>NC_067402.1:97213566-97546066 GCF_016432865.1 Antechinus flavipes | reverse complement strand
GTAATTGAAGCTCAATGTGAAGCAACTTTCTTTTTAACATATCAATGAGTACTATTCTTGGAGGCTTGGGAATGAGATATTCTTTTTTTATTATAGCTTTTTATTTACAAGATATATGCATGGGTAATTTTACAGCATTGACGATTGCAAAACTTTTTGTTACAATTTTTCCCCTCCTTCTCCCCACTCCCTCCCCTAGATGGCAGATTGACCTATATATGTTATATATGTTAAAGTATAAGTTAAATACAATATATGTATACATGTCCATACAGTTATTTTGCTGTACAAAAAGAATCAGACTTTGAAATAATATACAATTAGCCTGTGAAGGAAATAAAAAATGCAGGCAGACAAAAATAGAGGGATTGGGAATTCTATGTAGTGTCTCATAGTCATCTCCCAGAGTTCTCTTGCTGGGTGTAGCTGGTTCAGTTCATTACTGCGCTATTGGAACTGATTTGGCTCATCTCATTGTTGAAGATGACCACGTCCATCAGAGTTGATCATCACATGGTATTGTTGTTGAAGTATATAATGATCTCCTGGTCCTGTTCATTTCACTCAGCATCAGTTCATGTAAGTCTCTCCAGGCCTTTCTTAAATCATCCTGTTGGTCATTTCTTATAGAATAATAATATTCCATAACATTCATATACCACAATTTATTCAGCCATTCTCCAATTGATGGGCATCCACTCTGTTTCCAGTTTCTGGCCACTACAAAGAGGGCTGCCACAAACATTCTTGCACATACAGGTCCTTGGGAATGAGATATTCTTGAAGCCCATCTATAAAGAAAAACATTTCTTTTTCTAATCCATCACACTGGCTCAAGATACTTTATAAAATCTCTTACAATGTATTTGGAGAAAATTTTCCCCAAATACTGCCATTTTGTACTTTTTGTATATGCAGTAGTATGGAATGTTTGTGATGCTGCTTCTGAGCTATAGGACTTGGTCTCTAACTTTTGGGAGCATCTTGGGGGAAAACATCCCTGAACTGTTCTTTGCTCCAGTCTTCAAATGAGAGAATTGATCCATATACCTCTGAGGTTTTTTCCATCTCTCGCTTTCTGATTTTATGTGGATGCACATTGATAAGATCTGTTTGAGGAAGTATGACTCATGAGAAATCAAAAGATACTTCTCTGGGTATCTAGAATATCCAAATTTAGTTATTCCTAAGGAATAATGGATTAAAATAGAACATAGGAAGCCATTTTGAAGGCAAAGGAGAAGAGAAGAAAAACAAACAAACAGACAAACAAAAACACAATCTTTCTGTTGAGCTGAAACTGAGACCAGACATGAAATATTGTTCTGGCAGCCATGCATTCTAAATTGGGGGTTCAGTCTAGAAGGACACGAGGTGCAATTGCTTGGGGAGAAAAACTCAGCTTGTATTGAAGGTAGAAAATGGTTGGAGCTAGAATGATATCTGTTTTCTGTACCTGTCTCCACCCTTGACTTACTTTGTGAAGTGGCTATATCCCCAAATCTCTTTGCTTCATTTTCTTCCTCTGCATGGCTCTGGGCAATTCTCTGAGTTTTCTTTTACTTTTCTAAATAAAAACTAAAACTAAGATATAGTCTTTTCTAAGACTAAGATATAGAATAATGGCTGATTTTTATTGGTGGGGATTTCTCTTAGGGGAACTTCTACATTAAGAAAATCACAGGACTATATAAAAAATCAAAATGAAAAGAGATTGTTCAAGCAGGTTCTCTCAAATAGCTCTCCTTTTATGAAATATGGAGATATATTGGCTTCCTCTATTCAGAAGATAAACTAGCCTAAGGTGGTTCTGAACTCTGAGCAGAGGAAAGCCTATGAATGTTTGTGGTTTTCTTTCACTAGGAATTAGTAATGACTGCCTTGATCAAGAGTATTACACATGGGAGTTACATGTGCTCATCTATACCTTTCTGAAACTGGACACCTAAAATAAAATTTTCTATCTTAAGAGATGGCAGCCACCAGAATATTGACATAGGTCCTGAAGAAGTATCTGATTGAAGCAGACATCTAATTGTCTATGTGGTCTAAGAAGATAGTTCATGAAAAATCTACATAAAACCAACCTAATATGTATAGGAAAAGAAATTCTATTTTCAAGGTTACATGATCAGACTTCTGGCTAGAAAAGAGAGATTTACTTAGTAATAACCATTTTGGAGGTTAGTTCATAGGTGACCCAGGTTTGAAAGTTTCCAATCTCAAATGCTCAGTCATCAAATTTCTTAAGAGAGAAGAATAGCTTAACAGCATCTATCTTGTAGAAAGAAAAGTAATGCCATACTCTTTTCTGAGAAGTATTCTTCCTTAGAGTTATTATGATAGGTGGTGATAGAGCATTTAAAACTTGCCACTCCCCTACTATTACAGAATAATGAAATCTTGTAATAATATAAGTCTGATTCCAATAGCTTTTCAGAATCTCTAAAATATATTTATTCATGAAGAAAGACTAAAACAATATGGTACTGTGAGTTTGGGGGAGCTATGTATAACTTTATTGGAAAACAGGACTCAATAGAATATCATAAATCTGCCCAACAGAACCTGTGTTTAGTTCTGCTCCAAGGAGTGTGTACCGCCACTTTGAAGGTTTTATGTTTCTGTATCTGTTTCTTATGGGTGCCTTATATCTTCTGCATTTTCTGTGGGATGAAATCAAGGTTATTCTGCCCATATATATTGCCAATTTGAGTGCTGGTATGAAAGTGGGGGCCCTGTCATCCACATACCTACATACCTTATATCTGTTCTTATTAAGATTATAATACACTGAAATAAGTCAAAGCTTATTAGCGTATGGAGAGTCAATATACTTTATTTAAAACTCAAGATAAAATGAATTACCTTTTTTCATTAACGAATCTATATTTTGCAAACTATATTTGAAGGGTTTGAGACCAAAATTTGGTATCCAAAATAAAGTGCTTCTACTTCAACTTCTCATCTCAGAAGTATCCAGACTCCTGCCCCAGAAATCAAGAGCTCGATCAATAACTTTCATGTTATCTTGCCCAGTTCCAAGCCTATCACACCACTTCCAGATCACATCCTAGCCATGATTCTTTTCCAACTCAAACTTTCATATACTTATCTTCTTTAGTAGAATATAACATCTTTTGGGATAAGGACTATTTTAACTTGTTTTTATATCCTTGGTGCTCAGTATAGTGCATGACACATAGTATATGTGTCCTTTTAAAAAAATCATCCATCCATCGATCCATTCAAGCAATCAGTCCCCTGGAGCTCTTTTTCTTCGTCCCTCATAGAATTATTAAATTCTGGTTCCTAAGGTTTAGAAGGATCATTTTATCTTATCTCTGTATTTTTCAGAAAAGGAAAATGTTAGGAGAAATTAAGATTAAAAGAAGGTCTTGTCAGAGATTCCTCATCTAGCAGTAGAGGGATTTTCACTCAAGTGCTCTGACTCCAAATTCGGTTCTTTTTCTGCTCTACCAATTAAAAAAATAAACAAAACCAAAAACCTTTTTGATCCTACCTTAGCACAAGAAGAGACTTGAAGACATACTTGAGCTACTTGGGCTCTGAGTATAGACTGGGGTATCTCTCTCCACTAGTTTGAACCTGTGGACTGCAAGAGAGAAGTGGATTTTCAATTTCCTGCAGCCCCAGGGAAATGATTGACTAATATACTACCCTCAGGGGAATGTTATTGCCAACCAAAGAAAGCTCCAGAGAGAAATAATGTAAAATAGGTTGAGATAAGTTAGAAATAAGGTTAAGGCATGACAAAGGTATTCATCAGCTGCCATTCGGAAGTCAGATTTGATAGAAGGGTGAGGGAAATTATTCTGAAAGATGAAAAAAATAAAGAAGTTAGAATATGTCTACGATGCACTTTACAACTTGAGATAGAAACCAAAAAAATAAAAAAGGAAAAGGAAAAAGGGGTCAGTGTCAAGCCTCATAGAGCTCATTGTGTCAGCTTCAAGGTCTATTAAAAAATGATCAGTGTTGGGAGTTAATTTGTGACATTGAGAGGTAGTATGGTATAGTGGTTAGAATGCTAAATTTGGAATAAAGAAATGTGAACTGACTCAGACATTTCCTAATGTTATAAAAACAGGCAAATTGTCTAACCTCTCAAAGCCTTTTGTTTCATCATCTATAAATGTGGAGAGTAATAGTTGCCCTACCTGGTTCATGGAGTTATTTGGAAAGTATTTTGTAAAATTGCATCATTTAAATGTGAGTTGTGATTGTTAACCATAACCAGAAACATCTGAGGATTGCACCCTTATAAAATACAAATCCCAATTATTAAAACGTTATTAAAATTTAACCTCCCTATTGTCTTTGAACACAACATACTATGTTGTGGAGAGAAATCCTATCTTGGAGTTAGAAAGATCTGAGTTCAAGTCACTTCTACAATATATTAAACTTAGTCTCTCAGTGCCCAGAGAAATTCTCTAAAACTATATATTACAGATTAATTGTTAATCTCTAATCAAAACTAAGAGAAAAAACATAGGTCTAGCCTCTCTCTTTCTCTGATCCTTTGCTCTCTCTCTTGCTGTCTCTCTTTTTCTCATTCTTGCTGTCTCTCCTTCCCTCTCTGTCCCTCTTTATCTGTTTCTGTCTCTGTCTCTGTCTCTCTTTGTATCCATTTCTGTCTCTCTTTTTCTTTCTGTCTCTGATTCTACCCCTTCTCCCTTATCTATTTTCATCTACTCCCGGAGAAGCATTGCCTTGAAAAACAAAACAAAACAAAGCTTGTAAGATTAGAATTCCTGAAGAAAACTTTCAGAAGTAGAAACTATTTAACAAGTAACATCAACATCATGAACCTTAAATGAAAAATGTGCTCTACATAAATTTTAATAATATCTTCTTTAATAATAAAATAGTGAAAAAGTCAGTGGCAATGACTAGATATACATATTTCAAAGCATCTTTAACTCACCTCATCCTACAAATAAGATCAATTCTCACTCTTCATGAAATTAGATGTTCTTCATGTATTAGATGCTATTAGAGTAGGAAATGACTACCTTGCTCACATACGGCTTATTGTGAAATTTTTAGGGACCCACATGAATAGATGAATCATGCCCATTCAGAAGGAGTTGTATCCAGGTTTAGGTAGTATTGGGTTTCTTCTAAATTGTACTGGAAAGAATAATGGACATGGAAGCAAGAAAACTGCGTTTAAGTCCAATGTTTTCCCCTTAGGAGTTGGGCAACTTAATTGATCAAAGCCTTAATTTCTTCATTTCTAAAAATGGAACTTATAAAACTGACACTATCTATTTCATGGGGTTATTGTGGGGATCAAATACTTCAGAATATGTTAAAGATATTGGTAAGCTAGATCATGTTATAAAAAAGTGCTGTTAAATTTTCTCTAATATGTTATTTTGATATTTCCCCATTATAGCATGGAGATGAACCTGGGTTCTCAATGCTTATGTCAATGGAGGAAAAACTCTACTAATTTTTATCAGATTAGGAAGGCTTTGATTATGGGTTAGGTGCTGAACTGAGTATCTGTTATCTAAGGACACATTTATCTAACTTTGGAGAAGCTCTTTATTAAAAGGATGGCTTTCTGTCTACAAATTATATTTGCCACTGCAATTCATGACACTATGAAGCTGGGAAGGGCTACAATTTTTTGAGTATTTCAGTGTATCTTTGACTTCAATGTCAGTGTTTTTACATTTTATATATATATATATGCCAAACTATCCCTAGTTCCTGAATAAATATTTTTGGCAATAAAATCATGATGCTTTTGATAAATTTAAGTGATTGAAAGAGAGGTAGTACAGTATAAGGGATAGAGTGCTAGTCCTGAAGTCAGGAAGACATAGGAGCAAATTTTACTTCTGATGCACAGTATCTCTATGGTCATGACTAAATCTCTTCCTTCTGTGAGCTTTGATTTCCTCAATTGCAAAATGATGGGTTTGGAGTATTTATTTTCTGAGATCCCTTCCATCTTTAAATCTATGCTCTTGTATATCTTTAAGTCTATGATCTTATAATTATTAATTCCAACACAGAAACTGACTCAACCATCCATCAGACAACAGTCACTGAATCTCCTAGCCTATGATGATTATGTTTCATGAGTCATAAACAGACTTTAGGAGTGATATAAATGAAAGAGAATCCAATGAAATAATGGCCATCTTTGAAGGAGGAAAAATATGAGATTAGATTAGCTTTTGCTTCTGTGACTATCAGAAGAGAAAAGGCTATTCAGGAAAGAAGCTTGTTTTTCCATATGCAAGACAATACTATATTCTATGTGTAATGATTGAGATTTACTCTCCAGAAAGAAGGATGCTGAACTGAGAGGGGAGAGAATCACTCCCATGTGGCTGCATTTGTTTCAATTCAATAAACATTTTAAAGCACTTACAGGGGCTCTATACCATACTAGACAACACTTAAGATACAAAGTTTAGATCAGACTTAGATCAGACTCTCTTAGAGATTACAGTCAAGGAAGGGGACAAAGCACATATGAAGATAAATTTAATTCATGATAAATGCAATGCAGAGATACAAAACACTATGACAATGTCACTTTGCCTCTTAGTAGTCTGTACAAAGAACCGGAGCTTCTTTGATAGTTTTGGTGTTCTCCCCTCCATCCAGGGATCAATTTAAAATTCTGTGTGCCTATCTATAGAACTCACTGTGGCCAGATGTGTTGATTTAAAAGTCTTGCCATTCATTAACTCTGTCAGATTCCCCAAGTTCAAACAAATGTCTTGAATTTTCAAGTTCACAAGTTAACTACAAACCCAGGGTCATGCAATCAGGTAACCTAATTTTGATTAATCTGATAAGATGCCACCATGAAACAAGCTAAAAATGACAGAGTGAAAGATGAATACTTAATTTGCTCTACATGGCCTAAACTCCTATCAGGTCACTTTTATTTCCTGATCTGTAAATAGAATGCTGTTTTTCTCAACCTGGTTGAATTGTTATTGTCATTCAAATGATATATTTAAGTAAGCCATATTCACTCTTCACACACACATAAGTGAGTTAAATTTATTCCATTTACGCAGAATAGATACAAAAAAATTAAAAGATGAAAGGAGGACCAAGATACTTGTGGATAAAGTGAAAAATCTTTGAATTTTTTGAATACACATTATATTTTATTCTTTCTTCTGGATATACATAGTCCTTTTGAATTATTATTATTTTTAAACTTTTTAAAAAAGACATCTCATTTAATTGATTCAGTTAACTCCCTGGTAAAGAAACTCTTTTTACTAGTGTGAATTGTTAAATGTTTTGCAAATTATAGTCATAGAAAATTGACTGAGGGAACTTGAAATTAAATGATTTGCTTAGGATCACCCAACCTAGATCTGTCTCTCTGTCTCTATCTCTGTCTCTGTATCTCTCTCTCTCTGACTCTCTGTCTCTCTCTCTCTCTAATGCTAAGAAGACATAGCTTAGTAAAGCACTAGTTTTAAAAAAGGTCTATTTTTCTCTTTAGATAATGACTTTTTTAAAATTAAAATTTAGTTAAATGTTGAATTATAAGTATCTTGCAACTTGTAAATGAAACAACAAGCTTGAGCTGTTAGCAATTTATTTTAGAACCTTGAATTATTTTCATTTTCCATACTTGCTGTCCTTAGTTATGGCATTTGCTGAGATTCAAAAGCTTACTCTTTTTTTTCTTTTAAAAAAGTTATCCACTAGCTAAGTGGAGCTTATATATATGGTGACATTTTGGGATACTTCAAGGAATATTGACTTGGAGTCAAAGTTTGCCATGTCTCTGAAATTTAATATTGGTGTGACCATGGGGAAATCACTCAGCTGCCTCTTTTGTAAAATGGAGATAACAATAACACTCTAGTATCTTACCTTACAGAGCTGTTGTGAAGATCAAGTGAAATAATGTTAACAAAGGTGCTTTGCAAATTATGAAATGATATATAAATGTCAGCTATTGGACACAATACAAGATTAATTCTAGGGCACAACAATCTACAAAAAAGAATGTAGTTTCAGGAGTCTTAAGATCCTTTGATGTCATCATGTAGATGTCATGAGGAAAATACTCTAAAAAATACCACATAACTATGTTTGGTTATTATTTGTGTTTCTGTAACCTTTATTTTTCAAATAAATCATTGGGCTTTTAAGTATAGTAATAGCAGAATAAAAGAATCTGGATAAAGTCTGTCAATGTTTATGTTTCCATTTTAATCATATGAGGAATGACAACTGTTCTAGAGTCACAGTTTGGCTACTTTTGTTTTAATTGAGAGAGAAGGATAGGTTTAAAACTCTACTTGGAAAACAAGTATGTGCAATAAGGTACATTCTTCTTAAAATGTAATGACCAGTTATCAGTACAGGGTGTTCACAAAGTATTTGCCTTAAAATATTAATGTGTGTGAAACCATTGCTATTTTGAAAGTATATTATAAGTTGATGGAAATTGAGTTTAAAATGAATTTTGCCCATTTTGGGGCCCTGAATTAGAGTGGTGTATAAATGACTATTATGTGCCAGGATGGAAGGAGAAGATTTTCAACTAAGTCATAGATAAGTAGATGACATCAACATGTTAGAGCCCTGGTCAGACATCATGGAGAAGGGGAAATCTGAGGCTGGAGAGGAGGAAGCAATAACAAAATGTGTCATTCATATATACTAATCCAATCCAATAAGCATTTATTAAGAACTAGGTGCTATACACTGTGCTAAATGCTGGAGATACAATAATAAGGAAAACTGTCCCTGCCCACAAAGAATTTATAATGTGAAGTGGGACATGCAAAAGGAGGTGGAAAAGGGAGGAAAACAGAGGGTACTTGGAATGTTTGGCAGTTTGTTCCATGGGGTTGAAACCAGGCAGAGCAGCAAATATGAAGTGGGATGAATTGAGAAAGTCCAATTCTGGCCCTTTCCAAAGGAAGGCACTGAGAAAAGTATGTTACTCTGCCTTTCAGTCCTGCAATCAGAGGAGAGGAGACTGAGGGAAGTGTATACCACTAATAGAACCTGGAAAAAGGCGGGAAGGAAAAGAAAATGTTCCCTATGTAGAGGATTTGAACTACATGATTAAAGAGAGCCCTTCCATTTCTAATATATTATAATTGTATGATTCTTTCCTTTAGTGCAGACTACTGGGTGGCACAATAGATAGAGCATCAGATCTACATTTAGGAAGACTCAACTCTTTGGGTTCAAATCTTGCCTCAGACACTTCCTACCTTTGTGACTCTGGTAAAATCCCTTAATTCTGTTTGTCTCAATTTCTTCATGTAAATGAAATGAGCTGGAGAAGGAAATGGCAGACCACTGCAGTATATTTGCCAAATCCAAATAGGATGGCAAAGTATCTGTTGTGACTGAAGCATCTGAACAACAACAAATAGCATAGTTCCATAAATTCATTCCATAAATATTGACAAATACTTACCGTGTATAAGATTTTGTGTTAGATGCTAGAAAGTAAAGTTAGTTTCTGCTTTTTGGGCCAATTTCACTTCAAAGATCTCTTTTTTAAAGAGAACATTGCACTTAAAGAAAAAGAAAGTTTCATTGAGCAGTGTAGACATACTGCACTCATCTGACCCTGCCGCCATTCATTTCACTGTTGGCTTTTTCTCATTATCCCAGGTATCCCAATGCAGTGCTTTCTCCTCAGGGATGAGTTCTGTGGTACTCAGGATACTATTCTCCCTCAGAGCACAACATAAATACACAGAGTTAGACCTGGAAGGGATCTAGGTGGTCAGTTAGTCCAATTCCCTCATTTTCTAGATGAGGACACTGAAATCAGAGAAAGTAAGTGACTTACCTCTAGTCACACAGATATTAGGTGGAAGAAATGGGATTGAACTCATTTCCTTCAACTTCAGATGCTTAACCAGGGAGAGTCAGCCTCACAGAACTCACTCATAAGAAGCAAGGAAAACCCAGAATGTCCGGAGTATTAGAGAAGTATTAAAGACCATTTCCTCCTCTCACTTTCATTGGACCTATTTTGTTCTTCCCTGGGCTACTATAGACATTTGACATTTGATTAGTCTCAGTTATCCATCAATCAGTCAACAAAGAGCGGGGCCTTGCCATTGAATGACCACTGCCTAGAATAATGCTTTGTACTTTATAAGTGCTTGTTGATTATAAGTTGTTATAAGTGCAATGATTTCCATTGACTTGAATCTCAACATAAATAAAATCTATATGTATCATGACCCAGTGTTTTTAAGCATCTTCTTGAGTTGACTGTGCTGTCCTGGAGTCTGAGAGACCTGCCCCCTGCTTCCTGTTTTAAGAGATGCTTATTAGCCAGTTAAAACTTCTTCTCACCTGGCCCTTGTAATTATCATCAAAGCGAACAAACCTTGTGTCAAAGAGTTCCTACATAATGACCTTCACTACCAACCACTGACCATCCTGGAGATGGGCTCTTCTCTACTAGGACTGCTTCTAGCACACTCCTAGAAGCCAACATAGAAGGACTATTACTTGTGGAGATGGGCCCACTGTCCCTACCAGCCCTACCACCAGCTGCACTTTGGGAAAGGAAGAGGTAGGACATGCCAGAAGGTTTAAACACTGACCACTGTCTCCCCTCGGCTTCTGGTTTGTATCCTGCTTTTATAATCATTATTGAGGGGGTCTACTCTTGTGGGACTGGGTTTGAGCCTCCTGGGGAAGGTACTTGCCATCCCTACCGCTACTACCACCAATTGCTGACTAGCTGCCAGAGAAGGAGGGCCAAGAGCCCAGGGCATAGGAGCAAGCCTCTGCTCCAACATACAAGCCCCGCTTCCAATTTATCACATGAATAAATGTTAGAGATCAACATGGTTTTATTAACAGAAATGACATTAATGAAAACATATTATTGTCTGCTCTGTTACAGTACCCTAAGACCTTTGCATCTGTTTTGTCACTGAAATCTCCAACATATTTTGTTTCCCTCATTAGAACATAAGCTTCTTGAAAGGAAGGATGGTCTTGTTTTTTCCAGTGCTTTGCACATAGTAAGCATTTAATAAAAAAATCTTTTCATTTACTTGTTTATTCATTCCTTTGATATCATCTAAAAATATAAATGCTTCTTTCTTGCTATCTTTCCTTGTTCATTGTAACATTGGATAGTAACATTGACTTGTACATAAGTGATTTCGTTTTACTGATTCATAATCATCTTTTTATTTCTTTGATAAGTATTCATAAGATAGGCACAAATAGATTAGGTATCCCAGGACTTTAGGTTTTGTCATTTTTGCAGTGATTGGCCCTACTATGTATATCCCAGGGATGTACCATGTGTAGTTTCTCAGTACTGTCACCTGTCCCTGTAGCATGATCTATGTGGTAACTGTGCTTTCAAGCTGAGTCAAACTAACCAAAAAACCAAAACTTACCTGAGCTCTTACCCATTTACTCTTGAGATCCTATATGACACAAAACACTCCATTCATCTAAATCATATAGGTGATGGCTACATGCATCTAGGAGACCAGAGGAGACAGGATAAAGGCAAAGTGCTACCACTAAGAGAGCCCAGGAATTAGATCAAGTCTCAGGATTTGGCCTTTCATGGAAGAAGTACTACCTTCCCCACCCCCACTGCCTTTCCTTTTTTGACCCTAAGTGGTAACTTTGAAGAAGTCTGACATTGGGCAGTGGATGAGAGATGACAGAATGCCCCATTTTATCACAGTCGTGCCCCATGTTTTATTACATTTATCTCACACTATCACATTTTATGTGAAGGGGAATTAAGAAACCTCTTAATGAAGGTGAAAGTGGAGGAGTATAAAAGCTGGCTTGAAACAACATAAAAAACAAAACAATAACCAACCAACCCTAAGATATTTGCAGTTAATCCCATCGTTCCTGGTAAATAGAGGGAGAACAAATGGAAGCAGTGTCAGATTTTATATTTTGGGACTCAAAGAGCACTGCAGATGGAAACTGCAGCCATGAAATTAAAAGATTTTGCTCCTTGGAAGAAAAATTACATCAAATCTGGATAGCATCTTAAAAAAAAAAGAGAGACATCACCTTGTTGACAAAGGTCTGCAAAGCCAAAGGGATGGTTTTTTCATTATTGATAAATGGCTTTGAGAATTAGACTATAAGGAAAACAGAGCATCGCAGAATCAATACATTTGAATTGTGGTGCAGGAGAACTTTCAAAAGTCCCTTGGACAATAAGGATATCAAATCAGCGAATGCTTAAAGAAATTAATTCAGGCCATTCAGTGGAAGGTCAAATACTGAAGCTAAGGCTTAAATATTTTAGTCATGTGAGAAGACAGGACTTATTGGAAAAGACTCCAGTGTGGAGAAAGATTGAAGGCAAAAGAAAAAGGGAGTGACAGAGGACAAGATAGATTGATAGTCATGTGGAAACAGCTAATATAAACTTGGACAGAATTTGAGAGAGAGTTGGGGAGAGAACAACATGGAATGCTATGGTCTATGGGGTCACGAAGAGTCAGTTGTCACTGCTCAACTCTACAACAACTTCACATTTTATCAACTGAGGCATATTTCTCTAGATCCAGATTCTCTGTCTTTTCCCCCTTTTCTTGACCCACATTTCTTCTCTTTCTAATATCTCTTCTTTCTTCTTTCCCTGTCTTCTCTTCTTTCCCTTTCTTTCTCTTTTTGTGTCTTATTCATTTCCCCATGTCTTCTCCCAAATCTCTCTTTCTGCTCCACAAATTCTTATATTTTAGAGCATAACAAGTAAACAGGTGTTTAATATTACACAGACAACATTCTTTTTTTATTCACAATTGCCCATGAACTTTAGAAAGGTGAGCCAGTATAGAAGAAAACCTTTTCAGCTTAATAATAGCTTACCTTAAATAGAAACCAACTAACAGTATGTGCCAAATGTAAAAGAGAAACTTAACAATTCTGGCTTCCATTAGTCATGGTTAAAGATCATAAGCAAGTATGGCCTAGCTGAAAGCAAAGTAGAAACAACATGCAGAAAGGAGGTGTCTTGCTTCCACCTGGGTTCAGCTATTTTTCCTAGGAACTGTATATCCCACTATAAAAAGTAAAAAAAAAAATCTGTTAGTCAACAATCAATTTTAAGTACTTACTTTGTGCCTATTAGAGTGCTAAGTATTGGGGATACAAAGAAAAGCAAAAATATAAGCCTTATCCTCAAGGAATTTGGATATATATGATCTGTTTGTCTTAGGATGCCTTTAAAGACTCCTGTCCTTTCTGTCATGAAACCAGTTCTCTGTGACAGAAGAATGGAAAAGAAGTGTGTATGTGTGTGTGTATAAATTAAATTAATTCATATAGAGGAGGTTTGTGGGTAGAGAAATGCTTCAGTGCTTCAACTAAGAGAGCTTTATGTCCTGGGAAAGAATCCTACAGTGGAAAGTTTTCTGTATGTGGACTGCTTCTGACTCTTTATTACTCATGTGAACTTGCATAGTTTATTTTCCCGTACTAGGGTAAAATTTCCCAATACACATAATGAGGACCTGATGATGACTCTATCCAATTATAAAATTATACCTCTACAATCCAATAATTAACCCTGATATGGGAGCTCTTCCCTAACCTATTTGCCATCATTTCTTAAAATGTGTCTCTCTGTGTCAAGACCTTAAAACTACTATTGATGGGCAGAGCCAAGATGGCAGAAAGAAGCTAGAGAGTTACTTGCACTTCTCCCAGTTTCCCTTAGAAACAATGGCAAATCCAGTCTTTGAACAGATTCTAGAATGACAGAATATAGAAAGAGATAGAGTGAAATAATTTTCTAGCTTAATGTAGCTTGGAAGGACTTCAGAAAAAGTCAATCTGACTTGGGTGAAAGGAGAGTACAATCCAGCACAGATAATGTCGGTGTGACTATTCAATATTGTCAGATACATCTTTGGCTATTGAGGAGCCCAGGGTGACATTTATTGGCAATTGCTAGCTTTGCTAATAAATTGATTATGCTCAGAATTCTGTGCCTTGGTTTCTCTTGAGTATAGATTTCAATTGTGACATAAAAAAATGCATTTAAAGCCTTTTTGTAAACCTTAAAGCACCACTTAAATGTTAGTTATTATTATTAGTTGTTATTACATTTAATATGTATTATTTTTGTTCATCTGCTCCAAGGCCCTTTGGCTATACAATTCATTAAGAATTTTCTGTTAGCTCTTTGCACTATATAGAGGAAAAGTGAGGAAAGAATTGGGGCTGCTTCTTAATATTCCTCAAGCTTTTATCTCCAATCCTAATCACTCCTTTGAAAAAAAATCCATCAAAGTTCTCCACTTCAACAAGAGAACAAAAAGCAGAGAGATAAAAATCAAATTCATATTCTGTGGGACATCATACTATAGTCCAGTCACACAAAGTCAATCTCTAGCAGATTTCCAAATGAACAGAAGGACTTTGAACTAATATTTCCTAATTTTTTAGCTCATTGAGAAAGATTTGAAACATTTCATAAAATTTGTTCTTGTCACTGTCCCAGAAACTATTTTTTAATGGGTTGCAGCACCATGAACTTCACTTCCAGAATGCTTCTTGGGAGATCCAAAGTCAGCACTGTCAACCACAAGTTTAATCAGGGGAAAAAATGAAATAGATGTTGCTATTAAAATGGCAGCATTTAGATAAAAGACTGTAAACATGGGTACTTAGTTTTATCGAAATTTAAATGAGTTTAGCACTCATTGGAATTAAGGTCTGTTAATTAAAGCATGAGTGCCTTGTAAATCCTGGATGAAGGCATATTTGCCACATACAGTTGAAGTTGACAATAGCTCCTTATACAAAATGGAGAAGTAATCCAAACCAATTACAGCTCAGTATGTGTAATTATGGATATTGTAAATGAAATGATGGAGACTATGGATTGTGCATTCTAAAACATGTTTTTATAGTGTTGTATTAATTCTCAGTAACCTTTTACAATTCATATTGCCACAATTGATATATTATTTTCTGCTATTTCCAGAAATTTTGGCCTTTGAATTTATTTAAACAAAATTAAAGTTTTGCTGATACTTTTTGTTTTTACATCAAAATCATTTTCAGATGTCTCATGTTCAATTTCAGCCAAGTTAGTGTTCCTTGTCAAAAAAACCCAATTAAATGAAACCAAAAATAAAATAAAGATTGAATTGTTATGCATTATTGTAGCCTCCCACCTCTCTATGGAAAGGACATTTCTTCATTTCTCTTCTGGATCCTAGATTTGACTTCAGAATCTTACTAATCTTTTTCAACAGATTGAAATAGTCCCACGTGAAAATGGGAAACTGATAATCATGTATGATCACTCATTCCATACGCATTCCATAGTTAATATAGATTTTTTTAGATCCCCAAATTCAATTTCCCCTATTACTTAATTCAGGACATAAAAGATTCATATAATCATAGATTCATAGGATTTAGAATTGAAGTTTAACTATCAGATCATTAAGAACAACACCCTTATTTTATGAAAACTGAGGTACAGAGTCATGAAATTACTTGCCCAAAGTCACCCAACTAGTACTATTATCCTTATAGATTAAGTATCTGAAATTCAGATTGCATGAAGTCAGCAAAACAGAGTGGAAATCACAATGGGTCATAGGAAACTTGCCCTGATTGTCACTTTTTTGCTATCTGACCTCAGGCAAAGGTAAGTTTGTAGAAAAAAAAAATCCAAGAGTCCTAAAGAAAACTAGAGTCATAGGAGGCCTGACATTAAAAATATTTACAATTTTTTTGTGAGTTTGTTTTACCTTTTAAAATTTCCTATAATTGTAGAAAATGGACCAACTTATTCAAGTTTACTCTAGAAAAAATCTATAACCATTAGATTTCCAGTAGCACATTATGCTCCCATTAAGCTCCACCTTAGAAACACTTAAAGAGATTCAAGATAATAGAAGTTCTAACCAAAATCCAGCATGTAGGAATTCAGATTCAAATTTGAATTGAACTGCATCTTATTTTTATACATGAAAATTTTCTGAATGCCACTGTCTTGCAATATGAAGCAGTGATATGGGAGTAGAAATTCCTTTCTATGAAAATCATACTTCTGTTATTTTTAACAAAATCATTTGTTGCTTCTTTAAATTTTTCTAAAACTTTACATACTTATGATAGGAGATAAGGTCTTTTCTGAAAGTTAAGTAAAGATTATTTAAAAAAAAATTCTTTCAAGATACTATACTTTTCAGAAACACAATTTGAAGTAAATACAACCTTTGAATCAAAAGCAGACCGGTTAAAAAAAGGGAAAAATGGGTTAGTTGCAGCAGTACCCCTGTAGCATCTAGGGGTACCTCTCTAATGCATTCCTGTGGTTCCTTAGGACTTTTCATGGATCTGAATGCTTAAAGCCATAGATTATTCCCTAATGTGTTTACTTCTATTAATTAAACAATAGACATATTCATTCAAACTTGTTAATGAAACAGTACCACCTGATTTTTCTTTATATCCTTCCTCAAATTGTCTCAGGGATAATAAATGAGGAATTCAGTGGTTCTTTCCATATTCCTCTAATTAGACATTATAAAAAGTTTCAGACCTATCAGTGATTAAGGGGGATGTCTGTTCCAAGGATGTGAAGACTTCTTTTGGGAGAACCATTTATTTCAAAGATTATGAAGGCTGCTAAAGCAGACACTGTGGTGTTTAAAGCTTAGTCAGACATGGAAAACCCCAATGTCATCCACTGCATCTTGGATCAGTGTCAGCCATCTTATGTCACTGGACTTCAATGACCCTGAAAGAAAATAAAGCTTACAATTTTGTGCAACTCTGCACAAATCATGATATCACCCTCTGATGTCATTGGTCCTCATCAAAAATGAAGGATGAACAACAATAATAAAAAACTACAATTTAGAACCATAGGAGAAAGCAAATGAAATCAATCCACTACCAAGTCATTTTTATACTGCTAATGTGACTGAAATTGCTTAGATCTGAACTATGAAGTAAAATGTAGGCTTTTATATGGTTGAGTAGTTTACTTTTTGGTTAGTAAATGTTCAGTCATCATTTAGTTCCCTTCCTGCCCAAGACCCTAATGTGTAATGTATTCGTCATGTCATATTCTACTTTCCTACTGTCATTTGTTTTAGTAAAAGTAAATAGCTTTGTCTTAAGCTGTCTTTGGGACCAGACCTATTACTTGATTAAGAGCTATCATAGAATTTAAGAGTTAGAAGTAACCATAAATATCAACTAATTCTTAGAACTAAAACTTAGATACTAAGAAATAATTTTCGTTGTTTTATTTATAAGAAAAAATGAGTGAGAGAATTTAAATTACTTGTCTAATTTTGTTGGTAGATAATAGTAAAGAAACAATTCAAATACAGGCTTTTGGACTCAAAACTCATCTCTTTCCCCTTTTGGAATATCTTATATCCCAGAAATGGTGCCCTTTTATGTGGGACTTTTTACTTGTTTCTAAGAGTCCTTTAAGGACAGCTATAAGACACGCTGCATAAAATTTTGTGCTTAGAGTCAGGAATACTCACCTTCCTAAGTTCAAATCCTGTCTTGCACATTTAGTATTGACCCTGGGAAAATCACTTCATCCTGTTTGTCTTAATTTTCTGATCTGTGAAATGAACTGGAGAAGGAAATGGCAAACCACTCCAATATCTTTGCCAAGAAAACCATGAATAGGATCGCAAAGAGTCAGACATAGCTGAAAAAATGACTAAATAGCATTAACAAGAATCTTTTAGATTAAGAAGACGTGATACTTTTGTTATTTTGGAGAGGCAGATCTTTGAAACTAATAGAAAAAAGACTATAATTCAATTTAATTCAAATAGTTATTTAACTGATAAATGTAAAGTACCCTCAAATCCTTACTTTCTTTGAGGGGTTACTTAGAGATATGAAATAAAGACATAAGCAGCACTTGAGATAAAGTATTTTAGGAAAAAATGAAGAAGACACTCACAAATGTGGGACTTTGCAGAGCTGCTGGTATTTCAGTTGAGCTATGAAGTAACTAAGGATTCTAACAGTGAGGGAAGAACGATTATATTGCAGACTGAGGTGGCCAGCCTTTGCACAGATAAAAGATGTGGAAGTTTGCATGTTGAGTTTAGGGAATAGAGCAGTTTAGCTAGAACACAGAATGACTGATGTTATGTAATCTGAAATATGGTAGGAAAGATCATGTGGAGCTAGAATTTTGCAATCTTTAAATGTCAGACTAAGAAATAGGTATTCATCCTAGTGAGAGGGAGCCATTGAAGGATTTTGAGCAGGGAAATGTGTGTTTTAGGAAGTTTATCAATTTCCTTTATCTGATGGACATACATTTAGGTGGGTTGAGGAGCATAATGGTAGACGCTAGGATTCAATTAGTGATTCTTCTATTATCCCTTTAAACCAAAATAAAAAAAAGGTTAAATTTCATTTTGTAAAGTTTCTCAAATTCTATTTTTAAAAAACATAGCTACTGAGGGTTGAAAAAGCTTATACAATCAATGGATAGTATAGGGCCAATAATAGTCTTATAAGCATAAGGGAAGATCAGACTCGTTATTAAATGGAGCTTCAACAAGAGCTGTGTCCATTTATTCTGTCTGAGTTAGGTTGGAAAGCTTAGACAGAGTACTGGTCAGCATAGTTCTACCTCCATGCCTCGGCCTCAGGTGGGAACAGTATGTACTTTATCCCTGTAATGAGGTCCCCTGGTAACAACTGTTTGAATCTGGATTTCTAGCTTTTCTGGTGACCTTAAGGCTCCTTCAAAGAGTGGGACCCCAGAGGTCTGAGAAGTCTCTCTTCTCCTTTTATTATTAGCAGATTAAAAAAAAAGTTATTTTGATACTGAAAAAAAATGTGAAAATAGTTATTTCCTACGCTCTTCTCCCCCCTCTGTGGAATCAATGTTGTGAATGTTTAAAGGTGAGTATTCTTAAATTGACATCATTTTGCTATACAAAGTAATAGCTCACTCAGGGAATGTTTTATCAACACTTGGGTCTATCATGCCCAAGATACAAATCTTGTTAAATACAGCACACTATATAAATGAAACCCAATCTAAGCTAGAAATCTGCATGCTCTTAGCAATTGCTTTTCCATATTACTACTGCCCTGCAAACATTAGTGGGCCAGATGCAGAATGCCCTGTGGTATAGCAGAATGCTTAGTCATTAATTTTATGGTGCATGATAACATCAGAAGATCCATGGAGGCAGCACACATGTTACAAAAGACAGACATCTGTGAAGCAAATAAACACTCATCTTCCTTTGTGAACACTACTAAAAGTCTCTGAAAAACAACTTGCATTGAGCTCAAAATACGAATATTTATGTCCAAGAAGAAATCACTTATAAATTTACATTTTCTAACAGCTACCTCAAAATGAAGCTGCGACTGAATAATAACTTTCTGAAAAAAAATGCTTGCTTTGAGTAATAAAAGCAATCCTTTACGAAATCTTGCCCAACTTAATAGATAATTATTAAGACTAGAAGTCCCTTTGCTCCCAATTAAACTCAGAGAAACAAGGTAAGTTGTTCTTTAATCCATCTTTTAATCAAATGTGTTTGGTGCTCAATGTTCTAACCACTGGTATGGTAATAGTTTGTTTATCTGGTATTGTTGGGGACTGCATTATTCTTCACAACTGAATTTTCTCGATAAGATTATTCTTGAAGGGTTAAAAAAAGGAAAAAGACAGAGTTCAAATCAGTTTGTGATGCAAAACTTTCTAAATGTATTACACATTTCTTATTGCCTTAAAAAAAACCCAGCTACAGATTTTATTGAATAATATATAAACCCAGAAAATCTACAAAGATGGTGAAGAAGAATTAATACAGCTCAGCTCTCCCAAAAACATACCAATAAAGATCTAGGAAGAGAGCCAGACTGAAAACTGATCTAAAAATTTAAGGAAAAAGCACAGTAGATCTTTTCTTTCAGCCCAAGATAATGAATTCTGCTCATAGAGCAAGAGAGGTAAGACTGCAGCTCTGTTGCTCTTACCCTAGAGAGTCTTCCAACTTGCTGACAGTCTGTTGGAATTTCACCAAGGGACAAGTCCACAGTTATGTTGCTTAGACCCTCACCAAGGTCAGTGGCTAGAAATTTCAGAAAATCAGTGAGGAAAGTTCCTTCAGTATTCGAGATCAGACTGCCTGAGGCTCATTGAAAGTATAAAGCTCTCTGGCTTAAAATTTACCAATAATTCTCGAAGAACATAGCATTGAATATTCAGGGAATCTAGAGGCAGAACTCTAGATAATAAAAACCAGGACCATGTAGGGTTTTACCATTCTCTCTAGAATTCTTGAATTATTTGAATCTTGGAAATAGTGATGAAGTGAATGGACTCCAGCAACTCAGTATCTAAGTGGGCTCCAGTGAGGATTAAGTTGATCTTATAAAATTATCTTATACAGACAGAACTATCCTGTATTGATGTCCATTGGTGCCTTGTACAATTTGGAGGTTAAGGTGTAAACATCAATTCCTGAGACTATCTTGTGTAAAAAAGATGGACATGACCACCAGTTGATTTACTGGATACAATGCATACAATTAGCATAATTAGCACATCCTGCTCTGTTCCCTTTTCCATAGAAGGTTCTATCTCTCCTTTTGTTAACTGTGAGTTAATTAAGAACTTTGCTTACCTTATGGCACTATAATAAAGCTTTTCCCTTGACTTGGAGATGGTTTGAGCTTGTAATTTCATTCCACACAACTCTGTGACTTATTGTACGTCATCATGACATATTGGATTTCATCAATAAGGCCAGAAGAATAAACAAACAAGCAGATAAACAAAAACCCTTCAATAATAATAATACTAATAATAATTACAGAATTGTTGTATTGTAGTAGCTCTTTGAAGTAAAGCACAGCTTGGTCTATATCAACTATAATTCTTGTAAGAAATAAAACTAATTTTTTTAAAAATTAAAGTATAAATGAAATGAGGGTATTTGAGGAAAGACTAGAAAAGAAATGAGAACATTGGAGGAAAGATTAGTTTAAGAGGTACAAAATCTGACCCAAGACAGCTGACTCTTTGAAAATTAGAATGGATTAAATAAAAATTAAAAATTCTATAAGATAATCAGAAATATTAAAACAAAGATATAAGATTAAGAAAAATAAAAATAGATGGTAAAGTTAAAATAGTGGAGTAAAGGCAGGAACTAGCCTGAGCTTTCCACCAAACCCCTCCAAGTATTTTTAAATAACAACTCTGAACAAATTCTAGCATGGCAGAACCCACGAAAAGATTGAGTGAAAACATTTTCCATTCTAAGACAACTTAAAGTGTTTTCAGGAAAGTTAAAAATTACTAAAAATATAAGGTAAACATGAAAGACTAATTTCAAAGGACTTGATAATAATATTTTATACTATTCAAAATAACTAAATAGTATAAGTTTGCAATATTGCTGTCGTATAGGAAATGCTTAGTTGGTGGATTTAGAAAAATATGGAAAGATATTTATGAAGGGTATAGTTATCTGTCTTCAAAGAAACTGCATGAAAAAAACTTATTACAACTTTACATAAATGTATGTGAATATATATGTGTATTTATGTGAATGGTTATAGATATTGATGTATGGATATGTATATGTGTGTTTACATGTATTTTTGTACATATATTTACATATGTATACATATATACATATATATTAGAGATAGACACATATATGCTTAATTTTAGCCTTCTTGAGGGAGGTGGAGGAAGAAAGGGAAAAAAAGAATAAAATAAAAAGTGCACAAGAAAAAACAAAAGAAAACCTACAAAGAAGTAGAGAAAAGACAGACTGCTCTTGTTACAACATGTAGTATTTAATAGGTTTTCTTGAGATGAAAATTTATTGTTCCATATTTTGAATCTTCTTAGGTTCTGCTATGCATATGACAATTTTTTCTTTTTCTGTTTTTTCTTTTATGTTTTAAATAAATTAATTTTTAAAAAAATTAACAAAAAGACATGGTAAGAATGGTGCTCTCAGGAAAAAAAAACTGGAAAGACTTCTATTAGGTGATGCAAAGTAATATAGAAAGTAACATCAGTATTGAAAACTGATCTGCTATGAATGATTTAGCTTTTCTCAGCAATACAATGATCCAAGACAACTCTGAAGAACTTATAATGAAAAATGCTATCTATATGTAGAGAAAGGATTAATGGTGTCTAAATATAGATTGAAGCATAGTTTTTTGCTTTTTTTGGTTGAGTTTTTTTTTTTTTTTGATATATGGTTTTCTTTCTAATTGTGTGTCTTCCCAATGTGGGGGCTGGGGAAAGTGAAGGGGAAAGAATCTGGAATTCAAATTTTTAAAAAAAATTTTTTTAATTGATTTTTTTCTGGTTATACATGTATATTAAAATTTTAAATACACATTTCTTTATGAATCATGGTAGGAGAAAAAACTCAGAACAAAAGGGAAAAACCATAAGAGAGAAAAAAAAAACCCAGAAAAAAAGAAGTAAATATAGCATGTGTTAATTTGCATTCAATCTCCATAGTTCTCTTTCTGGATGCAAAAGGAGTTTTCTCTTCAGAGTTTATTGCAATTGCCTTGGATCACTGAACCACTGAGAAGAATCAAGTCTTTAATATTTGATCATCACATGATCTTGTTGTTACTACGTACAATGTATTCCTGACTCTACTTGTTTCTCTCAATATCAGTTTATATAAATCTTTCCAGGCCTTTTTAAAATCAACTTGTTCATCATTTTTTTTATAGAACAATAATATTCCATTCATATATCATAACTTATTCAATCACTCCTCAATTATTAGGCATCTACTCATTTTCTAATTCTTCGCTACCATAAAAAGAGCTGCTACAATCATTTTTGCATGTGCAGGTCCTTTTCCCTCTTTTTATGATTTCCTTGGGACACAGACACAGTAATGGTACTAGTGGGTCAAAGGTATACACAGTTTTATAGTCCTTAGAGTTCAAAAGTTTTAAAAATGAATTTTAAGAATTGTTTTTGCATGTAACTGGGGAAAATAAATGAAAAAATAAAATTTAAGACATGTCACATAAAACAAACTGAACTGGAAGAAAGATCAACGAGAGAGATTTTAAGAATAATTTGATTAACCCAAAAAAAGGTTTATATAATGTCATATTTCAAGAAATCATAAAATAAAATTATACAGATTTATTGGAACCAGAGGTCAAAGTAAATGTATAAAAAAATCCACTGATCACCTCCTGAAAGAAACCCTCAAATTAAAACTTCCAGAAATGCCATAGTCAAAATTCAGTTTCCAGATTAATGAAAAAACATTATAATCAGCCAGAAAGAAAATTTAAGTACTAAAGAGGCACAATTCAAATCACCAAGGGCTTATCAACTACTATATAGGAATTCAGAAGTTTATAAAGGAACTAAACATTTAGAATATAGGATATTATATTCCCAAAGACATAGGATAATAGGTTTACAACAAAAAATAAAGTTATACAGAAAAACTGACTATAGTTCTAAAGGAGAAAAATGGATCTTTAATGAAAAAAGAGTACTTCAAAGAATTTCTATTAAAAAGACTAGATTTAATCAGGAACTTTGAAATACAAACATAGAAGTCAAAGAAACTAATAAAAAATAAATAAGAATAATTAAGTCATTAGACTACAAGAAAGAAGTTTTTACATTGTAATAGAGGGAGATGGCATAAATGTTTCCTCAGAACCCTTAGATCATAGCAGGGTATATAAAAAATAAAAATGTCATTTCTAAGATATACAAAGAACTGATTCAAATTAATAAGAAATGTTCCATTCCCAAATTGATAAACAGTGATGAATATGAACAGACAGTTTTTAAGGAAAGAAATCCAAGTTATCAATAGCCCTGTGGAAAAGAAAATGCTGCATATCAAAAAAAGAGTAGATTAAAACAGCTATGAGATTTTACCTTACATCCATCAGATTAACCAAATTAACTCAAAAAGAAAATAAATGTTAGAGGGACTATGGGGAGATAGGCATTTTAATGCATTGTTGATAGAGCTGTGAATTGGTCCAGTCTGGAAAGAAATTTGGAACCAGGTTTCAGAAGTTAATTACCTGTGCATACACTTTGACTCAGTGAAACAACTATTAGGCTTATTAACATCAGATCAAAAGAGAAAGAGAAAAAGGGTGCATATGTACAAAAACACTTATAGTGGTTATTTCTATTCAGGCAAAGAACTAAAAACTAAAAAGGTATGCTTATCCATTGGTGAATGATTAAAATGTACAATATTAATATAACTGAGTACTATTTTATCATAAAAAATGATAAAAGGGTCATTTTCAGAGTATCAGGGAGAGACTGTTGCAAAATAATACTATAAGAAGCAAGGAAACCATTTGTATAATAATATATAAGAATTAACTCTGATCCACACAGTGGTCAGAAAGGAGATGCCTCTAAAGTCAGGAGGCAGTTGAAGGAGAACATTCTAGGCCTGGGGGACAATCAGAGAAAATGTCCAGAGCCAAGAAATGAAATGTCATGTATAGCAAGGAGTATAAGGTGTAAGAAAATTGAAAAGGTAAGAAGGAGTTAGGTGATAAAGAACTTTGAATACCAAGGGGAACATTTCTTTTGCTTGATGTTGGAGGTGATAGGGAGTCCCTGGAGTTTAGTGAATAGGGACATGACATTATGAAACCTAAATTTTAGAAAAATCACTTAGCTGATGGATTGAAGGATGCAGATGTCCTTTTTTATATACTGCCACCAGATCTACATGACTCTGGAGGGGAAAGTGAGGCAGGTGATGTTACAAAATCCTCTATCACTTCAATCCAACTCACTTGCTCCCTTCCCCCCTTCTTCCCTTCCTTCCTCCCTCCCTCCCTTCCTCCCTTTCTCTCTTCCTTCCTTCCTTCTTTCCTTCCTTCCTCCCTGTTCTTTCCTTCCTTCCTTCCTTCCTTCCTTCCTTCCTTCCTTCCTTCCTTCCTTCCTTCCTTCCTTCCTTCCTTTCTTCCTTCCTTCTTCCTTCCTTCCTTTCTTCCTTCTTTCCTTCCTTCCTTCCTTCCTTCCTTCCTTCCTTCCTTCCTTCCTTCCTTCCTTCCTTCCTCCTTCCTTCCTTCCTTCCTTCCTTCTTCCTTCCTTCCTCCTTGTCCTTTCCTTCCTTCCTTCCTTCTTTCTTTCCTTCCTTTCTTGCTTCCTTCCTTTCTTGCTTCCTTCCTTCTTTCCTTCCTTTCTTGCTTCCTTCCTTCCTTCCTTCCTTCCTTCCTTCCTTCCTTCCTTCCTTCCTTCCTTCCTTCCTTCCTTCCTTCCTTCCTTCCTTCCTTCTTTCCTCCCTGTCCTTTCTTTCTTTCTTTCTTCCTTCCTTCCTCCTTCCTTCCTTCCTTCCTTCCTTCCTTCCTTCCTTCCTTCCTTCCTCCTTGTCCTTTCCTTCCTTCCTTCCTTCCTTCTTTCTTTCCTTCCTTCTTGCTTCCTTCCTTCTTTCCTTCCTTTCTTGCTTCCTTCCTTTTTTCCTCCCTGTCCTCCCTGTTATTCCTTCCTTCCTTCCTTCCTTCCTTCCTTCTTCCTTCCTCCCTCTCTCTTGTCCTATACCTATAGATACTTTTAAAAGCACTTTCTGGGTTTTTATATCTCTGAACCCTGCCAAGATATCTTGGTGTTTACTGGCCAGATTTCTTTCTTAAGCATCAGGTCTAAAGCCAAAACCAATCTCATTCTAATTGGCCACCAATAAATAAGTCCTAGACCAAGCTGCATTTGATCATTGTTTATCCTGATGGACTCAGGTTGAATGTAAATAGCAGTCATTTCTGCTTTGGACAGAAACCTGATTCACATATTTATCTAGATTTTTTTTTTTTTGGATTAAGTGAAAAAGGAGATTCTTTGTTTCAATTGCTACCTAGCTTTAATCACTGAGATGCTGTCTCAGTCAAAATGAGAACTGTTGAAGACTTTAGCTTAAAAAGGCCAAGGTCTCCCATTTTATCTAGAGCCATCTGCAGTCCTCCTGATCTCTGTCTGGCCACTGGACCCAGGTAGCTCTGGAGGAGAAAGTGATTCAGGTGAACTTGCCCAGCCCTCTCTCATTTAAATCCAATTCACTTGTATGTCATGCATCCCCTCCCTGATGTCAAGATCGTCTTCAAGAACAAAACAACCTTTGAGAGTTCAGAGAGGTTTGAGACAGGCATCTTATCCAAGAGGTATTGAAGTTGTTCCATTTGTGAAGTGATGAGATGATGATGATGTGAATGGCACTTAACATGGTGGCAGTGTTGAAGGAGAGAAGGAGACATGTAAGAGAAATGTTACAGAGAAGAAGTCAACAGGGTAGTACTTAGAGAATAGTTGTTGGCTCATAGATTCTAGGGATGATGAGGTTTTATTCTGAATTAGACAGACTGGTTTTAAAAGGCTGGATGTAGCTAACAGCCAAATAAAAAAAAGTAGCATGATACAAGATAAAGTAGTTGTGAGCCATTTGTTCTTCTATTTATTTTAATTATTTTCTATTCTTGCTTTTTGACAACTTCATATGAATTCTGTTATCACTTGGTCTAATTAAAATATAGCTTTCACATTTTGATGGCTATAGCAATTCAATCTATAGGTAAATTTTGATTTCTTTATTTGTATGACCTGGACTCCCCAAGCTTTTATTTTGATGAAAACTGCTTGATGTTGTTTTACACGAGTCCCATTTGTTAAAGATAGTTAACTCCTATGTATTTAAAGCATTTCCATTTTAAATGATTTTTTTCTATTCTTTTTTTCCTTGCTTTTGTTAAAAATATTTTGTTCAGTCATTTTTTCAGTTGTGTCCAGCTCTTTGTGTCTTCATTCTGATGTGGTTTTTGTTGTGTTTTTTTTTTGGGGGGGGAAGGGAGAGGAGGAATGTATTGTAAGAGTTTGTCATTTCCTCCTTTAGCTCGTTTTACAAATGAAGAAACTGAAGGAAACACTTAACTGACTTGCCCAGGGTCACATAGCTAGTAAGAGTCTGAGAATATAATTGAATTCAGGAAGATGTCTTAACTTGTGGCCCAGCACTCTATCCAATGTACCAACTAGTTGCCCCAAAGAAAATAGCTATGAAGTTATAATATGTTAATGATATAAATGTATCTCAGACTAAATGTCTAAATACTAGTTTTACATATATGAGCAGCAGGGTGGTAAAGTGGATTATCAGGTTAAAAAGATATTTAAATTATTAAGTCAAAATATACAGAAATATTAATAATTTTTACATTGTCACTTTATATGACTATCTTGATTTATTTTTTGTTGATTCTATAGTTTTCTAAGTAAACCATATTTTTATGAATAGAGATTGTTGTATTTCCTCTGGCCCCTCTGGCTCCATAATTGACATTTCTTGCCTTATTTCTATAGATAAATGTAGGATTTCCAATAGTACATCTAACAGTAATAGTGACAATGGTCATTTTTGTTTCACTATATATATAGAAGAAAATCATTGCTGATTATAGTAGCAGATGACTCTGCTCCCTGCTACCAAGGAGCCAAGACAACTAGATCTCTTGAACTCAGAAATTGTGAACTACTATGGAACTACAGCTGATTGAGTAAAGTATATTCTATATCTGCCACCAGGACGCTGAACCCCTAGGAACAGGGAGCTGCCAGAATGCCTAAGGACCAAAGTGTCCCATATCAGAAATGGATTATGTCAAAGTTTCCATGCCATTCAACATTTGAATTGAGCCCATGAGTAGTCCCTATATTTCTAGCTTAAGAAAGATAAGGAGAATCAGTCTCAATGGGGGAAAAAAAAAGGAAGAATAAAAACAAGACCTCTGTACTAAAAGTCTGTGCTGTGCCACAAGAAAATTCCAATTCAATTAACAATTTTATTGAAAATATCAATAATGTCATCTCTAATATATTTATATTAGGCTTTCCGAATAGACTCAAGAATGATTCACATAAATGACTTCATTAATATTTATTCCATCTAGTAGAAAAGACATTACCATGCTCAGCTTATCACTAATAATATTTATGAAACATAAAAGATGGTCTAGGTATTCTAGTCATTAACAGACCTTGGAATAAAAATATGACTTAGAAGCTTCTGGTTCAGGGTTCTACTCATTAGGAGCTAAGTGAACCTGATACTTTAAAAAATGAAATAAGAACAATTTACGCTACTGAAACTTTGGCCTTGGACATTTAACCCTCCATTATCCTGTTTTCTTCATTCACAAAATAAGGCTAAACCATGTGATCACCAAGGTAGTTTAATAATCTACTATTCTATGAAAATATGTACCATTTTTTCAATTTCAATGACATCATCTCCTTTACTAAAAATAAAATACCACCCTCCCTGCCTTTTTTTTTTTTTTTTTGAAGTAGAAATCCATTTACCTGGATCAGCACTGAAAGAAAGTCAAGAGCAAGAATGAAATCTATTTTGGTGAATGAGTGAATGAATACATATTTTTAGTAAGCCACTTACTATGTGCAAAGCACTGAAGACACAAGTAGAAAAATGAGCATCAGCTCTCAAATTGCTCATGCACTAAGGGGACAGACAAGCTAGGGAGGTTTTTAGCTTTGTAGTCAGGTTAATAGAGGCAAAGCAGAGAGTTATGATCTTCATTAATAGCATTTTTACTGACAAAATCATATCCGTTTCTGATGTGGGAGCACAGCAGTGCCAAAGACCTTAGTGACAGAACCTTCTCTCCTTAATCTTTAATAGATGGAGCTGCAGCATCTGCAGGGCAGTCCTCAGGTTGCATCTTCATGGCCCTTGCTTCCCAGGATGATGGCTACGAACACTGAAGTGGAACACTGCTGACTTGAAGGCTCTCGAGCTCTGGCTCCGTGAGAGTTTGAGGAGCGATGGTAGTCAAGGTGGTGATGGCAATTTGACCTGCCTGGTATACACTAACCCCTGTAACCTTGAAAAATGACTCGCTGATTCAGCTACGCTGGCTTGTCTAACTTGTGAATGACAGTTTTATTTGGTAGTTGGTGAGGATGGCTGGACCTCTTTTCCACCTGGATTGCTCCCCTTCAGGGGTCCTCAAACTACCGCCCATGGACCAGATGCAGCAGCTGAGGACGATTATTCCCCTCACCCGGGGCTATGAAGTTTCTTTATTTAAAGGTCCACAAAACAAAGTTTTTGTTTTTACTATAGTCCAGCCCTCCAACAGTCTGAGGGACAGTGAACTGGCCCCCTATTTAAAAAGTTTGAGGACCCCTGCAGCCTAGATAATAGTTTTGAGGGATGGGCTAGAAGCAAGACTCTTGGTGGATAGGAGATGCTGCTGAGATGCTGCTGCCGATGCCGGGGCTTTTGTTTCAGGTAATAAATAAAAGAGCCAGGAATTGAGCCAAAATCTTTTGATACCCACCCAGTATGCTTGTATTGTGAGAGGGATCAAATACATTAAAATCAATAATTTCATTTTCCAAGTATTAAAAAAAGGCAACAAAAATGATCAAACATTCTACAATACAGGAAAACATAGCATTCTATTTCACATTTATATTTTTATATTTTTTTATTTTTTTTTCTGGTTTTCATATGTAGTAGAATGCCACTCCCACAGATCATGAGAGGGGATAGTCAGAAAGGATCTTTCCCCTGCTGCAGTTTTCTTAGAAACTTTAAGGGACGTATGTGACCTGAAGCCGAGGAGATGTGGTACTCTGAGCTCAGGAAGCAATGACCTTACTGGACACTGAGTATGTATGCTTGCCAACTGCAGAGAGCAGAACCATTCCTTTTTTGAGGTTCACTGAGGAAGCAGCTCTAGCAGATCATGCTAAAAACAAGATTTTTTTTCCTCAAAGTGCCATGCTCCTTCAATTAAACTATTTGTTTTCTTTGGAAACCATAAATGGACTTATAACCTCATCCCTGCTAATGTTCTATGGGATGTAATATCAATTGCATTTAGCTACACTTTTGTTTGTATCAGTGGTAAAGATTTGACCAGGGACAAATCCCTCAGCCCTTTTGGAAGAGAGGAGAGAGTAGATGAACAATTCTCTGAATTACTTTTGGCTTTAATTTTCTCATCTGTGAAATGGGGATAATAATAGACCCTTCATATCAAATAATTGTGAGAAACAAATGAGATAATGCATGTAAAGTGCTTTTCAAACTTTAAAGTGCTATATAAATGTTTGTGGAGAGTTATTTTTAATTTTTCAGTCATTTTCTGCTCTTTGTGAACACATTTGGGGTTTTATTGCCATGGATGCTGGCGTGCTTTGCCATTTTCTTTTCCAATTCATTTTACAAATGAGGAAATTGAGGCAAACAGAGTGAAGTGACTCACCAGGGTCCCAAGTCTAGTAAGCATCTGTGGCCAGATTTGAACTCAGGCCAGGCATTGTATCCACCTAAGTGCCCGTATAAATGCTAGCTATTATTATTGTTATTATTTTGTTGTTGTCATTAATATAGGCAAAGGAGGACTATTGCTGAGCCAAAGGGTGTGTTCAGTTCACTTATATTTTGGATGTAGTTATAAATTGTTTTTGGGAATGGATGTAATAATTCATAGCTATTCCTACAGTTAACGTCTTCCTACCAATGTGGATTTACTCATTCAAATTAGCAAAATCAGAGAAAACGAAATAAAATAATGATTACTTTTAATGAGAAGGGGTGGGTCCTATTCTACTTTAAACTCTGCTTATCTGACCAGTTCCAGCGATTAAAATGTTTGTCTCCTCTGTCAGTTACAAGCCTGAGCTAGAGTGTGGTAGAAGAATTAGCTTATTGTACATTCTGTTGTCTACCCTTGTAATGTTTTAAACTGCCACCAGGTGGTAGGAGGGAAGTCTATACAAGCAGGGAGGTACAGATTGAGATCAGTTTTGAATTGTTTGTTCTTTTTTTTAATCCCTATAAAATTCCCATCTTTAATATAAAATTCAACAAACTTAAAAAATAAAATCACAACAGAGAAATATAGTAGGTTCTCTGAACAAAAGAGACAAATGGAAAATCTTCTGAAGCTCCTGATGCTATACTCAGAATTAATTTTTTCTTTCATGACTCATCCTCAATTTAACTTGTCTTTCTGTGACCCTAATGGCAAACTCTTCTTTGCAGTTCCACCTCATTTCTCTCCTTAATCTCTGGTGTTCTGCCAAGCACCAAACTAGAGTGCTTAAGTCTTAGAATTTAGGGCTGAAAGGGACTTTAAAGGAAGTCTAATCCAGAGTTTTCTAAAAAGCAGCCAGAGAAGCATGCAATCCCCCCAAAACCTTGAGTGCTGGAGGATTAAAATTTAATTGAAAGATATTTAACAAAATAAGGAAAAGGCAATAAAATATAGATAATATTGTTATGCAGGTTTCTAATTCAATATGCATCCACAATGATCCATATACTTAGTAGCCTCCATTGTTATTTGAATTGGATACTACTTAACAAATCTAAATTTTCCTCGCTTATATTATAGGTAAGGATGCTGAAGTCTGGGGAAAGACTTGTCGCTATCAGCTACTCAGTGTATCAGAGGCAGATCTGAACCCAGAGATTCTACCTCCAAACTTGGTGATTTTGTCCATTTCTGCCTTCAGTTGTCCACAATCACATTTTATTTTTCTCTTTGCAAGGTTAAAGTCATTCCAACTCCTCCTTCACTTTTTTACTTTGAACATTAAGGCTTCATGTGCTATTTGCTTAGAACTTTGAGCAATAGTGACAACAGAGAAAGGTTTTCTTTTCCCTTAACTCAGCATTCTATTTCCATCTCCTGCCTCCCTCAATTTGTGCAGTCTCTCCTCATGGACTGAGTGTGCTTCTCCTGTTCTTGGAACTTTTATCTTCTTTCAGGACTGGTATGATTTCCTCTGTGAATTCAATCTTGATTCCCACTCTCCCAGCCTTCCAGTTATTAATACTTTGTCCTTCCTTCTTCCTCACCTATGTAAATATTCTTTATTGAATCTCTGTCTCAAGGTAAAGTCTTTGAAAACAGGAACTGATTGATTTTCGCATTTATCAACAGGTTTAAACGAAGACTAGTTGAATTGAATTTTAGCTGATTATTAATGACTAATTCTTTGCCTCTCCCAGATAATCATGAAAATAATAACATTAGCTAATATTTATAACTTTAAGGTTTATAAAGTATTATACATATATTACAACATGTTAATATTCATTTTAAAAATTTAAATAATTCATTTAAATATTTTAAATAAAAATTTTAAATATTCTATTTCATCTATTTAGGGAATCCTTATGAAGAACTTCCTCTACCAACATAGGTTAAATGAGCATATTCAGTGCAATTTATACTTTTAAAAGCTACCCAGGAGCACTAAGAGGTTAAATAATCTGGCCATGGTCATACAGCTAGTTATATATATATATATCTCTCTTAAAAACAGGGATTTGACCTACCTCTATTTTCACCAAATAATAACTTGTACCCAAAAGAAGCAGTGTGGGAAGTAGAAAATAATCTGATTTAAAAAGCATTAGGACTTGAGTTCAAATTCTGTTTCTGACATATACTTGCTGTCTTTTCTTTTATCAAATCTTTTAATCTCTTAGTGTAATGGACATCTCTATAAGACTGTAAGTTGCAGAGAAGGTAAAGGTTTGTTTGGGAGAGGAAGTTTCTTAATCTGTCAGGGCCCTAATATGATGATATCAAATGTTCAATCCCTAGTCCCATTTCTATAGTACTTTAAGGCTTAAAATGAAGTGTTTACATCGACCTTTTCTTTTTTAAAAAATAAATCCTGAAAAGTAGGTAGTCCGAGTATTATCCAAGTTTTAAAGATAAGGAAGCATTAAGTAGACATTGAATAATTTTTTTCGTGGTCTAATTTTTATATAGCTAATAAATGTCAAAACTGGTTCTCAACTTAAGTTATCCTGATTCCAGATCTAGCACTCTTTTCAAGAAGAGATTTCTCCACTATATTTCTAGGGCATTTGCATTTTAAAAGGAATCATTCTTCAACGCCATAATCCAAAAAAGTAGTTAATGATGGGAATTTCAGGCCCAATAGCATTGCCCCTTTTAGCAGAAGAATCAGTTGTGCCCCAATGCAAGAAGATAATAGGAGGAAAGGGGGAAACATGAGTTCAGTTTTGGAAATATGCTTAAGACATCTATCAGATATTCGGTTTCTTCATCTGTGAGAGTCCTAATATAATGAAATCGAAAGCTCAATCCTTATTCCCATTTCTTTAGTTCCTTAAGCCTTAAGCTTTCATTGGCCTCTTTGGTATATGAAGACATATTAAATCATTTAAATAAGGTGATCATCTTCTCAGAGAAATAACTCATTCAGGGATTTAATTGCTTCATATGCCAACAACCCTGGACATTAGCTGTACTCCCTTTCTGGCAGCTCTCAATTATCCTCAGAAAGAACAAAGTATTTTCATTACTACAAATGTCACCCTGATCAAGAACAACATCGGAGTGAGGAACTCTGGACTTCAAATCTGGCTCTACCCCTGATCCCTTTGGTTACAGAGACAAATCACTTAACCTACGAATGTTTCAACTCTCCCCATGGGTTAATCGTACTGACCCAACTGCCCAGGCTGCTGTAAGGACTGTCTAATAGGAGTCCATGAAGCAGGCAGCCCGTGAACAAAGGCGCAGAAGTAATAATTACAATAACATGCCAGCTTCTGCTGACACATGGTACAAGCAGTGGGAGGTGGGGGGAAGTTAATTTTCCTAATGGACTTGAAGGTCTTGTGGCTCCTTTAAATTATTTTATGGCCTCTAATTGTGGAGCTTAACTTTTATTCTTTGGGAGTTACGTACTCAAAACTGCAGACTCCTCAAAGAAAGCTATCCTAATATTAGTTTCAAAGGAGAAAAAAATTTATTCTGCCCGGTTGGAGTAATTTTCTGCCTTTCAGTTGCTTGCAAGTGGCAAATAGTAACCTTTTTTATTGCAGTGCTCTTTTGTGTCTGAGAAGACATAAAGTGTGCACTTAAAAATTATTGCAGACAGAAAGCATCTAGGTGGGTGTTCCTTTCAGATTTAATTTGATCAAAATGTCCATGAATGTCAACCAAGTGTTTGTATTCCTGAAGGAGCATAATGCATGCCTAATCACTTTCTCCTCTTGCACCTTCGTTTAGCTCAGGGATTTAAATGGAAAAAAAAATAAAAACCGAGTTTGGTTTCAAGCATTGAGATCTTTAGGCAAGATTGTGAAGTAGGTAAAGTTTGTTCCCCTTTTCAGAAGAACCTTCATTCTTCCTGTTCTCCAGCATCTTTGACTTTCCTGGTGCCTGTGCTCTAGAGGGAAAGAAAGAATCCAGTAAATTCATTCATACGAAGGTATAATTGTTCTCCCTCTTATAGAAATGCTTGAAAAAAAAAAGAAAACAAACCTGAATAGCATAACAAATTTTTGGAGTCCAAAAGGACATGACAGATCTAGGTCCCTTATAGATCTAAATCCCTTTCAACTCTAAAAATTTGATAAACTTTGATTTTCTGAAAAAGGCACTAAAATTAATTATTCTTTTAAATTTTTTTCTATTTATTCATTTATGTTGAGGCAATTAGGATTAAGTGACTTGCCCAGGGTCACACAGCTAGGAAATGTTAAGTGTCTGAGGTTGAATTTGAACTCAGGAACTTCTGAATTTAGGGCTGGTACCCTAGCCACTGTACCATCTCACTGCCCCTAAAAATTAATTATTAATGATGCAATTTCACTAGTTGAAGGAATAGATATTTGGGAGAAGATAATTATAGTCATCTGGGGTGCTCTAAAATCATACTTCATAGGCAATTCTTTTCCCTACTTTTAATGCTAGCTGTTTATATACATTTCAATTAGAAGTAAGATCACAACCAGCAGCTGCTGCAGTAACTAAAGAACTAGACTTGGAATCAAGAAAAATATGAGTTCAAATTCTGCCTCAGATAAGAAAAAAAAATTCTTCCTCAGATATGTTCTAGTGGTTTAATTTTAGCAAGTCATTGAACCTCTCTCAACCTTAGCTTTCTCTTCTGTAAAAAGGAGATAAAAATAACATGTGGTACAGGATTGCTATGAGGTTCAAATGAGATCCCATTTGTAAGTCAATAGGAAAAAAATTAAGAAAAGTCTGATCAAACTTGGCATTATTTTTATAGAATTAACTAAAAAATCTATCAATAAATTTCCTCTATGATAATGAGAAAATTTCCCATTATAGTACTTCCAAGCTGGAATTCCCAGTTATTTAATGCTTTGGGAAAATCTCTTCTGTTTCCTAATCTGTCATCCTATACTAAGAAGGTTTGAGTGTTGGCCAATTATTGGAGTGAGAGAAATTCCTAATAAAACAAGATGAAATAAGTAAAAATTTGAATGTCTTTCCATTTAGAAAACTTTACCTAACCACAAAAATGGATCTTTGTGGGAACTTCATAACAGTTGTAAAATGAGAAATTATTTAATTGGAGGTGACTTTGGAAACAACCAGAAAGTTATGTAACTCTTTGCTTCCTTTTGAAATGATGGGGGGAAAGGGAAATTGAAGATGATCACTGGAGAAAATATAAAATTGGTAGAAAAACATCATGTCTTCTGAAGATTGTGTATTTATTCCTTAAAATGGAGTGGAATGTGTGTGTGTGTGCGTGTGTGAGTGTGTTTAATGAATCAAAAGGATATGAGAAAAATTCTTTAATAGCATTTTGACATCCTTGCTCATGCTGTGTCTGTCTTTGCTTTCACAATTAGAAGTGCGAAAAGAAACCTGGTTCTTTCCCAATTGCAGGGAACATTTCAAATAACAATAAAGTGCTGCTTCCATATATTCTCAGTAGACAGACAATAAAGGAGAAAATTGGTCTACTAAAAATGATAGTAGGACATTGGAGATGGGGATAAAGGCGGTAGATTTGTTAAGCAGTTATTTTGGTTCTGGCTTTTCCAGAGGACAAAGAAAATGGAGAACTGTTCTTGAATAAGAAAAACAAAGATAAAATATAAGGATAGTGGGAGGCTAATATTTGAGAAGTATAGCCCCAGACTCTATGGAACAATATGGTGTATAGTGGAAGGAACAAGTTTGTAGCTGAAGCACTTGGATTAAAATCCCAGTTTAGAAATGTTATCTGAAGGTGTTTTCCACTTTTGAATCCTTTCCTTCCACTTCTTTATCATTGTTCTTAACAGGATCTATGGTAAACCTCTATGTCATTTGTCAGAGGTAAGCATTTTGACAACCAAAAAATCCGGTATCTTTAAGAGATGTGTCTGTGGCACCTGCACAAGTAGATCACAGCTTGCATCTTGATGGGAATTACTTCTCAGGATGATGACTGTCAACTTAGTTTGGAAGTATTCTGACTCCACTGACTCTTGGTTCAGGATCATGAGGAGTCTCCATTAGGGTCTGAACAAAAATGATGGTCAGTGTGGTTTGACTTGTGCGACATATGATACCTCCTTAGGCTGGGGCAGTGGATAGAGTCAGGCCTGGAATCAGGAAAATTCATCTTCTTGAATTTTAATCTGACCTCAGACACTTACGGCTGTGTGACTCTGGATAAGTCTGGGTTAGGTTTTCTGGAGACCTACAGGTATGTGACTCTGGATAAGATTGGACCTGGATATGCTTTCTCATCCCAATGATAATTTTTTTTTTTGAGACTGGATCTCCCTATCATATCCTAGCAGAATGTGCAGTCACCATTCCCATGTCCAGTTCCATTGCTAATTCTCACAAAAGTTCTACCCTGTTCTATTTTTAACCTGAGCCATTTCACCCTTACTTAGACAGGCTGGTACCCCTCCTCTCTCTCAGGAGCTCACTATATTAAATGCCAGATTTACTGCAGATTCCAAATCCTCTTCAGATCTGCCGAAGCTCAGAACTCCAGAGCGGGCACAATCCCCTATCTTAGGCTTCCTCAATGGCAGAGAGTTCTGACATGTTTGTCTCACCATGGCTGGCCCGGTAACGGGTTGAGTTCATTCTAAGAATCCTAATAAATCGGTTTGCCACTTTAGGTCACAAATTCTTTGGCCTTTAAGATATGTGAATCAAAGGGAAAAGGTGGAGATGTAGCACTTTTTTGGTGCCACAAAATTGGTACTGGAATGAAAGAAAAAGGAATAAGGAAGGCTAAAAATCAAAGTTTTTAGACTGCCTGGAAACATTTAGTTATCTAATGGTTCTCTAAATGTGGAGAGGCAGGACGACCTATTAGTGACTACTATTAACCTTGAAATTAAGAAGGTCTCGATTCAAGTCTTGCTTCTGACACATTTAACGTTTGATTTTGAGCTAATGAGTTCACTTCTCAATGTTGATTCAGGCAAGTTATGTAGATTGGTGGATAGAATGATGGAGTTGGAGATTAAGAACTCATTTTAAATCCTTCCTTAGAGATTACCAAACGGTGTGACTCTCACCAACCTTTTCCTCATTTGAAAAATGGAACTATAATAGTACCTATCACAGGGTTGTTGGGAGGATCAAATGAGTTGACATATATAAAGTGATTTATAAAATCTTAATGGGCTCTGTAAATTTGCTAGCTGAATTTTGGAGAAGTTGGTAATCTGTATTGATAAAAGTTTTTTATATCTGGAGTGTCCTACACCAATAAAATTATCGATCTCATAAAAGCTCTAAAACATGAGAAACTTGTCCAATGATCAACCAAGTCATATTTGCCCCTAAAATGTTTATTTGCTTCTTCTTTTAGTTGCTGCCTTGTTTTTCTCCTATCTCTTTCTCCTTTTGGTGTGTTGATTTTTAATTTTTTTTCTTAATGCCTTTCAGATAATATAGACTTAAAATAAATAATCCAAGTTCCATAAAAATGGTCCTAACTATATCCACAAAAGCATCAATTCAGTTTCTTAATTTTCCCTTTTTAGAATGTTTTAAAGTTTGTTATGTTTTGTTTGTTTGAATGTTTACTACTCTTTTTATTCCCGTGTTATTTTGAAGAAGCAACTTTAATTCTATTTTTGCTGAACATCCAGTTCTATTCTTTGGTACTTAAATAGCTTTGGAGAATGAATAATTTTTAGGTGCTGACAATCATTTTTGAGTCAGCTTATCATCAAATACGCTAACATATGCAAAATGCTTTGCATACCTGAAAGTGCTAGATATGTTAGGGTTTGCTTTTCAGAGTATCAGATTTGTAAATTTTCCTTTGATTTCATATAGTCAAGAAAAGTTTTATCACATTATGACTGATTATCCTTGGAGTGTTCTAAAGTTTTTTCTTGATTAGTTAAGCTTAATGTTTGTGTTCGTATACTCTTTATTCTATAAAATTATATTCTACTATTTATTTTCAATACTTGAGGGAATTTTTCTGTATGATGTCTTGATGTTACATTTTTTCTTTTTTCTTTCTATTTTCCTGCTAGAATAATAATTTCTATATGATTTCTGTTTCTTAGTATCAATTTTTGCATTCTTAATTTATAGAAGTACTACGTATTATAATCATTTTTAATTAATTTTTATTCTGCCTCTACTTATGCCTTGCAGTTTTGTTCTTTTTTTCAGAAAATTCATTCTCTTGGCAAATGTTTCTGTCATTTGTTCTAAATTTCTACTCTCTTGCTATTCTATTTTTTGTTTCCTTAAGTGCTTAATTTTTGTTGTTATTTCTTTCACTAAAATGTTGGATTGCTTTTTGATTGATTTTGAAGGTACTTAGACTTGATCCATTGTAATTCTCAGGAGGCTTATAGAATTATCATAATATTTTAATTTTCCTCAGGAGTTTTTTACTTAATTTTCTTTGGAATAAGATGTTTGCTTATTGAGATAGCTCCTTTCTGATCTGTTTGTTTAATTCTCTCTCAGTTTTTTCTGCCTTTATTAATCATTCAGAATGTGAATCTCAGAAGAAAATCCCTGCCTCCCCTCTCTCCCCCCCTCCCCCCCACTATTTAATCAACAATGACACTCTAATCCATGGAGTGTGTTGAAACTGTCTTCTTATATTTTTACTAAATGTTTTAATTCTAATTAAAATATTTTGGCTTACATACACTTCTGTGTATGGTGTGATCTGAGACCTAGATGCAAACTGAAGTAGATAACCTTGGAAATTTCCAGTTTAAGGAGACTAGTTAAATAAGGTATATTTATTATCTAAATACTTGACACTCAACAAGTAATACATGTGAATTCAAAGATGAATGGCATTCAGGTTACAGTGGGAAAAAGAACTCATAATTTGCTTTGGCAACTAATTATACTCTAGCATCTTTGCTTTACCCTAGCATCTGTAAAGAATAAAATTGAATAGAACCATGAACACACTATTTTGTCCTACTAAGCACCTTACAAATGTCTTTGGTTTCACTTTTATGGATATTGCACCCACAGAGTTACTATGGAGTAAGGACTAAATCTTCACCTTGTATAAAACCTTTTGATAATCTTGGGCATTTTTTAGACTAGCTCTTCCATGCCAGTCTTTAAACATTCAATAAGTGCCTACTATGTGTCAGACACTGTACTAAATGCTGGAGATGTCATTTATCCTTTATTTTCAAAGAATGCCGATGATAGAATGGGGGTAGAATCTTGACTTATGAGTGAAGTGGATTTGAAATGAATGTCAGCAGAAAAAGTCTGTCAATAGGATGAAAAGGCGTTGGGAAACCAGTAAACCTAGTGTGAGCGTGGGCAGTGGTGGCAATGGCATCCTTAGCTTCCACAGTTCTCAGTCCACAGGAAGTCTATTTAATAGCACTGAGGAAGGACTCTTGCTTTAGCACACTAGAACTTGCAGCCACAATGGGGCAGTGACACTCCTTGTAATTCCAGGGCAGAAAAGAGTTCTTGTGGTCAGATCCTAGAAAGCTCTCTGTAATCAAGTTGGGACAGTCAACCCTTCATCCTGGAAACGGAACTCCTCTTTAACAAACAGTTAAAAGCCAAGTAATAGACTGGGTAAATGAGCAAACAGAAAAAGATCTCGACCATAGAAAGTTACTCTGGTGACAAGGAAAACCAAAACACACTCAGAAGATAACAAAATCAAGGCTCCTGCATCCAAAGCCTCCAAGAAAAATAAAAATTGGTCTCAGACCATTTAAAAGCTCAAAAGGGATTTTGAAAATCGAATTAGAGAGATAGAGGAAAAATTAGGAAGAGAATTGAGGATGGTGCAGAAGGAAATAAAAAAAGTTAATAAAGAGAACAATGCTTTAAAAACAAAATTGGCCAATTAGGAAAAGAGACCCAGAAGCTTACTGAAGAAAATAATTACTTAAAAATTAGAATTGAGCAAATGAAAGCAAATGACTTTATGAAAAATCAAGATACAATAAAGCAAAATCAAAAGAATGAAAAAACAGGAAAAAATGTGAAAAACCTTATTGGAAAAATAGCTGATCTGAAAAATAGATCCAGGAGAGATCAGTTAAAAATTATTGTTCTACCTGAAAGTCATGATCAAAAAAAGAGCTTGGACACCATCTTTCAAGATGTTATATAAAGGAAAACCATCTTGATATTCTAGAACCAGAGGATAAAATAAAAATTTACAGAATCCATAGATCACCTCCTGAAAGAGATCCCCAGTTGAAAACTTACAGAATTATTATAACAAATTCCAGAACTCACAGGTCAAGGAAAAAATATAAGCATTCAGAAAGAAACAATTCAAGTATAGTGGAGCCACAGTCAGGATAACACAAGATTTAGTAGCTTTTACATTAATGTCTGAAGAGCAATGGAGCTAGGATTGCAACCAAAAATTGCCTACCCAGCAAAACTGAGTATAATCCTTTAGGAGATAAAGGATGAAATAGAGGATTTTCAAGCATTTATTATGAAAAGAACAGAGCTGAATAGAAAATTTGATTTTCAAATACAGGACTCAGGAGAAGCATAAGGAGATAATCAGGAAAGTGATATAGGGAACTTAATAAGGTTTATCTATTTACATTTCTACAAGTGATGATACTTGTAACTCATTAGAAGTGTTTCAATTATGGCAGTTATATATAGACAGATGGCACAGGTATGAGTTGAATATGAAAGGATAGATAATATCCTAACGTGAAATTAAGGGGTGTGATATGCATACATTGGAAGAAAGGGAAAGGGAGAAGTAGAGTGCTATAAATATACATAAAAGAGGCAAAAAAAAAAAAAAACTTTTACAGTGGGAGGAGAAGGGAAAAAGGGGAATGAGAAGGAGAATGACTGAATCTTATATCATCAGAATTGACTTAAAATGGAAAGAACAGGGACTTCCGGTTAAGATGGCGTAGAGGAGGCTCACAGTTGCATAAGCTCCACGCTTTCTCTCACTATCCACTTCATTACAAGCCTCTGAATTAATGCTTGACTGAAAAAAACCCACATGTAGTTACCAAGAGAAGCCATCCTTGAGATTCGCCAAGAAAGGTCTGTCTTTACTGGAGGGCTGGGACGGTTTTAGATCGGGCGCAGGCTGAGGGCAGCGGCAGTGAGAGCACGGGAGCAGCCTGGAGAGGGGGTGGGGAGTGATCGCAGCCGTCTCTGCGGGGAGAGCTTTGCTACAGGTTTGGATACTTTGCTCAAGCAGCAAGTCAGCAGCCCAGCAGAGAAGCTAAAAACACCGGGGCTGAAGAATACAACCCCAAACAGCTGGAGTCTCTCAGGACCTGGCCGCCCCCCCCCTTCCCCCCCACAGTGACTCAGCACGCTTTGGGATCTCAGAGTGCACACGCAGCATAGTCCTGCTAGTGCCTCACTGCTGCCCCCTGCAGTCTGTAGAGGAAGCTCGGTAACACACCCAGCCCCTCCCCCAAAGAAAGACTCCAGTTTTTTCTGTTTTTCTTTGGTAGTTTGTCTCTGATTAATAGACAGAATGAGCAAGAAGCTGAAGAGGACTTTAACCCTTGACAGCTTCTATACAGATAGAGAGCAGACTCTAAATCCTGAGGAGACTAAAAACAGGCAGTCCCCAGGTGATTCCCCAAAGGAGGAGATCGTCTGTTCCTCAGCACAGATGAACCTCATAGAAGTGATTAAAAAGGCTCTCACAAGGGAGCTAGAAGAAAAATGGGGAAAGCAGAGTGAGGCTTGGGAAAAGGAGAGGGAGGCTTGGCAAAAGGAGAGGGAGGCTTGGCAAAAGGAGAGGGAGGCTTGGCAAAAGAGCCTGGAGAAAGTTAAAGAGAGAGTGGATAAAGAAGTAAAATCCTTGAAAAATAGGATTAGTGAACTGGAAACAGAAAACAGCTCTCTAAAAAACAAAATTGGCGAAATGGAAAAAAATTCCACAGAACAAAAGAACTCAATGGGACAATTAGAAAAAGACTTTAAAAAAGTGAGTGAAGAGAATACTTCACTGAAAATCAGAATTGAACAAGTGGAATTGAATGACTCGAGGAGACAAGAAGAATCAGTCAAGCAAATCCAAAAAAATCAAACAATGGAGAAAAATGTGAAATACCTTCTGGGGAAGACAACAGACCTGGAAAACAGATCCAGGAGAGACAATCTGAGAATCATTGGACTCCCAGAAAAACATGATGAAAAAAAGAGCCTGGACACTATTTTCCAGGAAATTATCAAAGAGAACTGCCCAGAAGTCATAGGAACAGAGGAAAAAATAAACATTGAAAGGATTCATCGATCACCCACTGAAAGGGATCCTAAAATCAAAACACCAAGGAATATAGTGGCCAAATTCCAGAACTCACAGGTCAAGGAAAAAATATTGCAAGCGGCTAGAAAAACCCAATTCAAGTATCAAGGAGCCACAATAAGGATCACCCAGGATCTGGCAGCATCCACATTAAAAGATCGAAGGGCCTGGAATATGATATTCCGAAAGGCTAAGGAACTTGGTATGCAACCAAAAATAACTTACCCAGTGAGAATGAGCATCTTTTTCCAGGGAAGAAGATGGACATTCAACGAAGTAAGCGAATTTCATCTATTTCTGATGAAAAAACCAGAACTTAACAAAAAGTTTGATCTACAAATATAGAACTCAAGAGAAATCTAAAAAGGTAAAGATTAATCTCGGGAACTATATTTTGACTATATAGATGTATAAAGAATACATGTATACCTTGTTCTAGAAATTGATGTGGAAAGGACATTGTACCAGAAAAAGGGTAAAGTGGGGGTAGTACATCTCATGAAGAGGCATAGGAAACCTATTATATCCGAGAGAAAGAATGGAGGGGGATGAATATAGTGGGTATCTTACTGCCTTCAGAATTGGCTTTAAGTGAAAAATCTTAAGACATATTCAATCTATGGTGAAACTTCTCCCATCTCATTGAAAAGTGAGAAGGGAAAAGTGAAAAGGGAAGGAATAAGCTAAGCGGAAGGGAATACGGGAACTGGGAGGGAAAGGGGTAAGATAGAGGGAGGAACTCTAAGGCGGGGGGAGGGATACTAAAAAGGGAGGGCTGTGAGAAGCAAGTGGTGCTCACAAGCTTAATACTGGGAAGGGGGGGAAAGGGGAAAGAAGGGAGGAAAGCATAAACCGGGGTTAACAAGATGGCAAGTAATACAGAATTGGTCATTCTAACCATAAACGTGAACGGGGTAAACTCCCCCATAAAGAGGAAGCGGTTAGCAGAATGGATTAAAAGCCAGAATCCTACAATATGTTGTTTACAGGAAACACACCTGAAGCGGGGAGATACATGCAGGTTAAAGGTAAAAGGTTGGAGCAAAATCTACTATGCTTCAGGTGAAGTCAAAAAAGCAGGGGTAGCCATCCTGATCTCAGATCAAGCTAAAGCAAAAATTGATCTAATTAAAAGAGATAAGGAAGGACAGTATATCTTGCTAAAGGGTAGCATGGATAATGAAGCACTATCTATATTAAACATATATGCACCAAGTGGGGTAGCATCTAAATTCTTAAAAGAGAAACTAAGAGAGCTGCAAGAAGAAATAGACAGTAAAACTATAATAGTGGGAGATCTTAACCTTGCACTCTCAGAATTAGATAAATCAAACCAGAAAATAAATAAGAAAGAAGTCAAAGAGGTAAATAGAACACTAGAAAATGGAAAGAACATTCACTTTCAATATGGGTATAGAAATCTATCTTATCCTGAAGGAAAATAAGAGAGTAAAGGGATACAAGAGAGGAGTAGTCAATAGGAAAATACTTTTGAGGAGAGACAGGGTGAAAGGAAAGAGAGAATAGAAAAAATGGGAGAAAATACAGTGAGCAATAACAATTGTAAAAGGAATTTTAAAGCAAGTTTCTCTGATAAGGCTTAATTTCTTGATATATAAGGAACTGAGTCCAATTTATTTTTAAAAAATAAGAGCATGCCCCACTTGATAAATAAGGAAAAAATAGGATCTATACCCAAGGAGCGATAAACTCATGCATATCCTGTGACCAAACAATACCATTACTAACATGAATCCCAAAAGAGATTTTTTTTTTAAAGGAAAAGGACCTGTATGTTAAAAATATATTTTTAGCAGCTCTCTTCTCAGGGCAAAAAAAATGGAAACTGAGGCAATCTCCATCAATTAGGGGAATGGATAAATAAAAGTTGATATGAGATTATCGTGAAATATTATTGTTCTGTGGGAAATTATTAGCAGGATGCTTTCAGAACAACTCAAGAAAAGTGAAATGTACTTTGCACAAAGTAATAGCAACATTTTGGGATGAGCTGCTGTGTATGATTTTGCTATTCTCAGCAATACAATGATCCATAAATATGCTGAAGGATTTAAAAAATATGCATCCATATCCAGAGAAAGAACTGATTGAATACATAATGAATCTCTCTCTCTCTCTCTCTCTCTCTCTCTCTCTCTCTCTCTCTCTCTCTCTCTCTCTCTCTCTGTCTCTCAGTTTATTTTTCTTTAAGATTTTTTGGAGGGAGATCTGGGTTTTCTTTTACAAAGTGACTTTTTGGGAAATATTTTGCCAAAAAAAAGAAAAAATAAAGTATAGAAGTCAGATGCAGGAAAATAGAATAGGGGAGGAGAAAGAGGAAGAAAAGGTATACGTTTCCTAGTTCTTGTCTTCTTTTCATTCAAAGGCCTTCTTTTAATGTATTAACTAACTACATAGTGCCAGACCTCAGCTCTATTTTATCTCTAGGATCAGTTTCTGGGGAATGTGATTTCTGTTAGTGCACTTATTTTAATGAAATTTCCTACTCAAACAAAAAAAAATAAAGAAAACTGTTTCCAATGACTTTGATGTGGGCATCAAATGGCATGTTTCCTTATGGTAAAATAGTAACTAAGGAAATAAAATTAAATTTTACATGTGAAAATATAAATGTAAAAGCATCTTTTTTTTTTTTTAAAAAGAAATCCTCCCCAACAAAATTGTAAACTATGAGGATAATGATGAAGATGGTGATGTTTTCCTAATATGATTTTATTTAAGTTTCAGATCCAAATGCTAAATCTATAGAGGAAGTTGTAATTCTTATTAAAATATCTGAGAAGTAAGTATATCTTTATTTCCATTTTTGTTTTTCTGAATGTACAGCAAAGCAATATAAAGAATTCCATAATGAATATGATAAATCATATCGTAATTAGCTCTCTCTTTTATTAAGCACAGGAAGAGATAGTTTCCTAGCTAAACAAATGTCCATCAGGAACCAGGTACAAGTGTTTTGATTTCCATCTTAAATTTAACTCTGGCAAGATGAGAGCCATTATCAACAATATGAATACATAAATGTTCAGGAATTACCCTGGGACAATGAACCCAGGTGAAGTTAGTGGAAAAACACCTCATAACCATTAGGAGATTTATAGTATGTAAACTTATAGAATGTAAGAATTTTGTGAATGACTTTAGAGCTTTGTCCAATCCCTTCATTTTATAGATGAGTTGGCCTAGAGATTCAATAATTAGAAATTCAGGGGTTTTTAACAAAAATATAATTTAAATGTGTAGCTTTGTGTGAAATATTTACAGACAACATCTGGACATGTCTTTGAAATTTTCTCAAATTTAAAATACAAAACAAAACCAATCTTATTTGTGATATAGTATGGCAGTTTTTGAAAATCTTAGTAATTATTGAATTGTCTGAATTTTTCTTTTGATTCTAACATTGGCATAGAATCTTATGGTTGTAAAATGCAAAAGTAGAACAACAGATGTGGACAGTGGCTCAGTTCTGGGCATCATTTCTGATTTTTAGGCACTATTTCAGTAGTAATATCTATGCCTTTGTACATAAATCAAGATCTTTTAGTAACCCCATCAAGCATCATTCTGTATGTCATGGAAATGGGTTAGAGATGATACATATGTGCTTACTGAAAATGGAATCAATGCACCCACAAAGCTCTTACTGGTCTATGCTTTCTCCCTTCCCCGAAAATGTTTTAGTACAAACTATTTATCATGGGTCGTGAATTCTAAGAATGAAAACTTTCATTTTTTCCTACTAATTTAGTCAAGTTGATTACGCTGAATGCAAAATTATTTTTTAAAAATAGCTTTCCAAGTCAAATAAACTCTCTCAAAGTCCTTTTTAGGTACATAATGCAAAATGATTTTGGGATTAAAATAAATTATATTTATAAAACATCTCTTCCCCTTTAACCTCTTCTTGCTTATTTTCCAAACAAAATTCCATATCTGCACCAACTTACACTCAAATATAATTAGAGTTTGATTATTTTCTTTCCGATCCTAAGCTTGTAATGACAGCCGGTGCTGCCAAGTGGATAGTAATGCCTTGTGTGATGAAGGCCAAGACAAATTAAGCTTTCATCAGTTCCCATAGGTTGAGAATTATTAAATAAAGCTCATGATCCATTCAAGATGACTTTTTCTATAACAAAATGTCTTCATTAAAATAGAGACATGCTTAGTTTTACATCATAAAAGTAAACAGACACAAGTATATAAGTCTTTGGAACTTAAAGATGTAGCAAAGGTACGAATTTAGTAAATTTTTAGTAAAATTTTTTAGTAAAATTGCAGGTATGTGAATTAAAAAGATAATAAAATGGTAAGAGAAAATCAAACAATAGAAATGCTTCAGGCTCTTCCCCACTCTCCGTAAATACAGTGGTACCATCTACTGCAGTGGAAAGAAAGGCACCACTCCCTGGAAAACTCATGCTCCTAGGGGAGAAAGGTCTCTATCAAATCTGGCTCATCATTCCTGGCTCCAAGCCTTAGCAACCAGGTGTGCCTGGCTATTTCTGTGCTCTGCCTCTGATAATTCCTGGAGGTGTTTGCTGCTGCTGCCCTATTCCAATTTCACAGCCATCCTCTGTTGAATCTACACTCTACCTCTGCAGCTATTATTTCTCTCTGCTTCTGAAGTTATCAGCAGATCACTGCTTCCTGATCATCATGGTGTTATTTCCTGGTTCAGGATTGAGGGGACTGAGGGAGTGGAAGAGTATTTGCCCTTTTTCTTTTCATTTTTTTTTTTTGGGTGGGTGGGGAGGAAGACTGTTCTAGGTTAGTATGCCTGGGAGTTTTAGCTCTTTGAGAGTCATCAAATTTTCAGGGAACCCTGTAGGTTTTTTTTTCCCTAGAGATGCTATATTCAGTGTTTCAGATAGAAAAATAAAAATCCCCTTCTCTCAAAGAGATTTCATTTTATTGAGAATAGGGGTGAGATATAATATAATACACAAATATCATGGATAGAGTGAGAGTCATCACACATCTGGACACCTGGGAACACTTGGTGGAGGAGTTAACACTTGATCTAAACTTTAAAGATAAAGAAAGCAAGAAGTGGAGATGTAAGAGTATTATATCCCAGGAATGGATAATGATTTATGTTATAGGGGTCCTCAAACTACGGCTGCAGGCCAGATGCGGCAGCTGAGGACATTTATCCCCCTCACTATGAAGTTTCTTTATTTAAAGGCCCACAAAACAAAGTTTTTGTCTTTACTATAGTCCGGCCCTCCAATAGTCTGAGGGACAGTGAACTGGCCCCCTATTTAAAAAGTTTGAGGACCGCTGCATGGATGTAGGAGATAGAGTGTTGAATTTTGGAAAATAGGTGGGGAAATAGTACAAAATAAGGCTATGTGATCTAGATTTGGGGAACAGAGAAGGCTTAAATGCCAGGCTAAAGAGTTAATATTTTATTCTATAGGTCAGAATTTTCCAGAAGAGAATGGAAGAGAAAAGCATTTATTAAGCACTTATTATGCAGTAAGCACTATGCTAAGTGCTGGTGTTACAGAAAAAAAATTTTTTTTTCTCTGCTCTTAAGGAGCTCACCCTGTAAGGGTAGGAAGGATGATTCCATTTCACTGAAGATGCAAATATCAAGTAAAGATTTAGAATTACTTAGGTTTGGGAGGTCATATGTCCCCCAAACTCTGTGAAACTTGGAGAATAATAATAAAACAAATAAATAACTCAGTGATTACTATTGAATAGAATATAATGGGAATAGAATTTGGAGTAGAGTGGGGTTAAATATAACCTTGGACAAAAGTTGGGATGGGAAGATATCATCCAGTCAAAAGGGATTACTACAAGTTTTTGGGGGGATTGGGTAATGGTCTTGGTTTGGAGAATGGTAAGGTCACCACAGCAGGTGCAGGAGGTGCTCTTCTAGAGTTCTCATTTGGCTTCTATTTTATGGATTGGGGTAGAGATGGGGAAATAGATATGAGATAATTCATTTTGGTATGGGAAGAAAGGATTGAACTACTTATTTTCAGTTTTAATCTAAAATGAAAAATTAAGTTTTACTAATATTTAATATTCAGAATGACACAGATTCCCTCACTTGGTTTCTGTGTCATTTATGAGGTATATAGAGGAATGGTTCACAAGGTATATAGAGGAAAGAGTGAGAATTTTTTTTTAATTTTTAAAAATTTAAAATTTTATTTCATTTTAAATTTATGTAATAAAACAAGACTTTATATATTATAATTAAAAACCATGATTGCAGATCTGCAAATCTACTATGCACAACTTGTTCTTTCTTTCAAGTATATAAAAAAATCCTATAAAATTTTTTTCTTCCCCTTCCCCCTTAGGTGGCTACCTTAGACAGAAATAGGTATATAAATGTAAGATTGTCCTATACATACTTCAGTTTAGCAGTTTTTTTCCCCTGTAACTGCAGATAGCATCTTTCTTCTTCTGTCCTCTATATTTAATTTGGGTATTTATAATAGTCAAAATAATGTGTTCATTCAAAGTCATTCTTAAAACAATATTGCTATAACTGTATACAATGTTCTCTTGGTTTTGCTCTTTTCACTCTTCATTATCTCATGCAAGTCTTCAATGGTTTTTTCTGAAATCATAGATGTCAGTATTTCTTATAGCTCAGTAGTATTCTATCACAATCATGTATTGCAACTTATTCAGCCATTCCACATTTGATGGGCATCCCTGTAATTTCTTATTCTTTGCCACCATACCACAATAAGAGCTGCTATAAATATTCTAGAACATATAGCATCTTTTTCTTTTCCCCTAATTATCTTTGGAAATAGACCAAGTAGTGGTGTTTCTGGGCCAAAAGTATGTGTAATTTAATAACTCTTTGGGTATAATTCTAGATTGCTCTCCAAAATGGTTTGATCAGTTCACAAATCTACCTATAATGAATTAATGTCCCAATTTATTTATCTTCTCCAACATTACTCACTTTTTACTTCTATCATTTTAGCCAATCTGGTAAGTATAAAATAATATCTCAAGGTTGTTTTAATTTGTATTTCTCTAATAAATAATGAGTTGGAACATTTTTTTCATTATAGATTGTTTGATTTCTTAATTGGAAAACTGCCTATTCATATCCTTTGGTCATCTATCAGTTGGGGAGTTAATCTCATTATTATAGATTTGACAAAGTTCTTTACATATTTTAGATATGAAATATTTATTTGATAAATTATAAAAATTCCCCCATTTTCTTCTTACTTTCTTATCTTGATTACATTTGTTTTATTTGAACAAAATTTTTTAAGTTTAAGGTAATTGAAATATCCCATTTTACACTTAACTTTACTCTCTATTTCTTATTTATTTGTAAATTGTTTACATTTCCATAAATCTGATAGGTAATATGTTCCATATACTAATTTTTTTTTGGGTAAAAATCTCTCTTTATTAGGTCTTGTATTCATTTTGACCTTATTTTGATGAATGGTATAAGATGCCCAGTTTCTGCCATATTGCTTTCCAGTTTTTCCAATAATTTTTATGAAATAATGAATTCTTATTCTCAAATATTAAACTTTTACACTCATCAAAAAAAAACGGTTACTATGTTTATTTGATGTTGTAAATTGTATGACTACTCTATTCCATGGATCTAGCTTTCTATTTCTTAGCCAGCACATGTTTCAAATTATTGTTTTATAATAAAATTTAAGATCTGGTATTGCTAAATCTCCTTCCTTTGCATTTTTTCATTTTTTCATTTGGGTTTTTTTGACCTTTTGTTTTTCTGAATAAATTTTATTATATTTTCTAATTCAATAAAAAATTGGTAGTTTAAATGAAATTGCATTAAATATATAAATCAGTTTGAGCAAAAATGTTATTTTTATTATATTGGCCCTGACTACAAATGAACAATTAATATTTCTCCAGTTATTTAAAACTTATTTTATTTGTATAAGAATTTTTTAAAAATAATTTTGCCTATATAGTCACTGGGTCTGTTTTGACAGGTATATTCCAAGGTATTTTATGCTATCTACAATTATTTTAATGCAGCAATTTTTTCTATTTCTTCTTGCAGAATTTTCTTTTGTGATGCCATACTGACAAATTCACCCTTATTTTATTCTACAGATACAAAGAGTATCCTTGCCCAAGGCTGCTTTCTTTCAATTTTATGCCTTTTATTATAATGAACTGCTAGAAGAAAGTGATGTAATTTATCACTGTTAAACTAACCCCATGCTGTTAGCTCAAGTTCTGATTGATACTACTTCTCTCAGCATTCTCTCCCCTTCAATCAAAAGACAGGAGGACAGAGAACTAAACTCCTCCCAATGTCTTCCTTTATAGAAACTGGAAAATGAACTCTCAAACTCACTCCACTTCTCATCACTGCTCTGCTTTCACTTCCTCAGAACAATGATGTCCCCACTGGGTATCTCCTGGACAGTCAGTTCTTCTCTCTCTTCCTTGCTAACTTTTGTAGATTATCTCCCTTCGATTATAAACTCTTTGAGGGAAGGAACTGCCTTTCGTTGAATCAATTTTTATTTCTAGTTCTTTATAGAGATATCACCTTGCTGACAAAAGTCTATATAATCAAAGCTATAGGTTTTCCAGTAGCAATATATGGCTATGAGAAAGTTGAGCACCATAGAATTGGTGCTTTCAAACTGTAGTGTTGGAGAAAATGTTTCAGAGTCCCTTGAACAGGAAATCAGTCCATACTTTAAAAAATATTTTTATACACATTGCTTTATGAATAATGTTGGAAGAGAAAAATCAGAGCAAAAGCGAAAAACCATGGGAGTGATTTTTTAAAAAAAATGGAAAAAAGAAGTGAACATAGAATGTGTCTATTTACATTCAGCCTCCTTAGTTGTTTTTCTGGGTGCATATGGAATTTTCTGTTGAAAGCCTATTGGGATTGCTTCAGATAACTGAACCACTGAGAAGAACCAAGCCTTTTGTAGTTGACCATTGTGCATTCTTGAGATTATTATATTTCCAGTTCTCCTTATTTTACTCGGCATCAGTTCTTTAAGTCTTTCCAGGCTTTTCTAAAATCAGCTTGTTTATAATTTTTCATAGAGAAATAATATTCCATTCTCTTCATGTAACATAATTTATTCAGCCATTAGCCAATTGATGGGCATCTACTCATTTTCCAGTTCTTTGCTACCACAAAAAGAGCTGCTACAAACATTTATACATACTTGGCTTCTTCTCCCTTCTTTATGATTTCTTGGAATATAGATCCAGTAACGGCATTATTGGGTCAAAGGGTATGCACAGCTTGATAGCCCTTTGGGCATAGTTCCAAATTGCTCTCGAGAATGGTTTGATCACTTCACAACTCCATCAACAATGCATTAATGTCCCAGTTTTCCCACAACCCCTCCAACATTTATTATTATCTTTTTCTGTCATTTTAGTTAATCTGAGACATGTAAGGTGGTATCTCAGAGTTGTTTAAAATTGCATTTCTCTAATCAATAGTTAAATCAGTCAATACTTAAAGAAATTAGTGCAGACTATTTACTGAAAAATCAAATAATGAAGCTGAAGCTTAAATACTTTTCCCACATGAACTTATTAGAAAAGACCTTCATGTTGGGAAATATTGAAGGAAAAGGAAACTATGACAGAAGATGAGATGAATAAATAGATGCAACTAGCTAACAAACTTGGAAGACACTGGGAGATAGTGGAGGATAAAATGGCCTGGTCTGTGGGATCACAAAATAGCTCCCAGTATTTAACCTAGTGCCTAGCATACAGTAGGTGTTTACTATTTATTGGCTTTGGACATAGGCAACTGACTGGATTGAAAATTAGGAGTTTACTCATTTTATAAGAAGAGTAATTTTCTATCCTACTACTTCTTTCATAGACTTACACATTTTTCCTATTTTCTTACTATATTTATAACAGAAATTGCACTTTTCTGGCAAGTTATATTTGTTCCAAGCTTTAGAAAGAAGAATGATTCTTTTCTTAAAGGAGATTGTAGAAGACCCTCAAGGGAAAATGACCTGTAGTGTGAAGAATAGAGTGATATGTAAAGGAGCCAAATGCTGATGTTAAGTCTGAGGTGGTAAACATGATGAAACTAGAAGTCTTACTGAGCAGGCAATAGTTTTTTTTAATAATATGCTTAAGGTATTTCATTCATTCCCTTTGATTTATTTTTTAAACCCTAGGCAGGAAGGTTTTGAACAAAGCACAGGGTGCCAATGCAAGCATGTTGTGTACTCCATAACAGAGTCTGAGTTTGTTTGCCATAAAGGGAAATATTCCCTGGGGTAATGCCATCCTTTGATTCTTTAAAACCCTCAGGAAGAGCAAGCAGTCATTCTTTGGGTCTTACTGGGTGTCAAACACACTTTCAATGCACCTGGAAGCTAGCTATTGTTGAGCCTTTATTCACCAGGGTTTCCTTAAACTACTTCTCAGTCACACATCAGATTGCATGGTTGCCAAAGGAGAGTTTTGCTTGTGTCACAAATGACTAGCCAGGTACACTGATCTATCAATAATAAACAGAGGTCTTTCATAGCATTAAAATTTCATGAATAAGGCAATGTAATGCTGGAGAAACTGAGGCAAGATGGAGAGTAGAGAGTTTTTAATATTTTATTTAGAGGGAGAGATTGGGCTGGGGGCAAAACTGGATCCATGTTACCACCCTAAGCGGCTGAATTAGACTTATGTCTCAAAGCATCCAGCAGCAAGTGATGGATTCCAGGGATTCTTATAGGGTTCCAGCAATCAGGGGAACAAAGCAGGGTGGGGTTAGAGCTCTGGTGAGTGGGAACTTCCAGGAATGGACCATAATTTGGTTCTAACTGGTTGGGAGTAAGGAAAGATCATAAATCCTGATAAATTAGGAGGGCTAGGAGCCACTCAGTCTGAGATAGGAGATAGATCCCATATATCCCATAATCCCAGATTGACCAACTGCAGTTTATAGCTCTATGGGATGCTAGTGGTCAGGCCTCCCAGCCTTAATTTATATCAGTCCTAATGATTAGGAAAGGGGGTTGCAATCAGGGGAACTGAGGCAGAACAATTCAAGGAAACTGTGGCAGAACAGCAAGACACAGGCAACACATCAGACTTGATGAGTCTTAAGTAACTTCTTCTGACTGACTTCTATACTGGAAATCTGCATCATAGTGATGGGAAAGCTTTAGGAAGCTAAGCTATAAAGCATTTGGAAGATTTTATGTAAAAGATGCATTGTGGTATAGTGGGAAATATTTTAGAAGTTGGACAAGTTTTGAATCCTGACTTCAACCTATCTGGGACTATTATGGGCCAGAACTCTGAACTTGAAACAAGGAGCTAAGTTAGTGGAATTGAGGAGATAATGGTTATGCAGTTTAGCATGGTTCAATAATGATTGGTTTATACTCAGTGTAGAGCATATAAACAAGGAGCCTTAGCCAGGGTTCATTTGGAGAGATTCAGAGGGCAGAGAAGACAGGTGGGAGCTCAAGCTTTTGGAACCAAGGAGAGAGATAGGCCTCTAAGAAAGCCAAACAGGCCTCAGGAAAGGAGACAAGACTTTGAAAGAGATAATAAAGGATTTAACTCCTGGCTACTCGTATGGTGATTACTGAACTGAAATGAAGGCTGCTCCCAAGAATCCAGAGACCTCCAGGAAAACCAAACCAGAGAACATGACATTGGACAAATCTTGCAATCCTTCTAGGAAAAATAGGCCCTTTCCTATTTACTAAATAGCACTGGGAGGAAAGCACTTTGTAAGCCTAAGGATAGTATATAAGATCAATTTAATAACTCAAAAACAACTTTTAAAGCACCTGTTAAATGCAATGCCTTTCATTTTGATTTTGGAGATATGAAAAAAAAACAATGAAATAATTCCTACGCTCAAGGACCTCATATTCTGCTGGGGGATGAACTGATGGAAGCAATTGAATAATAAATTATTTACAAATAATGAAATATAAAGAATATTAAAAAAAAAACTATTATTAAGAGAAAGACTTGATTAAGTGGTAGAACTTGAGCTATGTTTTGAAGGAAACTAGGAAATTTAAGGCAGAAGTGGAAAAAAAAAGTTAGTTCATTCCAGACATATGGGCTTTCCCACTCCCAAGGAGTGAGAAATAAAATGTCAAGGCTAGGGAACAGCTAGAAAACCAGTTTAATTGGTACAAAGAGTATGTGAAAGGGAATATGATTAAATAAGACTAGAATAAAAAGTAAGAATCAGATTCCTTAGGGCCTTAAATGCTAGGATAATGATTTGTTATTTTATCTAAGAGGCAATAGGGAACACTTGTGAATTATATTTATCTCTGAGTGCAGGTTCTTGTAAAGAGAATGATGGAGTAGAGTCTAGAAATCATATATTACACAAAGACATTGAACAATGTGCCTAACTTTCCTCAGTATGAATGCTCCACTGATTATTCTAGAAGATTTCTATAGAGGGCCGCAGATAGTGGGGGAACTCTGGGTAAGGTATAAGTCCCTGCAGCCCAGAGGGAACCTGCTGACAATGTCTGGTTCGGCTCTCCACCTCCCTTTGGTGCTTCTCATCCTTCCTGAGAAGTCAAGGAGGGAGTGAGCACCTGTGTTCTACTTGAAACAAGGGATACTTACAGTAAGAGGCATTTACATATCCACAGCAGGGTGCTTATAGTTGGTACATGCTCAGTGTGCTGTGGTGATGTAATGCTACTATAGTTAGCACTTGCTCAGTGTGCTGTAGTGATGTAATGTTTCTATAGTTGGCACATGCTCAGTGTGCTGTGGTGATGTAATGTTTCTATAGTTGGCACATGCTCAGTGTGCTGTGGTGATGTAATGCTATTATAGTTAACACTTGCTCAGTATGCTGTGGTGATGTAATGTTTCTATAGTTGGCACATGCTCAGTGTGCTGTGGTGATGTAATGCTACTATAGTTAGCACTTGCTCAGTATGCTATGGTGATGTAATGCTACTATAGTTAGCACTTGCTCAGTATGCTGTGGTGATGTAATGCTACTATAGTTAGCACATGCTCAGTGTGCTGTGGTGATGTAATGCTACTATAGTTAGCACATGCTCAGTATGCTGTGGTGATGTAATGCTATTATAGTTAACACTTGCTCAGTATGCTGTGGTGATGTAATGTTTCTATAGTTGGCACATGCTCAGTGTGCTGTGGTGATGTAATGCTACTATAGTTAGCACTTGCTCAGTATGCTATGGTGATGTAATGCTACTATAGTTAGCACTTGCTCAGTATGCTGTGGTGATGTAATGCTACTATAGTTAGCACATGCTCAGTGTGCTGTGGTGATGTAATGCTACTATAGTTAGCACATGCTCAGTGTGCTGTAGTGATGTAATGCTACTATAGTTAGCACTTGCTCAGTGTGCTGTGGTGATGTAATGTTTCTATAGTTGGCACATGCTCAGTGTGCTGTGGTGATGTAATGCTACTATAGTTAGAACTTGCTCAGTATGCTGTGGTGATGTAATGTTTCTATAGTTGGCACATGCTCAGTGTGCTGTGGTGATGTAATGCTACTATAGTTAGCACTTGCTCAGTGTGCTGTGGTGATGTAATGTTTCTATAGTTGGCACATGCTCAGTGTGCTGTAGTGATGTAATGCTACTATAGTTAGCACTTGCTCAGTGTGCTGTGGTGATGTAATGTTTCTATAGTTGGCACATGCTCAGTGTGCTGTGGTGATGTAATGCTACTATAGTTAGAACTTGCTCAGTGTGCTGTGATGTTGTAATGTTTCTATAGTTAGCACTTGCTCAGTGTGCTGTGTGATGTAATGCTACTATAGTTAGCACTTGCTCAGTGTGCTGTGATGATATAATGTTTCTATAGTTGGCACATGCTCTGTGTGCTGTGGTGATGTAATGCTTCTATAGTTGGCACCTGCTTAGTGTGCTATGGTGATGTAATGTTTCTATAGTTGGCACATGCTCAGTGTGCTGTGGTGATGTAATGTTTCTATAGTTGGCACATGCTCAATGTGCTGTGGTGATGTAATGTTTCTATAGTTGGCACATGCTCAGTGTGCTGTGGTGATGTAATGCTACTATAGTTAGAACTTGCTCAGTGTGCTGTGATGTTGTAATGTTTCTATAGTTAGCACTTGCTCAGTATGATGTGGTGATGTAATGCTACTATAGTTAGCACTTGCTCAGTGTGCTGTGATGATATAATGTTTCTATAGTTGGCACATGCTCTGTGTGCTGTGGTGATGTAATGCTTCTATAGTTGGCACTGCTTAGTGTGCTATGGTGATGTAATGTTTCTATAGTTGGCACATGCTCAATGTGCTGTGGTGATGTAATGTTTCTATAGTTGGCACTGCTTAGTGTGCTATGGTGATGTAATGTTTCTATAGTTGGCACATGCTCAATGTGCTGTGGTGATGTAATGTTTCTATAGTTGGCACATGCTCAGTGTGCTGTGGAGATGTAATGTTTCTATAGTTGGCTCATGCTCAGTGTGCTGTGGTGATGTAATGGTTCTATAGTTGGCACATGCTCAGTGTGCTGTGGTGATGTAATGTTTCTATAGTTGGCACATGCTCAGTGTGCTGTGGTGATATAATGTTTCTATAGTTGACACATGCTCAGTGTGCTGTAATGATGTAATTATATTTAGGTATTTAGGGGCTGAGAGGACTTGAAATAAAGGGACTTCATCTTTGACCATCCTCAAGGGTCTCCTGCCTTCTTCACTCCTCCACTAAGACCAAGGACTTGGGCTGGTCCCCAGATCTTCCAGAGAGCTAATCTGGATGGTATATTTTGGCACCCCAGCATGGGGGCTCTTTGGTACCCCAACTGGGGGCTCTAGAGAGCACACTATACTTTTCCAAGAGATATCTCATATTTAGACTTTAATTTAATTTCATTATAATTGATCAGTATGATAGGCTCTGAATAATACTTTATAAAGAGATTTTATAAATTAAATTATATTACAAACAGGACTTTAAAAAAACACCATTCAACTCCTTGAGGTATCTGTAGCAGTCTAACATTTGAGTCAAAAATTATAGGCATTTTAGTCACTTTCCTACTACAATTCCAAATTACTTTCTAGAATTCTTGGAACAACATTACAGCTCTACCAACAATGTATTGATTTACTTGTCTTTTCATAATCTTTCAAACAATGACTATTCCATTTTTTTTTTGTGTGTGTGTCTTTTCTAATTTGGTAGGTAGGCAAAAGCTGAAATCTCAGTACTTATTGAGTTTTCTGGTTTCTTTCTTTGCAACTAAAACCCATCTTTTCTAATCCCTTTTATTTCTAGTGGTTTTCTTTTGTTATTCTATTTATATATTCTATTTATCCTGTATATAACTTGTTTGTACATATTTATTTATTGTCTTTCCCATTGGATTGTGAGTTCCTGGAAGAAAGGGATTGTTTTTTGCCTTTTTGTATCCCCATTGCCTGGCATACAGTAGGAACTTTAAAATGTTTATTGATTGACTGATTTGTTTTCCTTATAATTATTATGGTTTATAATTGTTACATAATTTAATTTTTAATATATGCAATGACAATGATTTCTTATAATTATCAGTAATTTGAAGCAATCATTCATAGGATTGTTGATAATTTGAAACTCTTTTAAGAACTGTTTGGATCTTTTGACTGGGTCATATCAAATGAGATAATATATGTAAAATGCATTGCAAATTTTAGAGTGTTATTTAAATACTTTGTCTCCTTTGGCTCCTCCTTTTTTTTTTCATTATTTTTAAGAGGAGGAGCACTGGAATAAGATTAATTGCTGATAGCTAATTTTACATAATCATAGAATTTTATAGCCAAATGTGTTTTTATATCAGCTAATCCATTTCCTTATTTTAAAATGAGAAAACTGAAGTTTAGAAAGATTAAGATTTGTCCAAAGAATTTTAGTCTATATTTCCAACTCATATTGCACATGACAAACTAGACTTTCTCTAGATATAAATGAATGTCAAATCTTTTTTCAAGGTAAAGTACTATATTTATTGTATATTTTCTAGTGCAGTCAGAGCTGTGAACTGAGATGGATAGCTCTGACCCTTTTCTTTGTTTTCCCTAGTCCCCAGGGTAGAGTCCTCTAGCCCTAGAGTCCCACTAAGGCTCTAGTCTCTTTCATGGTGACTCAGCTTTGCCAGTTTGGATTCTGTTGCAAGTGGAGAAAAAGATGAGAATCATTTTCACTTTTAGCACTATTTATTATAATATTTTTGTATTTCTTTGACTCTCTAACATCATAAAACTGTGCTATCATATTTTTAAAGGTTCCTATATTTTTAAATGTATCAGCAATGAAGTTTTTGAATGTTATTCTTCTAACCTCAATTTTCCCATAAACCTTCTAATTTTCTTGTAGGATTTTGCATGTGGAGATGATTTTTAGGAACACATATGTAATATTATAGTAGAATTAGCTACCTAATTATATACGTGTATGTGTATACTTTATATATATATAATTATTTACATGTTGTCTCTCCAATTAAAATGCTCTCCCTTGAGCTCAGGGACTGTTTTTATCTTTGTATCTCATGTGCTTAATCAGCAGTGCTTGGCATACAATAAGTGCTTAAGAAAGGTTTGTTGAATGACTGATGATAAATTACCTGCAGTCAGGCCTAGAATCCTTGCCTCTGTCCAATTTAGTTTTCTATCTACTATGGTATGAAAAGTATTTAAATTATATCACAAATTTTATTAAATAGACAGAAACACTGTTTACAATAATGAGGGAAATCAATATCACTCAGAATGTAATGACAACATAGAGATCCTAGGAAAAAATAATCACTCATAAAGAAGTAATGGCCAAACTCACAAAATCACCAACAAAAATGGAGTCAAGGAGATATTTACCTGTCTGGGTTGATTCAGGTTTATTACAGTCTGTCTGACAACTTTAATTTACCATTTTTGTCATGCTGAAGGGTACTTGCCACAGGAACTAGAATCATCATTCAAAGAAACATGTACTAATAAGCATTTCTCTGTGGTTGACAGTGTACTGAGTTTTGTTCAAAATAAGTTAACCTTATTTTCTGTGAAGGTACCATATATGTATCTGGAGGGAGAGAACTGATTGTTAGAAATTTTCAATTGTGTCAAAACACAATGTATAAACACAGAAAAAAGCCTCACAATGCTAAACTGAGACAAAGATGATTGTGGAAAGATATCAGAATGTTAGGACCTAGAGGATCCCAGATCATTTCAAGTAAGAAGCTCTGAAAATTTCACTAAAAATGAACAATAATTAGATAAATTTCACTAAAAATGAACAACAAATTCTCTAAACTCAATAAATAGAACCAAAGAAAATCAACTATAAATTCTAACATTCAGGCAAAATTATACTCAAAGACTTCTGGGCAATCACAGAGTGAGGAAAACTTGTAGGTTAGCTACAAAGCAATTTACAAAACAGTTCAGTCCTATTGGAGTGGGGGAGTAGAAGGTGACACAGAGAGCCCAATTTCTACAGGAGACTGGGACAGATCTAATACCCAGGTGGCCTTGGCCGAACCCAGTATTCAGGTATTGTTGTTCATCTTTGATTTTCTAAGTAAACCATTGTTATTGCTTGACTTGCTTAGATTTAAAGTAGAGTTCTACAGAACTCTACAGAGTTCTACAAAGCCATTAGATTCAGTCCAGTGGCAAGTTAAATTCAGAAGTCAAGACAACTGGCAATGGTTTGGAATGTGGTGAATGATCCTGGAGTCCTCAATGTCTAACCAAACTCTAAGCACTACGTGGTCCCTGCTTTAGCTCCTTTTATTGACATTGAAATAAATTGTTTTCATCTGCCAGGGTTCAGGTAGCCTAGGCTTGAAATACAGCATGAAAAGAGGTCAGATAGTTCTTGAAGAAGATAGAATCATTTTTGGCACTGAATTCTGAAATAATTAGAGTATGCCCATGTTATGGAGGAATGTAGAAACAAAATTTGACACAAATGCAAATGTCAAATCTAATCATTAAGATTGCATATATGAGTAAACAGAAAAGTACACAAACATAAGAAATAAATTGAACTTGGAAAAATCCAAGTCATAAACCTATGAGAAATGAATAACTTTACAACAAGCCCAAGTAGGCTCTCAGAGAAAATAATGTCTTATCCACAATGACTACAAGAGTACTTTTGAAAAAAAATAAAACAAATTAAAAAAATAGAATGGAATACTTAGGGAGGAAAGAATGGCAAATACAATTTATTTAGAAAGGATCATGGGAAAACTTTATGAGAGTTATGCTCCCTAAATATTAAAATGGGGCAAATAAAACAATGACTCATTAAGACACTAAGAAATATTAAAAAAATAAAATAATTGAAAAAGAATGGAAATGTGTGTGTGTGTGTATGTGTGTGTATGTGTGTGTGTGTATATATATACATATACATATATTATCTTTAAAAAAGCTTATCTAGAAAAGAAAGGTGGAAAGATAACTGTAGGATGATTGAACTTCCCAAAAATCATAACCAAGCCAAAATGGGGGCTATATTTCATGAAATTCTAACTGAAAATTTTTCAGCTATCTTATTTCAAAAGGGAGGCAATGTGAATATTAAAGAAATCTATAGTCTCCTAAAAGATACTCCAAAATGAAAAACTCCATAAACACCATGGCCAAAATCTTGACTAGAAACCAGTCTATTCTCAGAACAATAATATCTTCAAAGATCATAAAGGAAGTTAAATAAAACAGGCGAAGTTCCTAGGGGGTACATATATTTTTTTATGATACTATTAATAGAAGAAGGAAATCTGAATGATATGGGTTATATGCTATAAAAAAAGAAATTCTCTTTTTCACATAATAGATATGCATAAGATGAATAATACAAGACCAAGAATATAGAATTAGTTAATACAAAGAAGACAATGAATATAATAGATCATGTTAATAACAAAAATAATAAACAAAATTATATTAATAATTACCCAAAATCCAACACCCATTTTTGTTAAAAAATGCTGAAAAATACATGGGCAAATAAATGGGTTTTCCCCTCAACTTGATAAATGCTATCTATCTAACACGGAGAGAAAACATTATATGTAATGGAGAAAAGAGGCGTGTTGAACACAGTAGTAGAAATGCTAGCTATGACTATGACAAAATAAAGAAAATCAAACAATAAGTTTTATTTTTCTTTGATTGTAGATAATGTACCTAAAGATACATTTTTGTACATAATGTGTCTAAAGAATTTTAAAAAGTCAACTAAAATTAGTTGAAATTTTTTTTCATATATATCAGATAAAACTTATAGAAACAAATGGGCACAGTAATATAGTGTTCAATAGTACCAAAGTTCCTACATATTAGGGCAAGCATTATTCAATTAAAACTGTTAGGAAAACTCGAAAGGAATATGGCAGAAATTAGTTTTAGATTGACACTTTACACTAATATATACCTGGTATACACTATATGCCAAAAATCTATTATATATCACTCTAATTATACAGATGTTTTATAATAGTAAGTAACATCATCAACAAATCAACAGAACAAGGAGGAAATTACCTTTCAGATATATGGTAAAGGAAGGCAATGAATCAAGGAGATCATAGAAGAAATAAAAAGGCAATTCTGATTATAGAAAATTTACGAAAAACACAAAAAATTAGTAAAAATCATAAAGGCAATAAGTATGTGGCAAAAATTCCTTTGTAGAAAGTTTTTCTGATAAAGGATTTTTATTTAACATATAAGAGCCATTCACCAAATAATGTGGTCAAAGAATATAAATGTAAAATTTTATTTTGCAAAGAAAGTAATGGAACCTCGTACTATTAATTGCCAGAGCCATACATATCAATCTACCCTGGATACAAATGACAAGCCGATCTTAAGGTGCCAAACAGCCTTTTTTTAATTGGTAATCTCAGCAGGGGTTATCAGGAAGCAATAGCAAGTGTATGTATGTCTCTGAGTCTCTCTTTCTGCATCTCTGAGTCTCTCTTTCTGCTTCTCTGAATCTCTCTACATCTCTACCTCTCTCTACTTCTCTCCACATCCTTGCCTATGGATTCAAAGCTGGTTATTTATATCTACTCTCCTCTGGGATTACTCCTTGCCTGTGCTGAGTAGGTGGATCCCCAGAAGGGAGACACCTGGAGTTACTGCTGTGTCCTAAGAAGATCTAGCAAGAGGACACACCCCACCTCTTCTCAATGAAACACCTGTAAGACACAACCTCCTTCCTCAGAGACCAAGCCCCCTTTTACCTCCTGGGTTCACCCTACCAGCTGACATGGCATACATGGCAATTCTCAGAAGGAAAGTCCCACAGAGAAATACCAGCATTACACAAACATATAAAAAGATACTCAAAATCAATGATTAAAGAAAAATACCTCTGGGTATTCACTTGACACTCATCAAATTGGCAAAGATGACAAAAAAGAAAAAAAAAGATAGATATCAGAGGACTTATGGAATCTTAGGGTAATTGGTAAATTTTTTGAGGAACTATAAATTGTATGAAGTGATTTGAAGCTTTGTCCCCAAAGTCAGTAAATCGTACATAGGCTTAGTCCCAGTGATACCACTGTTAGTCCTATACACCAAAGGAAAAAAAAAACAAAAGCAGAAAATACATATATGCACAAAATATTTATAATAGCTTTTTCCAACAGAGCAAAAAACTGGAAAATAAGAGGGTGCCCATTCAGGGTGAATGACCAAATTTGTAGTAAATAAATAAAATGGAATACTACTGAATAAAAAGTGACAAAATAAATTATTTAAACGAAAACCAGGAAGACCTATAAAGATTGTTGTTATAAAGTGAATAGAACTGAAACAAAGCATCCAACATTAATAACATTACAAAGAAGCACAATTTGGAAACACTTAATAGATAAATGCATTTACTAATGATGATTCCAGAAGATTGATGATGAAACATACTCCACTTTTGGTAGCAAGGTGATGGATAAGGCAATACATTTTTGGACACAGACCCTGTGGGAAGTTGTTTTGCTTCACTATGTATTGATATGCATTGAATGGTAAGGACTTTGCTTTTCTTTTCCTTTTTATTCTTGGAATTTGGGGAAGAAAATGGGGGCAAAGGGAAATAGAGATAGGGTATCAAAAGAATATAAGAAAAGAAAAGGTAATATTGAGACAGCTTATTTTAACTGAGAACATAAGGAAGGCCTCAAAAAGACATCAACAAAGAGGATATCTTTGAAATTTACAAGTTGCATTTATTACATATTTAATTATAATCCTCTTTTGTGCCCTAATTATATTGAAATATCTGCTTTATTTGGTAATTAATTTCTGGATGCAAGTGAATAAGAAATAAACAAGTGTAGCACCATAGATCTAAAAGGAACCTCAGGAACCATTTATTCTACTTCTCATTTTATTGAGGAAATAGGCCTAGGGAACTTAAATGACTTTTCTAAGTCACACATATCATTGATATCAAGAACAGGATTTGAACACTGGTGCTCTAATGCCAGAATCAGTGCTTTTTTAAGCTTTATCACTTTATCTTTGTCTTGCAGAGCATAATAGTCAATATCCACACTATTGATTGAATATGAAGAACATACTATTATATTGCTAATGCTGCTGCCATCATTATTTTTACCATTACTACTACTCAAATCAGGCCCCATATCTAAAGTGCTTCATAAACCTTAAAAGCCTAATAATTGATAACTTATATTTAATCATCACTATTTATAAAATTCTTTGAAACTTGCATAGTTTCTCATTTGAAATACCTAAACAAATATTTAAAAAAAATATACCAACAACAGACTAGCTTCCTTCTTTTGCTTAGTTCATGAAAAAAATATCCTAAAAAATTGTACAGCTATATTTTTTAAAAAGTAAGAAGTTTAGAATTAGAACACTTCATTTCCTCATACTGTCCTTGCTACTCTACCTGCAACTTCAAATTTTGGCTCTGAGATTAGTAGTCACTTTACATCTAAATCTTAGTATTCTTTTTTTTTTTACTTTTGATTTTTGTAGTAAAAGAAATTTTAAGAAGTAGTACAATTAAACAAGATTGGATATGATATTGAAATTTTACTATGCATAACTTGCTATTCCTATCAAACATGCAACAAAATTATCATGCAATTTCTTTCTTTTTCCTTTCTCCTCCTCCACCCTAGAGATGGCTACCATTAGACACAAAATGTATGTGTGAATGTAAATTATTCTATCATACTTCTATTTATCAGTTCTTTCTCTAGTATAGATAGAATTTTTCTTCTTGTGTTCTTTATACTTAGAGTATTTATAATAGTCAAAGTAATTTATTCACTCAAAGACATTTATAAAACAATATAGTTGCTACTGCATACAATGTTCTTTTGATTCTGTTTATTTTGTTTTTCATTATTTTGTGCAAGTCTTTCCATGTTTTTTTTTTTTTAAATCGTTGCCTTCATTCTTTATAGTGGAGTAGTATTTCAACACAACTGTATATCACAACTTCCCCAGCCATTCCTCAATTGCTGGTCATCCCTACAATTTCCTTTTGTTTTGCACCACAAAGAGAGACATATAGACATTCTAGAATATAGAGGTTCTTTTCCCTAATCATTGGACATATGTCAAGTAGTGATATTGCTGGGTTAAAATATGCACAGTTTAACAATTCTTTGGGAATAATTCCAGGCTGCTCTCCAAAATGGTTGGTTCAGTTCACAATTTCCCAATTCTAGTTTTCAAAGAGTTGTTTTTTTCTTTAAGATTTTGTATCTCTTTTCCCAATTAACTTTCTTTTCATAATTTTCTTGGATTTTTTGAGTTTTGAATTGCTTTTTAATTTCTTCTAATAATTCTTTTTGGAATTATGATAATTTGCTGTTACTCTTTGGGGCAGGAGTGATTTTTTAAAAATTTCACTATCTTCCTCTGAATATGAACTTGATCTTCTTGAACCAAAGTGGTTATCTATGGCTGGATTCTTTTTCCTTCTCATAGACTTTTTGAGAAAACTTCACCTGGTCCCTTTCATTATTATTATTATTATTATTATCAAGTTTTAATGCTTAGTTGTGGATAATGTTTCTCCACCCCAGCCTTTAACTCCTCCTTGTTTCCTGAATTGCGTCTGGGGCCTCTTCTCCTCTCCTAAGCCACAATTAGGGCCCCAGCTACACTAACCTGAAAATGTTCTTGCACATACCAGCATCACTGCTCTTTGCCCACAGCCGTAGCCTGGGATCATGTCTGGTCAGCCTTGCTAGGCCCCACTTCTGGAAACAGGACACTTAGGGTGGACAAGATCCTTCAACTTTCCCTCCTTCAAACTTCTTAGTTGAAAGATTGTGATATAAAACTTCCAAGGTGAGGTTTCTTTAGTCATTGTCTCCTTTCCTCAGGGCCTATCAATGTTTGTTGATAAGGTAGATTTGGGCTGGAGGCATTTATCCTTCACTCAGGTCAACCTCCATCCTGGAATCCTCTCTGTGGTTCTCCCCAGGATGACATCTAATTTATCTCTTTATTTTTGCTACTCTACATTCATTTCATGGTGATTTTCTGCCTGTTTGTGGAGGAAAGCTGGAGAATAAGGAAATTCTCACCTATTTCATTATCTTCCTGGAATGCATTTCACAGAGTCTAATCTTTTCTATAAAGGGTAAATATTATAGAACTATATTTGTTTTTCTACACATCTTAAGCATTCAAAAGTATTTGCTGATGATAATTATTTTTTCTTAGAAATTTTTCTTGAGTCCAATTCCAAATAGAACATAATGTTGTTGTTGTTGTTGTTGTTGTTGTTGTTTTGGAAAGGAAAATATAAAAGAAAGAAAAATCCCTAATAAAATTCTGTAGATATATGACCTATAAATTGTGTTTCTAAAACCAAACATAGTTGGTTTTAGCCTTTTTGAAATTCCAAAGAAATTTCCTAAAAATTTACTGCTATCTTAAAGTATAAATCACACTTTCCTATCCCTTTAATTAGTTCCTTGATCTTAGATCATAACAATATTAGTATTTGTGGGAAAAGCATTGTTTTCTGTTTTAATGAGACAGATAATGAATCATTAGTTTTATCATTAATTTAAAAGAGGTTAACACTTATTGTCAGGAAAACCTATGTTGTTTGACTTCAAAAATAGTGGGAGACATTTACAGAGTTACTTAAAAAAAAATCCCATTCTTTTTAATCTCTAATGAAATCCTTCTCTCTTTCCATTTGTCTCAACTTTTGTTTTCAACTGTCAAAGAGTTTTAACTGTTCCACGACTAGTCAGGACTTTCTCCCTGGCCCATTGAATCTGCTAATGGCAGGAGCAACTTGACAATTTTCATTTGCAACAGGAAGAAAAACATATTGATTAATGGCAGGAAAATTACCTGTGATATTCATGGATTTTTTGGGACAAGTAAAAGCTGCTACTTTGAGTCACAGACATAGAAATTCTTTGTAGCATAGAGTTTTTTAATATGTATTTTCTAGGAGAAGGAAAAAGGAGCAAAAGAAGAGTTAAATGATTTTTTCAAAACATATCAACTTTTAAACTTGATTTGTTAATTATCACTTGCTTTTTTTTTTATTCTGATGACAAATTATTTAGACATTTTATTTTCACAAACTCTGCTGTGGAATTAATTAGAACTACAGAATTATAGAATTTGAAGGGGTCTTAAAATATACTAGAATGACTTTCTCCTTTAGTTGCAGCAACTGAACTTTAGAGGGAAGAGACTTGCTGACAATTACAAGAACCAGAATTAAAAATCCAATCTCCTAACTCCCAAGTAGTTGTATTTTTTTCCTACTACACCTCATTTGCATTCTATCCAAAAGAAAATGCAGACTGTATATAAACTTATACTTTGATAGATGCATGATTTTATCAAAATTGATTCTACTTTTATGATTACAGTGGTAGATCACAACCCCTGCATGTCTTTAAGTACTATATGATTTGTGTCCCTATCTTTTCATTGAGTACTGGAGGGCTCCTTTACACCTACAGATACTAACTCAGCACTCAATCTGTCATTTAAAAAAATTTTCACTGGCTAATCTTTTATGGTCATGCATGTCCTTGATAGTATCTTTTATGTCAATTTTTAAACATATCATTACCATCATGAATGACATGCTGAAGTCTGGTTCCAGAAACTATCTTTCCATTGCTCTCTAAGTCATTGACAATTCTGATTCTTCTAAGAAATTAGTATTCCATGATTCATAGATATAGCTTCATTGGGAGGATACATCAATCAATAAATATTTAATAAATACCTAATATGTGCCACGACTATGCTAAAACACATACACATATTCACATATGCATATATAGTAATGTATTACTAGGAGAGTAGGACTCTAAGGAAAGCTGCAAGCCAAAGGATCAATACTTTCAAATTGTAGTGCCCAAGAAGACTTTAGAGAGTCCCTTGGACAGAAAATAGATCAAATCAGTCAATACGTAAAATAAATTTATTCAGACTATTCATTGGAAGGACAAACACTGAAGCTGAAGCTTAAATACTCTGACCACACAGTAAGAAGATGGGACTCAGTGGAAAAGATTAAAAGCAAAAAGAGAATAGGATTGAAGAAGATGGGATGGATATGTAGGTGTCATTGAAGCAACAATGACTCGGACAGACTTTGGGAGATAATAGGACTGAAGGGTCTGGGTCACAAACTTGGACACAGCAGAATAAGTAACAATCACAAATGCATATTACATGTATGCATACATATAAAAATGTGTATATGTATGCACAGTTATTTAATTGGTTCATCTTTTTCAGTCCTTTCCCTAAAACATGTCTGAAAATATATATATATAATACATAAAAAAATCTATGTGTGTGTGTGTGTGTATATATATGTATATATATGTGTTAATGGATATCATATTAATGATCTAACTTAATATACTGCCCAAATGATACGTAGATTACATCTTTACAAAGGGAAAGGTGACCTTGCCCATTCCTCTCTTACTTAAATCCTATTCACTTGTATGTCATGGTGTCACCTCCCTGATTTCATTGTTCCCTTTGAGAACAAATGGCAAAACAACAACCACCATCAAAGCACAACTGACTGAAAGTAAAAGTAAAAGAAAATATAAGATATTGCATTTATTTGTTGAGTATAAAAAGTATTTGCCTCTGTAGAGAAAAAGGCTACTTTTTGTAGTCTTAGGTAATTTAGTCAACCCAAAAACTGTTGTGAAGATTCTCCTTCAAAAACAAAAAGATTCTCCTTGAATATGTCAAAATTATACCAGTTTTTTAAGCATATGACAATAGAAATAATTTTGTTTGATTACTCTTAGACAATTACCATCTAGTAAGGCATAAAACATGAAGTTTTAAGTTCATCAATGGTGGTTTATTATCATGGAGGAAACATAGTACAGAATACAAATTGAAAAGAGGCTGCCCATAAATGGTCAAATCTCAAATCATTCTCAGTTCCATTGCCTTCTTTTCCTAATATTTTTGGACAAATTAATTTTTTATTTCTCGAAATATAGTATCCAGGAATTTTGTTTCATCAATTTTTCTTGGAAAATGTGCTATTAGTTTAATTATCTCTCTGTGCCTTTTTCCAGTCAAACTTGGTAGTAATACATCTCATGTGTTCTTCTAATTTTTATCTTTTGAATCTTCTCTGATGAAACTTATTATATTATTAATTTTAAAATTGTCTCTCCCTATCTTTATTCTTTTAGTTTAGAAGTGGCTCTTTTAGAGCCACTCTTTTGGCTAAAATTTTCCTGACATCAATTTATCTTTTAAAATTTAAATGTTGAATATTCTTGTCTCTCTGAATTTCCCAATTACTTATTTATTTATTTTTATTTTAGGAGTGGCAATTAGGGTTAAATGACTTAACAAAAATCAAACTACTAGTAAGTGTTAAGTGTCTGAGGCTGGATTAAAGTCAGGTTCTGCTGTGTTTCATTCACTGTGTCATCTAGCTGTTTCCTATGTTATTGTTTGTGGCTTATTTTATTTTATTTTTTTTTGCTTTTTTGAGCCTCCATCACTCTTCTTTTAGAACTGCAAACTTTAAGTGGAAGAAAATTGTATCTTGGCTATGTCCCCCATTTACTATGACTCTACTCAAGGAGGCTTCTATGCAAAGTTATTTTTTTGTTTGTTTAATTGTGAACTTACCCTGTCACTGTCTAGTATTTCCCCATCTTTTCTTAAGTAATCTAGAGCTATTAATTAACTTGGTTTGTCTATAATTATTAGATGATAGTTAAATCCCTGTAATATAACAGGTGCTCCATAAGTCCTTCCTTCCCTCCTTCTTTCCTGTCCTCCCTCCCTCTCTCCTTCCTTCCTTCCTTCCTTCCTTCCTTCCTTCCTTCCTTCCTTCCTTCCTTCCTTCCTTCCTTCCTTCCTTCCTTCCTTCCTTCCTTCCTTCCTTCCTTCCTTCCTTCCTTCTTTGCTTTCTCCTTCTCTTCTTTCCTTTAATCCTGCATTCCTTCTTTTTTTCCTTATTTACTTCCCTTTATTCCTGTGAACTCATATTCAATAAATTGTAATAATAAATTTAAAATCTCCTTTCATATTATTTAGTAAAGCCAGTATAATCCTTGTGTCAGGAGAATTTTATAACAACAGTATCCTGTTATATTTTAAAGTAATATATGCCTGATCAAGGAAACATCACTAGAATCAAACATTTACACACTCACAACTCTTACAGAATATTTCTTTGGCCTGGTTTTCCAGATTTATTACACATTACTTTCCTTTATGAATTCTACTTTCCAGCCAAACTGACCTATTTCTTATCCCTGCCCATGATATCTATCTTCCATCTCTGTACCTTTATATAAGTTGTCTTACATGCATGTAATACACATTCCACCTCCTCACTTCTAGAATCCCTAGCTTCCTTTAAGGCTCAGCTTTCCTCTTTCAACAAAAAGTCAAATCTGATCCCTTCAATCACTAATAACTCTCTTAAAATTAAATTGTATTTACTTCATATATATCTTTGTATTTAGTTTCCTATGCACAAATTATTTTTTCTCATAAAATAAAAGCTCTTTGAAGTCATGTATTTTTATTTTATATTGGGCAAAGCAAAATACCTTGGCATTTATCAGTTTTTTAATAAAAGTTTCTTGGGAGAACAAATTTAATGTTAAAAAGAACACATTTTCTTCTTCTTCTTATTTTTTTTTTTTGCTTATAAACTTCTACCTGAGAAGGCTGGGAAATTGAAGGCATGATACCCTGCAGGATATTTGGACCAACTTCTGCTTTTCAAAGATATATTTCACAATAAATCACAAAAGAAAAAAATGAAAATGAAAAAAATTGATAAGCAACTAGTAGTACAAGTAATTATGTAAGATGCCAGAGATTATTCTCCACATTATCAGTAATGAAAATCTCTGCTCATTTATGAGGAAATTCTTTATATTTTATATTCTACTAACTCATAATTGTATTATACATATTATAAAATATAAAATAAACATTTTAAAAGTATGAGATAAGGATAAATACAGAAACATGTAAATCATATATACTAATGGTATAAATATATCACACAGAAAATAAGAAATTAAGTAATATATTAAAATTTTATTTTATATATCAATAAAAATTTTTATGTCACTAAAATTTATTAATGATATAATAACCAACATTATAGGAACATTTTGAACAATTTGGCTTAATATTTGAAGAGTCCAGAATTCAGAGAAATAGTTTGGAGTTTAGTTTATTTTTTTACATGTTTTTAATAGCTATCCTAGATTATATATATATATATATATATATATATATACCCTAGCAGAAGGGTATCCTTGGCTGTATTTACTGAAACATGTTTATTTTTTTTCAATCCCATCTACTAATTATGCAAAGATTTTGTGCATTTTCCCTAAGGCCAATTAGTTGATCTTATAAACTAATCAAAACATACACATTGTATTCTAATCTTATTAACAATAAGATCAAAATCCAATGAAACTCTTCCTTTGAAAGATTTTTATACAGACTACAAATTTTGTTTGCATATTTTAAATATACAAATATGAAAGGTTTTTTTTAGAGATGATGTTAATTTGGCAACAAAAACAGTTTTTAAATGTTTTGTTAATCATGATGGTTTCATATCATTAGCTAATAAAGATACAATATATATTTTGGGATAGGTTTATCATTAGTGGCAATGTGTATTAATCCATATTTTCAAATAATCTTGATAATTTATATTGTTTTGGATGACTTTTGTAATATATGATTATTTTTCCTTCATAATTAGGAGTATAAAAAACTTCTACAAGTAGTATGAGAATTATCATCTTTACCATTTTCTTATGGTATTGTGAAATTTAGAGTATCATATGTAATAAGTGACACATGGAAATTAAATTAGGAAGCTAGTGGCAATTTGTATAATTAAATATTAGCAAAGATTGATTTTTAAATTTTTCAATAAAATATAAATACATAGATTTTTTAGATGGTAATCTTTGATATGCATATGCATTCCTCATTTTGGAGAGCAGTGATTAATTTATGAAACAGATTTTCTCTCTCTTCTTTTTCTTACCATTTATGGTGGCGAGTTCTCCAGTTTTTCAAGCCAGGTTTGGAAAATATTCTTGGATCTTTTGATGCCATTTGACTAGTGAAAAATGAAGTCAAAAGTATGCTTCAAATTTGAGTTCTTCCATGCCTTAATTTTCTTGTCCTTCTTTCAGTATTTCCCCATCCAGACTATGTATTCTTTAGGCTTGTCATACTTTTTTATCTTTTATCTATTTTTCCAAGTAATCTTAAATGGCAAAGGAAGGAAGAAAGTAAAAATTGTCTTACAATTATTATGCAGAAATGTATAGTTTTAATGAAGACCTTAGTTATATGAATTGATACATGTGACTTGTTGATTAAAGTTAATTTTTTTTAATTACAAGTATCCAAAAAACAAATATTAGGATTAAGGACTAATGTCAGAAAAGGAAGTCATTGGCTGAAACCACGAGTAGTTAGTAATTTGACCTGATAAAAAACAGGGCTTTCCACTGAGTCTCTGGTACCAATAAGTAACCAAAGAGCCAATACTGAAATATATAGACAGTGAGCACCATGATAAAAAAAAATTTCCCTGAGATGATGAAGTATTTCCATTTTTACTACCAAACAACATATAAGTGTCTTTTCATGATGAAAGAAATAGGAAGAAGAATCTCTCAGAGGCATTCCATCAAAAATAAAATATTTCTCTTCTGTAACTTCATTGGGCACATAATGGAAATCATGAACTAAATCAAGTATGTATTTATATGGAGTGGAAGGTGTATATATAAGTGAGCACAGGTGTGTTAGGACTGAAGAGAGACTTCATGTTATATTTTTTCTTTGAAAACTTCACTTGCAGGTTCTTGGATGATTAGTTGATAATCTCTCCTCTATTGAACATTGAATTACTCCACAAAGAACTCATGTTTAGAAAGGCAACCTAGATGGGGATAGTGAGTGGACTGTATTTTCATGGGTACAGTAATTAGCTCAAGGAAGGAACTCCCCCTGAATGTCACTTTATTTAAGACTTACACTCTGAGAGGTACCTCAAGTCCTGATGTCAAACTCCTGGTGTATTCATTTGTGTTTGAATTTGACACCATTGAGGGGTTAAACAACTTGAATAGGTCACAGCCATTATATTCAGAGGTGGGATTTGAACCTAGATTTTCCCTAATTTGAAGTTAGTTCTCTATCTATTTCATCATATTGCTTCTCAACCAAGATTAATTAAAGGAATGAAAGAGAAAAATGTCACCTATTTTTTTTCAATTCCTATTATTAAAATCATTTATAGAAGCCTATGGATACTTGAATATGAGTTGAAATTTTAGATTCCTAAATGACTGATTGAATACAAGTGAGTATAAGTACAGAGAATAGACTGAATGTCTCACAATGCATGTCATTTTAATTTGACTATGTTCCAAACAAATAGGACTGGTCAAATATTCACTACTTTTATAATTCCGTTCATTACTCATGTTATTTTCAATACTCTCTTCCAGACCATTCCTACATTTTGAAAGCCAATCTAACTTTTAAGTATCTTCTTTAATCCACTCTACTTCATAAAAACTTAAGTTTTCTTGCTCTGCTTTCACATAACCCATTGTTTCTAGAGTTATAGATTATTTAGAACCAAAAAGGAGTTTGGAATTCACCTAGTCCAACTTTATCATTTTAGGATTAGGAAATTGAAACACAGAAAGCTTAAGTGATAGAAACAATGTGATGCAATATAAATAGTAGTAGTCTTTGTGTCAGGAGTCCTTAGTTTCCATCCTAATTGTGATAATTAGTTTTGTGATTATAGAAAAGTTTCAGCCTTTCAGAATTCAACTTTTTATCTGTAAAATTGTGATATTAAAACTTTCAATGATGCTCTTAAATGTTGCCATGAGGTAAATGTTTTAAACCTTAAACCTTGAAGGTTTAAAATAACATGTGAATTGTTATTTTATATCTCAGGTCCCTATAAAGTATTCATACCTATTAGGTACCTTGTGGGTCATGATAGTTTCCAAATAATAATTCATGAATCCCAACTGGTATATTTTTCATTCAACTAATCTGTCAGAGAACAGACGATTCAAAGCATAGGTATTTAATGAGATGGCAAAGTAATAAGATAATAGAATATTCCCTCATAAATATGAAGCTCATTCTCTCACTAATACATGAACCTTTAGTGGATAAAGTATATTTACAGATCACATGTGAGACATATTTATATAAGAAGCTCAGGTAACCAGGACATGCACATGACAGACACATTAAAAATAACATTTGTGGCCACATTTCATATCTCAAGGGCTGCATATTGACTTCAAAAACTACAAATTCACTTCTTATTTGTTTGATTATATTTTTATTTATTGTTAAACATTTGCCTATTACAATTTATTTTGGTTTGGGCTAGCCTTAGCTAGTCTAAGTCTGACACCTTTACTATACACTGTTATTATTGCTTGAGGTCACATAGCTAATAGTCTACCTAGAATAGAGACTCAAAACCAGATTTCCCTGATTACTAATCCAGTGCTACTGCATTTATATCATCTACCTTGTGTTATTATATTCTACTTATACTGTTATATTCCATAATAAAATAATTGTATGATTATTATATAGTATTGAACATTTATACACAGTGCATGTTCTCTCCGCTATGAATTTAAAGGCTTAAAAATGTCTTAGATATATGTCTTCCCAACTTCGCTTCATCTTATTAGTGCTTTGCATTTGAAAATGCTTAATAAGTATTGACTGTTTGAAAACATGGATAAATGAAATGAGCAACAATCATCATCAAATATAGATTAAGCATCATTTGTGGTTGGCATTTAGGTGTTGAGAGAAAAAAAATTGGTTCCATGTAAGACAAAAACTTTGACAAAAGCTTATGTAAGCCATAGCACAAGCTAAATTAATATGGATAAGAACATTTCTGTTTTTAGAATATATTATTTAATTAAGCAAGAAAATATGGAAATACATATCTATACATATACTGTTGTAACAGATTGTTCATGATTTTGTGAGGCTATATAGTATGACATTTATTTATAGGGCAAACAATGGATTTATACAACAAAAAAGCTGTGCACTTTCTAGTCTAAAAGAAAGTGGTAGCATCATTTCATATAAATATTGTCACAACCTCCTCTTGCTGCCTTCCTGAACATCTTTTTCTGCATATTTAAAGTTTATGGCAGTGCACAAGGTTCAGAATTTCTTTTCATATTCAAAGTTTATAGTAGAGCTTCAACTCTATATTAATATAGCAGCTGTAATGCATTCCTAGTTAAGCTGTCATAAAGTCGGGAGCTTTTCACATCATCACTTTTGAAGGTCGGTGCCACAGAGAAAAGAAGCATTTGTATTGGATCACCATGGTGGTTTGTAATACACATGACAATAAATATTGCAATATATTTCATTTTTATATGTTTTTGATGAAGAGGCAAAAGTGCATCTTCTACAGTTGCTTTTCAGAAATTGCTCATCTGTTTGGAACGAGGGTAAAAGAGACTGAAGCTAAACATTATTTATAGAGACATTACTACTCTTCACTCAGACCACAGCTGAAATGAAAAGAGGATTCCAATGATATTTCATTTACGGTATTGATTTTCTGAGCTCACCCTAGGAAGCTGTTGTGTGTGCATTTGAGATAAATGTGAGAAAATGTAGATATTCTGAAAAGCATTATACATTATGTGTTTTGTTTTGTTTTTTATTTTAATAATTTATATATTTTTGAAATTCACTTGGAAATGCTTTTCATAAGTTGCTCCATTCATACCCTTGTATACTATAATTGGTAAATATTAAGTATATTAGAAATCTTCAGATTGATTGTTAATTGTCCTTAAACAACCATAATTCTTTATGGTGAAAAAATATTTTGAATAGCAGCTTTGCTGCTACATTTATTTTTATGTGGGATGTCAAATGGCAGTTTTAAGAATAGGTTTGCTGCCTCATTGATGCTTCCTTTATGTTCTACTTCTCAAGTTTCTATTAGTAACACCACTGATAAAAGGAGTATAACCTATCTACTAAGTTAATTTTTTTTCCTTTCCTCAGTTCCTCCTATATTTTTGTTATTCAGTAATTTCATATTTTTCTGACTCTTTGTGACCCCATTTGGGGTTTTCTTGGCAAAAATACTGAAACTGTTTGCTATTTCCTTCTCCAGCTCATTTTATAGATGAGAAAGTTGAGGGAAACAGGGTGAAGTGACTTGTCCAGTATCACAAAACTAATAAATGTCTAAAAAGCTGAATTTGAACTCAGGAAGATGAGTTTTCCTGACTCCAAGCCTGGTACTCTATTCATTGTCCCACATACCACTCTATTCATTGTACCACTTGCTATGTAGCAAGTTCTAATGCCTTTTAAAATTTTCCCTGCCTTTATGAACTCTAAGGTGAAATTCAAACAATGATAAAAAATATCTCAAGATCTTACTACAAGTAGAAGGAATGAAGAACCAGAATATCTCTGTGTGTGTGTGTGTGTGTGTGTGTGTATGTGCTAAAATGGTATGATGATGTCTTTTATATATGTATATATGTGACATCACATATATGTAAGAGACATCACCATTTCATTTTACTACATATATTTTTTACCATTTTACTATATATATATGTATATATATACATATATATATATGTATATATATATACATACATACACACACACACACATTTAATTTCTAGTATCTTTATTTTGTTCCATGAAAGAAGACGAGTCTTTGAAATAGACTTTTAGACCATCTAGGAAGACATGTAACTTTAGACCCTGAAAAATATTTCCATAGTTCTCTTTGTTTTATTTCTATCTTTCCCTTTCCTCATCTGGAAAAGGAAAATTGTTCACAGATCTCCCCATATCCCACCTTTTATCATCCCTTCTATAAGATCAGAGCTTTTTTTTTCTCCACTTACCCCCTATTTAATTCCTGAATTGGATATGAAAAATACATACGTGATTCTAGTGCTTTTCTCCTACCTTTATTTATAGTGCTTGTTTATTTTACCTCAAACAAAATGATTGGCTCCATTAAAATGGTTTCTTGCAATGTGGAAGCTTTATAAGTCTTTTTACTATTAGCTCATATTTAATATAGAGAAATTTAGATTTATGAGGCATTTTATTTAGAAAGAATGAGTATTATTCTACTCAGCCTGAATAAGCTGAGGTTTTCAGAGGGGTTGAGTGATCTGAACATCACAAAAGTAATACTTTTAAAGCTAGAATTCAAACCCATATTCTCTGACTTCAAATCTTCACTCTCCCTCTTCAGACATATTAGGTGAGACTTCAAAAATTCAATCCTGTTAGTGGAGAAATTTAGAAATGGGAGATCATGTTCTAATAATAAAAAGACCAGTGATTTCTATGAAACACTCTTTATTTTACTAGTACACTACTACTACTACTACTACTATTACTACTCCTACTCCTACTCCTCCTCCTCCTCCTCCTCCTCCTACTACTACTACTACTACTACTTTTTAATGATAGCTTTTTATTTTCAAAATATATGCAAAGATTGTTTTCAACAGTCATCCTTGAAAAACCTTGTGTTCCACATTTTTCTTCTCTCCTTTCCCTCTATTCCCTCCCCTCGACTATATATTAGTTAGAACTTTAAAGTCTGCAAAATGCTTTACCAATCTTGTCAACATTTTATTCCCATAACAAACCTGGGGAGAAAGTGCTATTATTATACTATTTCTTTTTTTGTAGATGAGAAAATTAAGGCAGATAAAGGCTAATTGATTTGCCCAGGGTCACAAAATATCTACAGCCATTTTTGAACTTGTCTTCTTGATTGGAGGTAGAACTTGCAATCTATTATGTCATATAGCTACCTCTTTGCTACCATGGTCTCATATTAAAAAAAAGAATACTTTATATTGTTGACAACTAAAAAACTGGAAGGATAGAATTGAACTAAGGGTTTAGAATTTGTAAAAATATCATGAAATGTTTAGTTTATCACAGTAATTAGGTATATTTGCACATATAGTGAGAGATAAAACAGTTTAAGAGACCTACACATATACTTCACTAGATCTGTGTTTTACAGATGTCATTTTCAAAATGGAAATAACCAAAAAAATTTTTGTATATCTCATCAGAAAATCCCAAGTTCACAGATAAAACCCAAACATGTGTTATGAAGTGAAATGCAGCCTTTAGTACAAAGTATAAAAACTGACGGAAAGGAAAATTAAATTTCTTACAGCTGGGTGACCCACTTTGCTTTATGGGGTATGTTCTTGCATAATATGACTTTGAATGCTATGATTAGATGTAGTGACAAGACATTGAGATGTTGCAATAGTCTTCTTTTGCCAAAAATATAAGTGGTGAATATTAATTTATTTTTTAAAAAAATAAAATAAATCACCCAAATTAGATTGGGCCATTACTGCTGTCTTTCATCATATAGTTCTACAGTAATTAAACTCTTAGGAAGCCAGAATAAATAAAGTGCTTTGAAATTAGCCATTTTATTTTAGTAAATATTCCAGAGGGCCACTGGGCAAGTACATCACCTTTTTCAGGTCTGTCAAAGTATTTCATTTATGACTGCTTAGCTTTTCTAAAGAATTAATTTTCTTAATCTTCTTACTACCAAAAAGTATATTTAGCTCACCTACAGGTTGTTTTATTCACTAGGATAATTGAACCCATTTAATAAATCAGTAAACAGAAGTAAACATACTTCTTTTTGCAATAATTTAATGATTCCATGATCTTGTAGATTAACTAGCACCTCTAATAGGTAGATCTCAATTCTTTCACATTTTTTCATCCCAAGTGATTGTTGTCTTCTCATATCTTCTCACAAATCTTCTATCCAACATACCTGGGAACCTTGAATAACCTTCTTGACATTGTGCTCCAGTGAAGCATGTAAGCTATCCCTTACAGTTATTTGTCACCCATTATACCAGTGTTCAGAAGGAAATGTCTTGGATATGACCCATCACAATGATTCCATCCGCATATTTGTTTCTACTTATTTATAAAATAAGGCAATCATTTTTTGTAAAGCTACAGGAATGATGCCTTTATAATTTGTTACCCTAGGAATAGAAGCTAAAAATCTTATGGAAAATAGCATAGAAAAAAGAAATGTGGGGTAGCTAGGTGGTGTAGTGAATAGAGGACCAGCCCTGAAGTCAGGAGGACCTGAGTTCAAATTTGATCTCAAACACTTAACGCTTCCTAGCTTGTCACTTAACCCCAATTGCCTCAGCAAAAAGAGATAGAGAGAGAGAGGAAGGGAGAGAGAAAGAGAGAGAGAGAAAGAGAGAGAGAAAGAGAGAGAGAGAGAGAGAGAGAGAGAGAGGAAAAGAAGAGTCAGAATTTGAAGTAATTATTCAAAGAAATTGTGGACAGATAAAAGGATCTACAAATTAGACTTATGATAATATGTTTAAAAATAAAGACCAATAATGAGTTATCTTAAAACAAGCTTCTTTTCCACTAAGTATAAAGATTTATGAATGGAACAAAAATTTTAGCTCTTTAATATGAAGAAATTCTCTTATGTATAACTTTCATCTTGCAGAGATCATCTTTAGCTTTTGAAACATGATTTTATTGTTGTCTTAAGAGATATAGGGTATTTAGGACAAAACTTTTATTAGAGACTAGTAGATGCTCACTTCTCAGGAGTTATGCACAACACATTTAGTTTAGGGCTTATTTTCTCTGACTTGGAAGGCTGTTCAATCTAAAGACTGAACAACTATCTGAATTCTTAGACAAACACTAGAAAGCCTTTTATCTTAAGGTGGAAGACAGGACTTGCTGCTAGTCAATCATCAAGGAATCATGGTATGTCTTGAACCTTAAAAGGCTAGGTTAAGCTTTTACTAGGTAAGACTCTCCACAAGAGTGGGCATGAATTGATATTTCCAAACATATATTTTAATACATTCATGATTTCATTTATGTGGCTATTACTTCCAATGGTAAAGAATATAATTTGTCCTTCCCTTCTTCTCTGGGATTCTTGCCATTGGGTTTCCATAAATCCTCAGGGTCTCCAACTAAGATGCTGTGGACTCTCTTCTTGATCTCTTGATATTAGGTGGGTATGTAGTACACTCTGTACATTTGTTACTTTGTAACCTCTGCCACACACTGCCCATATTTATGTTGCTCAAACTCTCTGTATCTCTACACCACACCAGTGGTCTCTTCTGGGATCCCAAGACCACTCATTCTCATTACATGACTAATCTGTATTTTCTTCTAGTCATTTTTATCTTTGATATTATTTTTGTTGATTTGTAAAAATAACTTTGTGTAATAATCTGGAGCCTATTTATACCTAACATGTATTTTTTTTCATTGATATCGCATAATATTACGGATTAATTAGGACTGGAAGGAACTTGAAAAGTCATCTAATTCAATCTCTTCATTTTGCTTATAAGAAAATTGAGCCCCAGAAATATAAAACTTGTTTAAGGACATACAAATAGCAAACAGCAGAGCCAGAATTCGAGTCTATTGTTTCTTTGATTCCTCACTGATCATACTAGTTCATGATTCACAATCACATGGAATTACTGGAAGAAACTTGAAATGTAAATTAGGGAATTTGTTTCAGAGACAACCTGAGAATCATCGGGCAATTTTCTAAATGTCATCTAGTTTCTCCTTCTACTCAATTTGGGTCCATTCAGTTCATTGTTCCTCTGAAGAGTCTCTACAAAGTATGTCTGGACAGTTGTAGCAACTTAGTGGGTTTATCCCTGATGATACCACAATCTTGACAAATAGTATTTTTTTGTCTTCCAAGTTTTTGCCTGTATGGATAGTTAATCCAAACTAGTTTGAATAAAGTTTCTTGGTCAAGAGGCTTTACTGGAAACACACACACACACATATATACCAATATATTATAATTAGTTGTATTCATAGTGGTTGAGTGCTAGTACTTTCTCTTACTCAATCCCTTGTATTGAATTAATTTCTCTGTAAGAGAACATTTCAAAACCTAAAGATGATCTCTGTTAGATGAAAGAAAGTTATACATGAGAGAACATATCCATTTCTCCTGTAAGAGAAAGCACTAGCATTTGGTTAATGTCTAGATATCAGTGTGTATGTATGTATGTATGTACATGTATGTGTGTTTATATTATGTACATGTATGTGTGTTTTATATTAAGTGAAGAAGTTAATATTAAGTGAAGAAGTTAACTCAAAATGTATCTTCTACCTTACTCTTTCTTCTGCATATAAAACTTTCATCTCAAGGAACTATTGACAGTATCTTGAACTTAATGTTAGAAAAGTTTCCTCAGGGGACTTCAGAAAAAAACCACCCCCACTCTTCCCCAACTTTTTCCATCTCTTTATGTCTCTGTTTCTGTCCTTCCTTATTTAAAAGGAATAGCAAGTTATATTAATAGATTTGCAGTTTTATGTGCAATTATCTTTTTTATTAGATTATGTTAAAGAAATACTTGTTTTATTCCATAAATGAAAATAAAAGTACTATGGGAAGCCAAGACAATTTGCACTGATTTTGGATTTTGACTTGTGTCAACCTTATCTTTTAAGTTAGATTGTACTTGGATAGATTTTAAAACGCTCAGAGATTCCAAAATATAATTGTGCTCCATGACACTTTATCATGCTTCTTTATCCTTCAGCCAAAATGAATGGAAAAAATGGTATAAAACATAGAGGAAAAAGTTCAAACTCTTTTGTAAAAGATTTAAGATTTAAATGCTCACAATTACTTTTTACCTCACTGATTACCTTTTCAAGCTCATTTCTCACTGTTCTTTTAAGTTAATCAGTTTTTGCTTCTTATATCCTCTATAGTTTGATTCATATTCTCCCCTTATCATGCCATTTCTCCTTCTTTTTGCTTATTTCATTAAAGGTGGAGGTCAGGCCTCATAATCTCCATGAAGTTTTTCTTGACCATTTATCTTTTCTTCCTTTGAACTCTTATGTTACTTAAAACTTGCATAATTAGTCACATGCATATGCATCCATATATATGCATGTTTATATATGTATATATTTGTTTACATAATCTTGTATTGTTATTTAACTAGTTAATGTGTTCATACACTAATGAAGAATGAAGGAACTCCTTAAGGTCAGTTAAGGAATACTTTTCTATTTCTGGGCATTCTCCTCACAGCTTTAGGAGAGTGCTAAGCACACAGACCTATGGATCTAGAAATGACATAAAGATTATCTTGTCCAACCTTCTCAATTTACACATGAGAAACCTGAGACCTACAAAATTATTGTGGCCTGGCCAAAGCCACAAATTTGGCTGGCTCTCAGGAGAGCTGTGATTGGATCTAGTAAGCATTAAAATTTTTTTTTTTTAATGAATGAATTATAACTAAGGATTTTAGGAGTCAAACAGTTTGTCAATTACTGTATATGAAACAAATTTGGGAGAATTGTCTCCATTTTGAATCTATTACATATGTCTGCTCTTGTACTACTTATGGCTACAATCATGATTTTAATCATTTGAGTATCATGTTATAATTCTAAATTGACTCAAAAAAAGACATTAAAAATATGGTGTCAATAATCTGAGGCTTGCTATACTGAACAAGTATAAATTCAAACTTTTGGAAGCCAGAGATGATACTGGAATTGAATATCAATTTACAATTATATACATAATTGTTCTCAATAAATATTTCTAAATTATGACAGTGACATGCTCATTTGAGGGACCTAGCCTCTAATATTATTTTTTATTTTTTTATTAAAGCTTTTTATTTTTCAAAACATGTGCGCACAATTCTTCAACATTAGCCCTTGTAAAACCTTGTATTCCAGTTTTTAATTTTTTTTATTAAAGCTTTTTATTTCTCAAAACATGTGCGCACAATTCTTCAACATTAGCCCTTGTAAAACCTTGTATTCCAGTTTCCCCCCTTCCTCCATCCTCTCCTAGATGGTAAATAGTCCAATATATGTTAAACATAATAGAAATATATGTTAAATTCAACATATGCATACATATTTATACAATTATTATCTGGCTTCTAATATTAATGCAAAGTTGCTATGTAATACTTTTGTGCTTTGCCAGTGAAAATTTTTTTCTTTTTTAATATGGAAAATGTCTGAATTTAAGAACATATATTGACTATTGCTTAAATTACATGAAATATTGATGCCACATAGACCATATATGTCATCGACAAGAAAAAATATAATAAGGGGAAGAATGGTTCGCTTGTATTAGGAGTATAAAGAATTCAAGTAGCATTAAAATTATTTTTAGTCATAGAGCTTAGTTTTGCTTTTTAGATCAATAAGCAAACTAGAGAATCATCTATCTTCATGCTTATTAGAGTCTTGATCAATCTTTGGTAGGGTGCTTTCATAAAAATTTGTATGCTTAATTTTTTAGTGGAATTAATAAATCTCCCAATTCTATAAGACTATTTTCTGTAGAAGTTGAAGTGGGGTATATTTAAAATGTTGAGGATGGAGTAGAAAACAGGAAAAACTAGAATAATCAAGAAAGACTTTATAAAGGAGATGGTACTCAAGTTGAGCCATTAAAGGAGCTAAGGAAACTAAGAAGTAGTATTAAAGACACCAAATGTTCCAGGAATGAAGGACGATATGAAATATAGATGCAGGAGACAGAAAACCACATACAGGGAATAGCAAATAGCTAGTTTAACCAGAATGTGGGGAATAATATGTGATCAGCCTGGAAAAAAATAAAATGAATACTATTTAGGATGGTCTTCAAATTGCAAACAGAGAAGTTTCTATTTTATCCTAGTATTTACAGAGAACCACTGCAACTTTCTGAGCAGGGGAATGACAGAATATGAGTTGAGAACAAGGAATATATCATGCTTAAAGACCTCTACTACCACATGCTACATAGAACAATACATAGGTAACAAGTGTGTAGTTCTTGCCTTCAAGTATACTATAGAAGTGTAGTAGGAAGAATAAGGCATGAAACAATATAAAGCTATAAAGAAAAACATGTTTAGTCTTTAAGGAAGTTATATGAAGATTCTAAAGAAAATTGGATAATCTCTGTCAGGTTAGATCAAAAAAGATTTCAAAGAGATAGTATTCAAATAGGGTTGTTTCTTAGGAATCAAACAAGCTTAACTGTGTTCATTTAATTTTTTAGAATTATTAGACAATTAATTAATGATCATAAAATTTAAGATGGATCACAGATTTAGAGCTAGAAGGGGCTTCTACTTCTTTATTTTATAGGTGAGAAAGCTGAGGTGAAAAAAAAAGTCAAATTATTTGTCCAAGAGCTGGAATCAGATTTGTACCAAAGTTTTCAGAAATGTGATAGATATACAGTCTCTGGATTAAAAAAAAGCCAGTTGGTAATACCACCCAAGTGGAGAAGATGTAGAAATGTGAGTCAGATGAGATACAATAGTTAGGTGAGTTAGAAATTTTAATTAATGAGACCTAAGAGTAATCATAAATAGATTAAAGTTAATTTGGAAAGAAATCTATAGCAGAATCCTCTAAGGATCTATTCTTGGTCCTATTTCATTCAATCTTTTTTATTAGTATCTCAGATAAATGCATAGAGTTTATCCTAATCAAATTAAGAAATGATAAAAAGTGAAGTAAGATACCTGGCATACCATATGTTTTGAAAAATGAGTTTTGATTGAGAGGAATAGCTAACACATTGAATAAGAAATAAAATCCCAGAAACTTTTCAACACATTATAACAGTAGCCTAAATCTGGGAAGTATAATCAATAAGGCAAAAGACAGTCTCTTAGAGAGCAAAACAATATTATGTACAAGATATATATGGGAGAAAATGGAGACATACAACTGAGAGAAGGATTTAATTGAGGTGAGTGTAAATTCCTATACTTTTATTTAAAAAATCTATTGCAGAAATACAATCTGAAGGACTGGGAAGGATCCATGAAAGAAAGATCTTGGGTTTAATGGAGCATAAACTCAATATGTCAATATGTGACATGGTAGCTCCTCCCAAAGCAACCTAATTAGATTTTAGGCTTAATTAAAATAAACATAATGTCCAAAATGAAGGAGATAATAATCTCCCTACTCAGACAATATCTAAAGTATTATTTTTGTTCCTGAGCAATAAAGTTTAAGAAAGCCATGAACAAACTGGGGGGACCTCTAAAGATATTTAAGCAAGATGTATGGGGACTAGAAATGATGCATTGAAGGACTGAAGGAAGTAGGAGTATTTATTCAAGTGAAAAGAAGCATTAGAGGGATATAATAGTTGCCTTCATATATTTTCGGAGTATTTATGTGGAATAATCTTGACATTGGAGGCAGAAGACAGCTCAAGAGTGCAAGTTGTAAAAAGAAAGATTTAAATTCATCTTAAGTAGTATTCTCTAATAACAATATGTATCTAAAATTGAAATGGGCTAATTCAGGCAATATTGTGTTCTTTTTCACTGGAGATCTCCAAATATAAATTCAATCACTACTTCTCAGGGATTGCAAATACTATATATTCTTGTCCAAATCAGATTTGATGGCCTTTATAATCTCTGCCAGCTCTGAGATTCTGAAATGGGAAGAAAAATAATGATTTTTTTGAGATTCCACTATTTCAGAGGTAGAATGAATAAGGATGGATAATGTGTTATATGGAGTAAAGCAATGGAGTGGGAATAGTAAAAGGCAACTGAGGTTCTTTGTCTAGTGATATGGGTCCATAGAGGGGCTACAAATAGAAATAATGAAATCAGGAACACTAGATGTGGGGAAAAGTATTTTTTAAATTACTTTTAGATCTCTTTCTTAGATGATAATGAATTTTTAAAATTATAAATATAATTTTTTTTAAAAAATCTTGGATAGATTTTGGATCTAAAGTGAGATCTAAATAAAAGCTTCTTTTATATAAATACTTCTAAATGGACCTTTTTCCAGCTGAATCTTTTTTCAACTGTCTTGAAAATCAATTTCTGCACAATTAACTGAATCTAGTATACAATCAATCCAAGTCAGTTATTAAAACAAACCAGGCTGACTTTTATTTTTTTGCCTCCCCAGCTTTTTATTGTATTGGCCTGACCAGAATGTTTGAATGTCAGTTAAAATGCCAATTCCAATAACCTACTGAACTGTGGTACATTTCTGTCCATAGAAATCTGCAGGAGAGCAACATCTAAGTGTAAGTTCATATGACTTTAGCCCTAAGAAATGTGAATCAGAAACTTGGAAAGTGCTGAGCAAATTGATTTGAAAATTTGTACCTTCTCCATCTGTAGCTGCAGTAAAACATTTCACTGTATAAAAGTCAAGAAAAACATTACCTGAAACTGTGGTTAAATGAGGCAATTTTTCATTCAAACTACAAAGGCTGGCCATAAAAACCTGGGGGTCACATTTAGCAATAGTAATTTAGTTCAGATTAAAACCCTTAATTATACCCACGCATCATGTTCAGTTTGACCCTGAATAATATGACTCTTTTGGAAATATGGAAACTGTGAAAATATGGTATCTGAATGTAGACAAGGGCTCTATCAGGAAAACCTGGATGGACTATTCCTGAAAATGTTATTAATTAGTTATGGAGATACACTGGGACATTCTTTGACCTATATGTGGTCAGGATGAGAAGACTGTGGAAGAATAAGAAAAACGAGAAAGAATTTGTCAGGAGGGGGACTATAGCTAAAATGTAATTTATTCTACTCAAATTGAGAAAATTCAGTCCATGAGTACTCAAAAACTGGGACTGTATAATTATCCAGGGTAGAAGCAATATGGGAATATAGCATGGGGGCGGGGGGTAAGGATCCAGAAAAAAAAGGAGGTTTTGAAATATGTCTTTGTAAGCTGCTTCTGCTGAAGGTCAAACAGTGTAGGTGAAGCACGGGGTTGGGGATAACTTGTCAGGTTGACCAGAAATTCTGTGAGCTAATAAAAAAATATGTTCTGGAGTTCTGTTCAGGCCTCAGAATAGTGAGAATACTTTTTAATCTTTGCTGTAGGCAAATTTCAGCGTGAGCTGTTACAGAAACTCTTTGAGGGAAATTCTGAGCTGATTTAGCATCAAATACATCAATATCCTATATAAAACAATGCTACCAATGCTTAGCACAATTTCTGGTACATAGTAAATGCTTAATAAATGCTTGTTGACTTAATCATCATTAACATTATTCTTATAGTAAGAAAGGAGCTTAAGACTATCCTTATTAAGAGACTCCTGATTAGCTTCAGTTTCTATCTAGGGATAGATATCCTATCTCACTGGGAGAAGGTCTAAGATATTAGAAAGAGGGAGACTTTTTGCATCTGGATTCAAGGATTAAGTTAGGAAGGATGAAATTACAGAAATGAAGAAATTCCTAAATCAAGCATCCTGGAATATAAGAAGGAAAAAGGAGAAAAAAGGAATTTTGTGGAAGAGATGGGGTCCCTTGTCATGGTGATATATTTTGGTATAGTAGACCTAGAACTGACTCCTACTCACCAACTCCTAAGCATCTATTAAAGACAGAAGAGGCAGATAGTGAAACTCAGGAATCAAGCCTGAGGATTATGAGATGCCAGGATTAACTAAAATCAGTTCATTCAGGCTCTAAAAATGGAGAAGAATGAAGCCTAGGAGATCACTTCCATGTGGAAGGAGATAGATGCCCAGAGTTAAAACAAAGGAAATTTCAACCCTAAAGACTACTAAGCTGGTAAGAAGTTGGAATTCAAGTTTTTTGAATCATCATCATTGGGATGCAATTAAATTCTGTTGCCTGTTAATTTTTCAGTGTAAATTTACTTTGTTTTTCTTTTGTATTTATGTACTTTCCTATATGACATGTGACTTTAGTGTGTTTTTTAATGGGAGATGGGAGGGGTTCCAGCCTTTTTATTTTACAGTTAAGCAAACTGAAATATATTACTGGGAACCCAAGCCATAAAGAACATAACCATCACACAAAACAACCTATTGCAAATCTAATAAACATAGCAAAGGGTTTTAGAGACAGAGTTCTTGGGGGACTTCAGAATACATTAGTTAGTTTTTGTTGGGGATAGCCAGGGATCATTAGAAATCTCTATGATTCTCTGGGGTCAGTCTAATGTTACTGTCACTATTATTGGAGTTTAACAAAAATATTGTTATTATTATTAGAAAAAGAGGCCTAAGTGATATTGGTATTTCAAAGTACTAATTACTTGCACTAATAGACTCACAGATCTACAGGAGTAAATTATTTATATTAGGATTCTCTGTTTGTGTGGGCTATAATGAAGATTTTAATTTTCCTCTCTTTTCTTCCTTAAAAGCTAGGTTATAATCTGACAGCTGTTTGCCAAAGCAAATGATTGTAAGCCTGGAAAGTTGATTCAAGTAATCACTGCTTTTTATGTGTCAAATAAATAAAGACAGTAATGATAGAATGTGTTTAGGTATCTGAAGTCTGTAGCACATGGCTTGAGTACCACCTTTCCTTAGCTATGGACCATACAAACCAAAAGAGAGATCAATGCATAGTGTAGAAGAAGGTAAAGGAAAAATTAATGGAAGATGGGCAATATTTGCCAGAGTTTCATTATCCCACAACAGTGATTATTTTTTCCTAAAACACAATGAAGCTAATCTTATCTGCTCTGATTGCCTTTGGATAATTGGCAGCTAGAATAGTTGCAAAATGAAGTTGTATGAGAAATGATATAATCTAAGAAACTGAGAAGTGACCCTCAATGAATCAAACTTTGTTCAATATGGGAGATCTTGCTGTTGGAAGAACTAGAAAAATTGGAGCTTTAAAACAGAATATTATATATAATATCTTATGAGTTACAAGAAGACCAATGGTGCTCTTTGAATTGACATTTGTAAAATATATCAATGGATCTTTATCCATTCAAATTTGAATTCAAGCTACAAATACATAATCTTGGAAGTTATCAGTGATTTATTGTATTTCAATTGTGTCCCCATTTTGGATTTTCTTGAAAAAGATAGTGAAGTAATATGCTGTTTCCTTCTTCAACGTACTATTCAGATGAGGAACTGAAGGTTGTTTTAAATTAAGGATCACACAACTAGTAAGTTTCTAAGACTAGATTTGTACTCAGGAAGATGAGTCTCTCTGGCTTCAGTCCTGACCCTCCATCCACTGTGTTAGCTGTCCTTGAGATTCTGCAGAAATATATCCAGTATTGTAAAGTATTTAATATTTACTACATGGAAGATAATATTTGCCCTCAAAGACCTTACATTCCAATAAGGAGAGACAAAATATAGAGGAGGTTTCAGTTACAAGGTAAAGAGAAATGCTGCGTGATCATTAATATGCAGTGGCAAAGTAGATGACAATGCAATCTCATTAATGTCATTTGACAGTGAGGAAATCTTTGGTTGATGAGAATTTTCTTTTCTGGGTTGTTGTGGTTGTTGAGGAGGCAGTAACTATAGCACCTTCAGAAGGGACAATTTCCACATCACATCTCCACTAAATGATGCTTTTAGGCCCCAGGATGAAAGTAAAGTGATTGATCTTTGAGATGCTATTTCAAAATACTTGTGCTTCTCTGTCTCTTGTTGCCTATTGGTAAGTGTGTATTTATTATGTTTAGAATAAAATGCCATTTGCTTAAACTGTGTGGATCATAAATATAAGCAAGTCTATAGACCTGTTTTGCTTTTATCTCTGCCAAAAGATAAGACATTCCTGCTGACTCTCAGTAAATTCATGGTCCTACTATGTTAATTGGATCTGCAGGGAGAACATTAGATAATGTGCTAGTAGAGATCTACCCCAGATTGAATAGTCGGAAACATTGGATAATTTATTCATGTGCCAAAGAGACCTGCTGTACAGTTAGCACCATAAAAAATATCCTGTGATCACACATTTGCTGAACTTCATTGGGTTCCCAGTTATCAGGAAAACATAATTGATAAAGATTTGTGAAAAAAGTTTCTCAGAAAGCCTAGTTCACTAGTTGTAAATGGCCAGTTGATGGTAGATGTTTGTTCACATGGAAAAGATTGACATAAAATGGAAATTGCTTGTTTATAATTTTTGAAGGTTAAGGAAACTGGCCAAGATTTCAGTAGTATGAGGGAGAACTTTTCCCAAACTGTAGGTGGTTATAAATTTAGAATCCTCACCTTTCCTGCCTAATATAGCAGCTATAATAAGTTGGAGTAGTTCCAGAGGAAAATAGACCAACTATAATGTCTAATTCATTAGGGATTAGGGACAATAATAATCAATGTAGATCATCCACTGACTGAAGATTGGAATAAAAATCTAGTAGGCACCAGGAAAAAAAATCACTTCAGAAACTCCAAAACAATTTGGTCAGTGATAAGGCTGACATATGTTGCTCTTTATATGGACATACAATACTATATATATATATGTGTGTGTGTGTGTGTGTGTGTGTGTATACATATATATATATACTTCCAATATTGCTCAAAAATATGATACTGTACAATGTATATAATCTATACAGCTCTAGTATGCGATTCTATATATTATATACCCATATCTGGTCTATTTGTCTTGGTCTACAAAACATTGTTCTATTATGGTATATATTGAGATACTTTTTTCCCTTAAAAACTGGAAATAAAAATTCATAGGCTTTGAAAACTATATTAGCTTCTCCTATAACTGCTAGTTGATATGTTAAAAAGTCAGTAGTTAATACAAATGTGAGGAGGCATAATGTTAGCTCCTTCATTTTCCATTCATCAGGCTTTATTTAACAACTCACAAGATGAAGCCCATAAAAGGATGACGTCCATGTCAATACCTTTGCATGAACACATGTATTTGGATTACTGTATGCAACTCTGATATGTAAAAATGTATGTTATATATTGAATATGACTTAGGTATTTGATTTATAGAGAAGATGGCAAACAGTAAAGGAGTTAGTAGATTTAGTTTCCTCTTGTATTTAAAGCTAATAAGAAACACAAATTCACTGAATATTTGTCATCTCAAAACAGTGTTCATAATCAGCATTTGTAAAAAAAAAAGGATTAACATTAAAACCAATGATTTGCAGGAGTAATAAAATTTTATGTAAAGCTTTATTAGACCATTCATATACTTTAGTATATTCAATGTATACTTTAGTGCTTATTGAATGCAATACAAAGATAGAAATAGAAGAGGATAAGAAAATACATTGAAAACTAAAGTTAAAAAGTTAGGGATCCAAAAACTTTTAGACAATAAGAAATATAAAATCTGTATACCTTCTTCAAGAAATCAACTGGGAAGCACTGATCATGAGCGCCAAAAATGACACAATCATAGGTTAAATTGATTATATTTAAGAGATGCAAAATCTAGTTACCAATGGGGAACCATTTTATTATTTTTGAGTCAAGTGTCTGTACATAATCAGGTTGTTGACTAGTTAAAGACCAAAGTCTATATCAAATTAGAAAAAAAAAGTGGAGTTATGGGTACAACTGAACCTTGACTCATTTAAAAAAATTAATGACAAATAATAGGAAACAGATTAAGGAACAGAAAACACAAACTATCACAGTTTTTTAAGGAAGTTTAAGCAATACCAATCAATTACTACAACAAAGAGAATGCACTCACCATCACCCTCCAACCAAACCTAGAAACTCTGTCAACCACAAAGAATTTATCATCTTGTCCAGTGGAGAGAAATAATGGACAAGGTTATTAGCTAGCTAGCTAGTAATTATAAAATTTTTAGAAAAAAGAAGAAATATTATAATCATTGTCATCTCTCAAAACAATGAAAATTAATGAAATTAAAAAAATACAATTTACAAAGCTTGCAAAACACAATTAAAACTAGTTTTATTTAAATTTAAATTTATTAAAATTAATTTAATGATGACAAAGGACGAGAAAAATAGAAAAATGGAAAAGATCTGCAAAGATTTCTTTAAACAAAACTTTTCTTATCAATGAGACAAGTTAATTCATTTAGATTTTAAGAAAATGTTCTCTATTATGTTTCATAAGAAGCAGAAATTATACCAAGGAAAAGAAAAATGAAGAAAGTGAAATTCAAGGACAGTGTTACATAAGGAGATCCATGTTAGACACAATAAAATTTTTAAAATATTGTTGAACTCATTCTCAAGTATGAAAATATTAATCAAAATATCAATAATTGCTGATGCACATGTCTCTTTTCCCCTCACTGTAATTTTTTTTTTAACATTCAGCTATATAACATGAGGTCATATTTGCTTAAATATTGAGAAGAAAATAGTCTTTCACAAACAATATTCTAGAATAATCCACATATTTATAATAAAAATTTTACTAAAAGTTATTAATACAGTATCCCATTCTGCTTCTTAAGGACTAAAACTTTTTTTTTTTATTTTAATGGAAGAAAACACTGACTTAAATGCTTTCTTCCAACAAAGTGTCTTTCATATGTAGGTTAAAATCATACAAGTTACTGTTAAATAAGTAAAAAACAACAACAACAACACAAATTTATTAATTAACCCTCTGATTATATTGAGGCATAAAACAAGGAGAACAATGCATATTTGGAGCATGTCTAATGTCAAAAATTAAATAAGGGATTCCTACAGATGGTATTGATTTTCAGATTCTTCAATTCATGTATGATATTTTCATGATTGCATCAAGTCTAAAACTCTAATAAATCATTTAAGAAAAATCTTTAAAATCTCTTCTTTTCTAGCTATTTCCACTGTACAAGTAACTGCATAGTTAAACATCAAGTGAATAGTATTTTTGTTACTGTGACTAAATAAAAAGGATTAATCTAAGACTTAATTAGATCAGAGAAAGCTTAGGAAAAACTCAGGAGAGAATGTAAATTATTCAACCAATAATTTATTATGTACTTATATGCACAAAATGAAGTGGACCTACTGCGGAATTAGAAGACATGTGGAAGGTACAAGCTTGTAGCACATTATCAGAGGTGACTTGAGATACTAAGTGGCATTTAAGACATCCTCATGGGCATATAAGCTTAGAAAAGGTGGAGTAGTCATGTGGTAAACAAGTGGACAATTCAAGTGCTATATCAATCCATGAAACTCTATTTAGTGCACTATGAGGATTCTATACATAAAGGATTTACAGCAAAGGACACAATTTGAAAAGGATGGATTGTATGTAGTTTGTAATAGCAGAGAAAATAATGATGAGTTCATAAATACTTTGAAATTTTCAAACACATATGCAAAACTTTAGAAATAGAAAGATAGAAAATGACATTGTGACTGAGCATACTTATATAGTGCCACAATTATTAAAGCATTTAAAATTCCCATTGCTATGAAGTAGGCACTTCTGATATTATAATCTGAATTTTATAAATGAAGAAACTAAGGTTAAAGTGTATTGAGTAATTTGAATGGGATCATATAACTCAAGTGTCAGAAACAGTATTTAGTTCATTTAAACAAACATTTAAGTTCAGTGAAACTTCTTGATCAGGGATGTGAGATGGTCATCACTGTACTTTAAGAATTTTAATTTGGTATCTGTGAAGGGTAGATTGGAATAGCAAAAAAACCAGTTGAAAGGCTGTTACAGTAGTCTCTCTTGACTAACTTTAATGCCTTCCTATTGTTTAATGTTGTCTTTTACAAGTTAGTAAGGGAACAATAACACAGGGACCTTGATAACTTATTTAAGTACAAAATAAAAATCAAGCACATTCAAGAAAGAGAAGAATCTCTTTTAGCAGTGAATATTAGAGAAGGCTTCATAGAAGATCCCTACTCAGGTATGTGAAGAAAGAGAGAGGTTTTGGAAGGCGGATTTGTGGAGGGAATATATCCCCAATATATGGGATGCTCTATCAAAAAGCAGAGATGGGAAAGGACTGAGCTCAAAATTCAACAAGAAATAATAGGGTATAGAAGAAAGAACACTGAAAATTTGGTTTAGAATCTCAGTTCTATCACTTATTACCTGGGTTATTTTGCATGTCTCAACTTAAACATTTAGAAGGTAAATTTTTATAATTTTTGTAAGATACACTGCATTTTACTTAAAACATATATATGTTTTAGAGAGGGAGCCAAGATAGCTGAATTAAGGCAGAACTCAGATTCTTCCCCTTTAAATAATGGCTAAACAAATTTTAGGGCATTAGAACACTCAAAAGATAGAGCAGAAAAATCTTCCAGCTGAAGGCAACTTAGAAGGTCAGCAGAAAAGATCTGAGGAACCAGGGGGGGAGCTCAGTGCATAATCCCAGGATAAGCTCCACCAGGGCAGCCCTGGCCCTGGCCGGACGCTAGACCCAGATCCATACCGGGCCCTGGTGTCAATGTCAGTAAGGTTGGAACTCAGAATCACTGTGGTGCTGCTGGCTTCTAGACCTCTTGGTTATCAGGGAACACTTGGAAGGTCAATAGAGCACTAGGGTGGGAGTCTGGGGTGCAGTCCGAGTGCAGACCATATCAGCACAGCCCCGGAACAAGCCCACGCCCCAGAGACTTCTGAATCAGCAGCAGTCCTGGAGGCTTCTGGAGCTTTCAGCCAGGAGTCACCATGGAGGACTTGGAAGGTCAGCCAAGAGAAGCAATGGGTGGGAGTCCAGTGTGTAGTCCCAGGACAGAATGGCCCTAGCGCTATCCCTGGTCCTGCATCAGCACAGCAGGACTCTTGTTTAGCACACTAGATCTTCTGCTAGCTAAGAGCTCCAAGGCAAAAAAGAAGGTTTGTGGTCAGATTCCTAGAAGGATTTCTGAAAACAGTTGCACAAAACTCCTGAAGCTTGGTTCAGTGCACCCACACCCTGGAAATAGATTCCTACTCTACCAAAGAATTAAAAGTTAATTAATAGGCTAAGGAAATGAATGGACAACAGAAAAAGTTTCTGACCATTGAAAGTTATTATGGTGACAAGGAAGATCAAAATACATAATCAGAAGATGATAGCAAAGTCAAAGTTCCTACATCCAAAACTTCCAAGAAAAATAAGAATTGGCTTCAGACCATGGAAATGGTTCTGAAAATTAGGTAAGAGAAATAGAGGAAAAATTAGGAAAAGAATTAAGAGTAGTGCAAGAAATACAAAAAAGTAATGAGAAGGATGCCTTAAAAAGCATAAAAGCTCACTGAGGAAAATGATTCCTTAAAAATTAGAATTGAGCAAATGGAAGCTAATAACTTTATGAGAAATCAAGATTCAATAAAACACACCCCCCTCCAAAAAAAAAAAGAGAAAGAAAAAGGTGAAATATCTCATTAGAGGAACAACTGAACTGGAAAACAGATTCAGGAGAGATCATTTTAAAATTATTGGTCTACTTGAAAGTCACGATCAAAAAAAGAATTTGGTTATCATCTTTCAAGAAATTATCAAGGAAAACTATCCTGATATTCTAGAACCAGAGAGTAAAATAGAAATTGAAAGAATTTACTCCTGAAAGACATCACAAAATGAACATTCTCAGGAATATTATAGCCAAATCCTGGAAGTACCAGGTCAAGAAGAAAATATTGAAAGCATCCAGAAAGAAATAATTCAAATATGATGGATTCACGATGAGGATAACACAAGATTTAGTAACTTTTACATTAAAGGACAAGAGGGCTTGAAATATGATATTCTGGAGAGCAATGGAGTTAGGATTACAGTCAAGAATCACCTAACCAGCAAAACCAAGTATAATCCTTCAAGGAAAAAGATAGTCATTTAGTGAAACAGAGGGTTTTCAACTATTCATGATGAAAAGACCAGCGCTGAATGGAAAATTTGATTTTCAAATACAGGACTTTGAAGAAACATAAGGAAGTAATCAGGAAAGTGATAGTATAAGAGACTTAATAAGACATTTCAGTTTTCTTTCCAAAATAGGAGAAATGATATTTGAAACTCATTAAAAGCAAATTTCTCTGATAAGTCCTCAATTCTCAAATACAGAGGGAACTGAGTCAAATTTATAAAAAATAAGAGCCATGGTCCAAGTGATAAATATCAAAAGATATGCCCAAAAGGTGCATAAAATATATGCATATCCTTTGACCTAACAACATTACTACTAGGCATGAAAACAAAAAGAACTGGGAAAAAAAAGGAAAATGACCTTTATGTACAAAAAATATTTATAGCAGATCTCTACTCAGAGCAAAAAAATGAGAAATTGAGGGTATGGCCATCAATTGGGGAATGATGCAATGAAGCATGGTATATGTTTGTGATGGAATATTATTGTTCTATGGGAAATGATAAGTTGAATGCTTTCAGAAAAACAACAACAACAACATCACAACAAAAACCTGGAAAGCTTTTTATTACTCAAGCAAATGAAATGTACTATATAATATTTCAGGATGGCCACTGTAAATGACTTTGTTATTCTTGGCTATTCTCAATAATAAAATAATCCATGACTACTCAGATGGACTTAGGATAAAAAATCCTATCCATATCCAGAGAAGGAACTGATTGTGTCTGAATACAGATTGAAGCATTCTCTCTCTCTCTCTCAGTTTATTTTTCTTGAAGTTGTTTTTTTTTGGGGGGAGGGGAAAGATTTATCTTCTTTTACAAAGTGACTTTTATGGGAAAAAAAATAAAGTGTAGAACTAACCACAAGGGTTTCCTCAGTAGTTCATGAGTTAACAATAACCCCAAAGTCTCTAAGTGAAGTCTGGATGACCACTTACTCAGGGTTGTTGGAGAAATGATTCTTGTTCAGGTATAGATTGGATTAGCTGCCCCCTGGGATTCCTTTGAACACTAAGATTCTATCATTCTATGAATGTACTTAAAGATTTTTTTTCCTATAAGAACATTAGTATTCCAAACATGAGGAAAATGTGCAAATTCACCTTCTCTCTGTTGGATTCCAGAACAATGATAGAGAGGTTATTTTTCACTGATTAACAACTTTTGGGGACTGGAAAAATCATTTATGACTTGAAACAATAAAACTTCTCTTGCCAATCCAAAGGAATTACTCAGATATTTGAAAAGAAATATTTTTAAAAAGGGGAGAATAAACAATTATTCATTTAAAAAACAAACATTTATAAACTATCACTATGGGCAATGCAGTCTTCTAAACACTTAAGGAGATATAAAGACAAAGTCCTTGACATCATTGAAGGGTAGTAAGAACATATGGAATAAAGACTTATCTATAGGGAAACAAAACATGTGCAGAGAAAGGTTTTTTGTGAGGGCAAAGGAAAATTGAATGTTAGCAATAGAAGTATATAAAATCAAATTTAATGAACAAATAGTACTTCATGCAAGTATAAACAAAGGAATATATTATAAACAACAAAAGTAGGAGAATGGCAAAAATGACAATGAAAACATTAATTTTTAAACTTCTTATAATGAAATTCTATTCTTTTCAGTAAATGAGCAATAAAGTCTGGATTAGGACAGACCATATCTGCAGCACTATTGTAGGACATAACATATAAGATGAATGACACATTTCTTATTTTTTTTAATTTAAAGAACAAAACAAGAATTTTCATAACAGTACAGTAAAAAGATGATTGTATATGAAACTACAAATCTACTATACACAACTTTCTATTTCTTTTTAAATATACAACAAAATTGTCATGTAAATTTCTTCTTTTTTTTTTTTTAGAATCACATTGTTAGTGACTGAGGCCCTCTTGGAAATGGGAATTAAGTATAGTATATTACTGACCTCAGAGCAAATTATAACACAAAGGAAAAATCCTACAAAACTATCTGGTCTGAATGCATTAAAGTGGTGATGAATCCCTCTAATTGGAGGACTAGAGGGTGGAGCACTAAAGTCTTCCAAAAGCTTTCCCTTTACTTAAAATGGGAGCTGGATTTTCCAATTAACTTTCCACTTGCCATCAACATTTCTGCCTGGTTTGTCCTCCAGAGAATAAGATGCCTCACCCAAGGTAAGCTGATCGTCTTAAATCTCATCATCCAACTGTTTAACTGAGTTTTGGACCCTCAGTAACTTAATTCCCTCAGCTGTCTCTCCCCTCTAATTGGACTTCCTTTTGGGTACTGTCTTTTCCCGTTAGATTGTCTTTCTTATTGATATCCCCAAAGCTTAGCCTTTTGTCTGCCATATAGTAGGTACTTTATAAATGTTTATTGAAATGAATTGCTGCAGGGCTCACGTTTCTGTTACCTACATACATTTCTGTCATATTTTCTTCAGTAGTAGAATGGCAAATGATAGAGAAGGGATTTATCTGTCATAGAATTCAAAGTTCTTGAAGAGATAATCGACAGAACTGTTGTAAAAGTAGTGATGCTAGTACCATCTGCTGGATGTAAAGAAAAACTCCAGGAAGGGCTACATACTGAGGAACTATAAGAAAAATATTTTTGGGGGCCTTACTTCATCTTGTTCATAAAGCCTTTTCTGATCTCAATAACTACTAGTACCTTCTCTCCAAAATGACCTTTTATTTAACTAATTTGTATAAATTTGTAGTTATTAATTACATTTTTATCTGTGTGTATATATATTTATATATGTATATACAAAATACTTACATACATTATGTTTTTATTCTCTCCCATTAGAATATAAGCTCATTATGGGGATTATTCCATTATCTTTTTTTTTTTTTTTAGTATACTCAAATGCCTAGCATAATTCCAAGACTATGATAGATGCTTAATAAGTTTTTGTTGGTTGGTTAGTTGATTTACATGACTATACAAAATATAAATGACTGAGGTTCAGTACAAGTCTATAATTGGATAGGTTCTTTACTTTTTATGAATTTTGTTGTGAATTCTATTTTCTATAATTTTCATTAATGCATTTCTTCTTTGAGTTGTGTTAACTATGTGATTGTGATGTCATATAGTATTGTAATAGGTTTTCTGACTGGGGGCTGTTAACCAGAGAAGTGAGAAATCTCCTATGTGTCATAAAAGCCTTTGATAAAAGAATATATCTACAAGGTGGTTATTAATAATAATTGTACTACTTTTCGCATAGCATTTTTGAAGGAAAAGTATTTTGGATAGGGTAAAGTGCTATAAATAAGTTATTATGAATAAATTCTTACCTTTGGAAGAGGTGCTTATGTTGAGTCAAATAATCAAACAACTGGGGTGGGGGGAAGAAGGGAGAAATGTTGTGGAATCAGGTTGTTAATTTAAGAGTCCTTCTTGGGAAATTCAAGTGTTAATACTGTGCTGAAATTCAAAGAAGATGGTAGTTTGCTTAATGAAAGGTCGAGGAACACAAAATTTGACCTTTCCTCTTCAAAGGTGAATGTCATTTCCATAAATTAATGATTAAATATCTCCAAATTTACTTCTTAAGTTTGTTCTAAAGATAGTTATTCTTTTATTCTTGTTATTAGAAGAATAGTATACATTTTTAAATAGAGAAGTACCATAGTAGTTTTAGAAAACTTGGGAAAATAATAGATTAAAGATAATTCTTTTTACATTATTTAATACTTTATTTTCCCCAAATACATTTTAAACAAATTTTAGCATTTTTTTTTTCACATTTTAAATTCCAAATTGTCTTTTTTTCTTTTTTTCTCCTCTTCTTCCCCTTCCCCCAACTGGGACATGGGAAGGCAGGGAATTTGATGTGGGTTATATATGTACAGTGTTATAAGTTATAAAAACACAATACAAACACAAAGGTCAATAGTGAACCCCCAAACTTCAGAATCTCACAGGACCTAGCCATGCCCACCCATCACTGGGAGTGAGTCAGCATTGACCCAGTGTAGCTGTGGCAACTTGTAGAGGAAGCTTGGAAAACCTCCCCCCTCCCACCCTAAAAACAGATCTTAATGGTTTAAAAAAATGGTAAAAAGGCAAAGAGAACTCTTGACCGTAGATAGTTTTTATGGTGAAAGAAAAGAACAGATTTCAAACCCTGAGGAGACTAAAAGCAGATCATCTCCAGATGAAACCTCAAAAGGTGATATAACCTGGTGCCCACCACACAAGATTTTCCTAGAAAAAACTATAAAAGATCTTCAAAGAGAGCTGGAAGAAAAATGGGGAAAGGAAATGAAAACTTGCAAGAGGGTTTGGAAAAGGCATATAACTCATTAAAAGATAAATTTGATAAAATGGAAAAGGAAAACAACTCCCAGAAAAACAGAATTTGTGAAAGAGAAAAAGAAAATAACTTCTTAAAAAACAGAATTTGTGAAATGGAAAAAAATTCCATAGAACAAAACAGCTCATTTAAAAATTCAATTGGACAAATACAAAAAGAAGTAAAAAAAGTAAATGAAGAAAATAATTCATTAAAATTCAGAACTGAAAAAACTGAAATGAATGACTCAGACAAAAAGAATGAGCCAAGCAAAACCAAAAAAAGAAAAAATAGAAAAAATGTAAAACACCTACTTGGGAAAACAACTGAACTGGAAAATAGATCTAGGAAAGACAATCTAAGGATTATTGGGCTCCCTGAAAACTATGATGAAAAAAAGAGCTTAGACACTATTATTCAGGAAATCATCAAAGAGAATTGCCCGAATGTCACAGAATCAGAAGGTAAAATAATCATTGAAAGAATTCACTGAATACCTCCTGAAAGAAACCCAAAATTAAAACTCCAAGAAATAAGACAGCAAAACTATAATAGTGGGAGATCTCAACCTTGAACTATCAGAACTAGACAAATCAAACCACAAAATAAATAAGAAAGAAGTTAAAGAGGTAAATAGAATACTAGAAAATTTAGGTATGATAGATCTTTGGGGAAAATTGAATGGAGACAGAAAGGCATAATCTTTCTTCTTGACAGTTCATGGAATCTATACAAAAACTGATCATATATTAGAACATAAAGACCTCAAAATCAAATGCAGAAAGGCAGAAATAGTAAATGCATTTTTTTTTTCAGATCACAATGCAATAACAATTACATTCAATAAAAGGCCAGGGGAAAATAGACCAAAAAGTAATTGGAAACTAAACAATCTCATCCTAAAAATGAATGGGTTAAATAGCAAATCATAGACACAATAAATAATTTCATCCAAGAGAAAGACAATAATGAGACAATATACCAAAATTTGTGGGATGCAGCCAAAAGGAAAATTTTATATCTCTAGATGCTTAAACTAGAGAAAGAGAAGATCAATGAATTGGGCTTGCAAATAAAGAAACTAAAAAAAAGAACAAATTAAAAAACCCCAATCAAATACCAAACTTGAAATTCTAAAAATAAAAGGAGAGAATAAAATTGAAAGTAAAAAAAAAAAAAACTATTGAGTTAATAAATAAAACTAAGAGTTGGTTTTATGAAAAAAATCAACAAAATAGATAAGGCCTTAGTTAATTTGATTAGAAAAAGAAAAGAAAAAAATCAAATTGTTAGTTTTAAAAATGAAAAGGGAGAACTTTCCACTAATGAAGAGGAAATTAAAGCAATAATTAGGAGTTACTTTGTCCAACTTTATGCCAATAAATTTGACAACCTAAGTGAAATGGAGGAATATCTACAAAAATATAGATTGCTCAGATTAACAGAAGAGGAAATAAATTAGTTAGATAGTCCCATTTTAGAAAAAAGAAACAGAACAACCTATTAATCAGCTCCCTAGGAAAAAATCCCCAGGATCAGATGGATTTACATGTGAATTCTACCAAACATTTAAAGAAAATTAACTCCAATACTATATAAAATCTTTGAAAAAAATAGGGAATGAAGGACTCCTACCAAACTCCTTTTATGACACAACCAAGGTACTGATACCTAAACCAGGTAGGATGAAAACAGAGAAAGAAAATTATAGATCAATCTCCCTAATGAATATTAATACAAAAATCTTAAATAAAATATTAGCAAAGAGTACAAAAAATCATCCCCAGGTTAATAAACAACCAAGTAGGATTTATACCAGGAATGAAGGGCTCGTTCAATATTAGAAAAGCTATTAGCAAAATTAACTATATCAATAACCAAATCAACAAAAACCATAATTATCTTACTAGATGAAGGAAAAGAAAAAATAGAAGAAGTTGAAAATCCAGCAACCATTCCTATTAAAAATACTAGAGAGTATAGGAATAGTTCTTTCAACTAAATTTCATGTGGCATGATCTCACAGATCAGTAACTCTAGTATTTTTGCCTTTTTTTTTGTTTTTTATTTGATTGTATTTTTCTTTCTCGTGGTTTTTCCCCTTTGGTTTGATTATTCTTATACAATATGACATGGAAATATGTTTAATTAAAGAAAGTTTAAAAGAACCAGTTTGCTTGCTGTCTTGGGGAGTGGAAGATAAGGAAGGGAGGGAAAAATATTTGGAACAGTCTTAAAATAATGAATGTTAAAAACTATCTTTACATGTGTTTGGAAAAATAAAACACTATTGAATTTTTTAAAAAATATTATTGCTCCTCTAGATGCCCTCCAGTTTCTCAGCATTCTTTCTAAACTGTCTTGTCCTGAATATAATAAAAATTGTCCAGATTTGCTCTGACTAGGAAAAGATATATCAATTTTACTCCTTATTCCTGAACACTATGCCTCTCAATGTAGCTTAATATTACTGTGGCTTTTTTAGCTGCCATATTATACCACTGACTAATAGTAACATTTCAGTCCACTAAAATAGTGACATGCATTTTTAGATGAATGGCTATCTAGTCTTGCCTTTCCCCCTTTGAACTTGTGAAATTGATTTTTTTTTTTTTGATCCAACACATGGCATTATATTGGCTGTTAAATGTTATTTTATTAACTTCAGTTTATCATTCAAGTCTGTCACAGTCTTTTTATTTTGCATTTTAAGCCTAACATGCAGTATGTTAATCAGTCCTCTCAGTTTGGTGTCATCTGCATATTTGATAATGCCATCTATTTATTTATCTAAATTATTTATTAAAATGTTAAATAGCACAGAGCAGTAAAGTACTCTATTGGAAACCTCCTTTCAAGCTGAAATTGAAGTTTTAATGTTGATCTTTGCATCTGGTCCATTAACCAGTTCTAAATCCATGTTACTGTCCTATTGTCTAGACCTTATTTCTTTCTTATCTTTTAAGGAAGACTATCATGAGAGAATTGATCAAATGCTTTGTTAAAATCTAAGTACACTATATCTGGCATTTCTCTGACCTACAAGTCTTGCAATTCTATAAAAGACAGTTTAGTCCCCTTTGATCTACTGAGGATGAATTTGAACTCAAGTCTTCCTGAATCTAGACCCAGTTCTCTATCCACCATTCCTCCTTATTGCTTTTATTAACAAAGGGAGTTTCCTCACCCAGATGTTCCCAATGAACCAATGAAATTATAAAATCAGCCCCTATCTGCATCTATACAAATATTGTCACTAAAGCACTGTCTCATTTACCTGATATTTTGGAGGAATGGAGAATATGCTTCCCTAAGCTCAGAGTATATTGAGATGAATTTAAGTTTTCTAATGGCTCAGGATCTTAACTTCTGGGAGACTCGGTTCCCACATTTGTAAAATAGAGATAATAATGCCTGTAATATCTATTTCAAACAATTGTTTTTGAATTCAAAAGAGATCATGTACATGAAGCTCTTTGAGAACTGTAAATAAAAGACTATATAATTATCCGTGATTATTATTACCATGATCATCATTATAAAAAAAATGCTGTCTTATACTCTTATCTTTATATGACAGTGTTTGTCCCTAAGCTAAAAGGTCCCCCAAATCATGCTATATTTGTCATTCAATAGCTTTTCTTTTTGTACAGACTTTTTGTTTCCAGTATTAAAGTAAAAAAAAAAAAAACAACACTAATTTTTGCCAGTATAAATGTGACAGTCTCATTTTCCATATTGTGATTTGATACTATTCTAAAGAATGAGTTCTAAAGATTTTCTTGCACCTGGATCATAATATGGACAATATATATTCTTTGTTTACACAGTTTTTCCTGTGGAAATAGGAGAACCTCTTCTGAGTGACAATGGATATCATCCAGAAGTCTCTGCAATGTTCAGGAATTAATGCAATTTGCAAAAATCACTCATATATGGAGGAGTATCTGAATATTTCACTACCTATAAGAAAAAATCTCCCAACTACAACAAAGTCAATAGATGTCAAAAACTCCCAAAATATCCAGTGTGTTTCTACAAACTTTCTTCTCTGTTTTAAAGGGAAATAATAATAATAATTTTTAAAAAACACAAGAAAGATGTGACCTTACAGAGAAACCAATGAAATACTCACTGAGACTGATGCCCAACAAAAACATCTCCTGAAATGAATTACAGATTGATGATGGAACTGAAGGGAAAGAAGCTAATGCTGAAAAAATCCTTCAAATGTTCTTTAAGGGATCAAGAGAATGAAATACACCTGCCTGCCAGTAAACATGCATTGCAAGACATTTCCATCTATCATCATGGGGTCTGAAAGGCAGCAACGTTATTCTGATTCCAGAATCTTGAATTTCTTTAATGAGTTCTCTGCTAGAATATCATAAGTTGTTCCATTAAATCAGATGCAGAAAACTTAAGCAAGATTTGTATCAAAATGATTGCATATCTATCACTTTGTTAGCAGGAAAAAAAAGAGCTCCAGGAAAGTATAATTTGGCATCCCTTTTATCCCTCTCCCACCCCTTACACCCAAGTGAATTTATTCCATTCTTTAGCCTCCTCCTCCTTCAGCCTTCTAATGTGGACTGAAGTCATCCATTTAAACATGACTTATTCATGTTCAAAAAGTGATTGATTTAGACAGCCAATGAAATGTTGAACTCCCTATTCCTAATGCTTGACATACTTTTGCTTCTGATCCTCCTGGTTTTAAACTGTTAGCCTGACTCTGTGGAAGATCAGTCAGAATGCCAAGATGGATAGGCTGACTTTTAAAATGCAGTAGCAACTATAAAAATAACTATTTAAAAATGGTGTCATGGAATCTGTATTGGACAGCTAAGTGGTAAAGAATGGAGTGTCAAAATTGGAGTCAGGAAGACCTAAGTTCAAATCTGCTTTCTAATTATATGACCTTTGACAAGTCATTTAACCTCAGTTTCTTCAACTGTAAAATGAGCTGAAAAAGACAACAGCAAATCACTCCAGTATTTTTGCCAAGAAAATTGCGAATGAGGTCATGAAGCATCAGATGTGACTGAAAGGACTTAACAGAAAAATCACAAGATCCTATTTATTCATCTTTTTTGACTTCCTTTATGGATTTGTTGGCTCTTCAAGGCATAAAAAACAGCCTATGGATTTCTAAATAGGATGATAAAAAACTGACACTGTCTTCTAAATCAGAATGTATCCTTTGGACCACATTTAACAATTTAAGGCAAATATATGAACCATCAAGTCTACCATCTAGTAGCAGGAATAAAAAAATAAAATTCCAATTTCTTTAAATATATGAATGCCCTCATCCTCCCCCCCCCTTTTGTTTTTCAAAACATGTATCAGGAAGTGAATAAAATGATAAAAATTTTCATAAGAAAATATATGGGAATTTCATTACTTAAATATCGTAACATATACCAGGAATATAGTCAAGGCCAAAAGAATTCCTAGAGTGCTGCTATTTACTGGATTCATAGCAGAAAGTCCAAGCTCAGAAAGGAGAGAGGCTGAAGGGGAATGTCCATAGAAGGAGAAGCAAGAGGCATCTATGAATAACAATTTGATTTTTGCAAATTCTCTTTCCAAGGAAGTATCCCTTAATAGTTGTTCATGTTAACTATGCTTTCTCTTCCCTCATTTGTATCCCAATCCTTGTAATAATGGACACAGGGTAATTGAAAGAATGATGTACTTCAAAGAAATCATAAGACTCTCATTTTACAAATATTACTCAGACTTTTTATGGTTTGTATGGTGCTATTTGCTCTATTTCTCTCTGACTTTGCTGTATTAATTCACAACCTGTCTGGAATTTTTCTTGCTGATGTGATTTCCTTCATAAACATGGTACTTTTTTATTATCATGTTTGGTCAACTTCCCCTCTTTGCTCTTGTTTAATCTCTCTCCTTTTCTTCTTCCTTTCCTAATTAATACTGTTTTCCCACCTATACCTATTTAGAATTCAGTGAAAGGGGTCATGTAGTCTTAGCTCCAAATTAGCTGTTTCTCAGAAATAGCCATCTGTTCTAATCCTTTGTTCTTTCAGATGTCATTACTTTTTAAATACAAATTTCACCTTGATGACCACAATGACCTTGCAATGTGACTTTGTAGTATGATATAAAGAGTTGTTGTTATTCAATCATTTCAATTATGTCTGACTTTTAGTGACCCCATTTTGATGTGCTTATTGTTTTTTTTTTTTTTTCCCAAAAGTGCTAAAGCCGTTTGTCATTTCCTTCTCCAGCTCATTTTGCAGATGAAGACACTGAAACAAGCAAGGTTAAGTAACTTGCCTTGAGTCACACAGCTAGTAAGTGTTTGAGGCCATATTTGGACTCATAAAGATGAGTCTTCCTGATTCCTTCCTGATTCCTAATTCCAAATTCCATACTCCACTCACTGCACCATCTAATTGCCCAATGAAAGAATACTAACCTAGAAATCAGGACTGATTGAGATGCAAATCTCATCTCTGAGACTTAAAATTCAATGAACATAGTTAAATTATTGGGATTCTCTGAATGTCAATTTCTTCATCTGTTAAGTGGGAATTACTATAATAACCTTGAGATATCACTTTATAACTACCAGACTGGCTAAAATGATAGAAAATGAAAGAAAGTGACAAATGTTGGAGGGGATATAGAAAAATGGGGCACTAATTCATTATTGGTGGAATAATTCATCTATTTTGGAGAGCAATCTAGAATAATGCCCAAAGGGATATTAAACTATCTATATACTCTTTAATACAGGAATGCCAGTATTTGGTCTATTTGCAAAGGTGGTTAGGGAAAAGGAAAAGAATCTACATGTTATAGAATGTTTATAGTAGCTCTCTTTGCAGAGATTCCCATCAATTGGGGAATGGCTGAACAAGTAGTGATGATTATGAAGAAATATTACCATGTTGTAAGAAATGATTTTAATGATATTTTTTAAAAACTATAGAAAGACTTACATGAAATAATGAAAAAAATGAACAGAACCAAGAGAACACTATATACCGTATACATTATATATGATAGCAACAATAGTTTTAAGAACAATTTTGAGCAAAAAAGTTTTTAGTCTATTACACATCCCCAAATTACCCATAAAAACATATGTAGAAAGACATTATCTGAATCCAGAGAAGGAATTGATAGATAGAAGTATATACAGAATAATTTTATATACACATACACACATGCCTATTTATATTTACTGGTAGAAATTCTCTTGAATGGGGTCAGGAGGGGGAAGGGTAGAAAAAAAATTTATATGAATTTTTTTGTATATTTGAATAGAATAGCAAATTGTGTGTAGTAGATTTGCAGTTTTATGTACAACCATCTTTTTATTGTTCTATATTATAGAAATTCTTTTTTCATTCTGTGAGTTAAAAATAAAATTAAAAAAATCCTAAATAGGAAAAAAATGACATATTACTCTGAGTGATATCTCAAACAGAAGTAGGTTAATTTATAATTAATCACAAAGCAAAGAGGTGTATCTCTGACCCAAATCAGATTCACTCAAGACTAATGGATGATGGAACATGTAATCTCAGGGTTAATAGTTCAAGTCACAAGGGTACTGAGACATATAGGATTTAGAACAAATTGTGAAATCAGAGAATTGATAGACTATAAAATTATTGAGATTAGAAATTGTATTCCTTTTTGTCTTAACATCAGACAAAATGTAAGTCATTTTCAATAAAAGTTGATTAAATTGATTTAAAGTTTTTGAATGCACTGGATCAAGAACAAATGTGTAAAATCTGAACAGGGCATAAATAGCCATAGAATCCATAGATTAAAAAATTAGAGGCAGAGGCAAAAGAAAAAGTTGAAGGACTTTCAGAAATCCATGGTCCTAGAATTAGTATTAGAATTTTTAGAATGTTTCAGTGATGTTTGCTTGAAGACTTCTTGCTTTTATTGCCATTTATGTTGAGGCAATGCAGGGCTCTTCTTTTCTTTAAGAAGACACATATTTTTGTTATTTGTTATACACACTGATGAAAAAATTTGGAGGGGGGAAGAGTTGGCTGGTCTACTTAATGTTTTGATAGTAAGTGGAAGAGATTAATCTGGATGTATATCCTGGGTTGAAGTTCTTGCCAAAGTGGTCACTATAGTTTTGTCAGGAGCCTCTGATACAATTTTGAAGGTTAGAAATTCCTGGTCAAGGATTCAGCAATGGGAAAGCAACTAAACTATAATCTGAACAAGTTGATATCTCAAAGAAATGGGACCCTTAACTGGACCCCAAATTTATTCATAGGAAATATTACTTTCAGACTTGGCCTAAACTTTAGCTTTTAGACCAAGGGTTCTTAACATTTTTTTGTGTAATGAATTCCTATGGATCTCTCTTCAAAATAATGTTTTAAATTCATCAAATTTTATATGAGATTATAACAAAGAAACCAGTTGTATTGAAAGTTATGAAAAAATATGTATATGTGGATATATGGATATATCTATATATCTGTCTGTCTGTCTATATCATGGACACCAGATAAAGAACTATTTTAGTAATTTTTTCACTGAAAACCAACATTGTTGTTTTTATTAATTGTTAGATATTACAATAGGTTCAGGGAGTTCTACTTTCCAGGACTGAATTGTGACCATCTCTGTAGATGTTTACTTTGGTGTGCTAAGCATTTTGATTCCTGATTTCCTAATCAACTCGGTTACTATTCCCTTTGTTATCCCTTGGACTCTGCTGACCTTGGAATGATTGACCTGGTTCTACTTGCTGCTTTGTTACCATTTACACTGTCAAGTTTGAACTCTTTGACATGCATGCAACTGCCTAATTTAGGTCTCTCTCAGTTGTTAACTCTCCCGTCAAGTACAATATAGTGTCTTTAGTAGAATTAATGCCTTTATGAGTTATCCATTAAAATCTTAGTATAGATTATTTAGCAGCACAAAGTATCACAGAGATCAGTGGACTGACAATTCTTTTTCTGGCTACAGCTGTTACTGGCTTGCCCCCTCTAGTTTCTAGATAGTTTCCACATTTGTAAAATGGAGTGTTATATAAAGTAGGTGCTTTTCTGAACTTTAAAATTTTATGTAAAGAGTGAAATATAATGTTATTTCTAATCAAAATATATGAAAACAAAATTCTGTGAAGATGTAACTTAAATAAAATAGGTACTTAGCTGGAGGTAAAGTCAAAATTAACAAATGAGAGTGAAGTACCTGAAAGAGTATTGAGTCAAAGGCAAATTTCACTTACTTCTCAATTTGTGAATATGAAAGATATAAAGTATTTATTCATGATTTTTATTTATCAACTAGATGCTAATATGCTCCTAAGCCCACCCCAAACAAAAGTAATTAAGAAAAACTGGCCATCATTACTGGGCACATTACACTCTAAACATATACTCCCCTACTTCTCTACTGAGAGGAAGAAAAACTTACTGAAATCTGGATACTAATTTGCTCCATAGCTTCAGCAGCAGAAAAACAATTTACATGTATATCTCTTTATAGACAGTCTTACCACCTCCTCATTGGGACTTACCAGTCAATTGATCTTCACCCTTCTAGTGCAAAGGAACATTCCTTTTAGGTTAATGGGAAGTAACAAATAGAACCATATGGTAGCTCTAAGTTTATTATGATTATCCAACAAGGGTGCAAGAGCCTCAAGGCTCTGATTCATAGAAGAAAAAAAGATTCAGCTGAGTGTCTGGGGGAGAAAGATAATCCATGGCTGTTCAGGCATATGAATTGGCAGGAAAATATGCATAAAGACACAGTAGTGGTCATGAATATCATGACGTTTCAATTAGGTCAGCAAAGGTTTCCTGCCTGAGTTAGTGAAATATATTTAAATCTTACTATGGAAGGGAATAATGAGTGACCAGCAAATTAGAAGCCCCTAAAGATGATATTGGAGTTAGTAGAATTGGATCTAGTTGTTCAATCCATAAATCAGATGCTGCTGTTTTTATTTCTTTCACTGTCTTTCAAGGTGAATTGACTTGGAGGTATAATGACTTCATCAGAACTACCTAATTCTATCATTCTATTCCAGCTTCTTAATATGGAAATAGCTCTAGAGAAAATGATGTATTCATTGTATTGATCTCTATTTGCCACTTTAATTTTTCCCCTTCTTAAATGATTTACAGCAAAATCACAGTCGTTTGTCATAAATCACAGCTGTATCTTCTTTTATCTCCACTCCCCACTCCCAAAAAGTAGCAGTTACCTTTGATCAACATCAAAAGAGAGTAAATTTTTACTTCGTGAGATCATATTAGTTCTATTGAAATTATTTCTAAATAAGCACCATGTGATTTATATAACATTAAAAAACATCATCCATGTATATGTTTTATGAAGAGATTTAATGGAGAAATGTTACTTTAACAAATATACCATACCCCAGAGACAAAAGAAAACATATTAAAAATCACTGAGGTCTGAAATTTTCTTATGGAGAAGACTAGGCCATAATGACAAATTAAGCCAACAAACATTGAAGCTGTTAGGGATGCAAAGACAAGAATAAAATAACCTCTGACTTTAAGAGTTCATATTCTGTATATTAACATAACCTTGCCTGCTAATTTGAAGGAGATTTCAAAGAGCCATAACTTATTTTGAACTATTAAAATTAAACCTTATCCTAGCACTAGTTAAAATATCTATATTTTATTTAAAAATTTGTGGGAAAAAATGAACTTAAATAAGGCAAATTATCTACTCTATGCCTTCAGTAGTCCCAAGCTTTACTCTAAGGGAAGACATAAAGATAACAAAGAATAAAAGACAAAGGTCCTACTTCTGAAGAATAATTAGTTAAGGAAAGATCCACCTGGTACATAAAGTACTTAATTCTGTGGTTTAGATTCTGAGGACTCATAAATCTGGAGGCAGAAAGAACCTCAGACTGTCCAAGTCCTTGATTTTATAATTGAGGTAACTGAGGTTTAAGGAAGTTAAATAATTTGGTCAAGGGAATCCAGAGATGAGGGTAGCTAGGAGGTACAGTGAATAGAGTTCCAAGAATTCATTTTCCTGAGTTCAAATATGGCCTTTGATATTTAGTAGAGGTCTGACTCTACGCAAGTCATTTAACCCCATTTGCCTCAGTTTTCTCATTTGTAAAATGAACTGGAGAAGGAAATGCCAAACCACTTCAGTATCTTTGCCAAGAAAATCCCCAATGGTGTCACAGAGACAGAAAAAACTGAAATGACTAAAAAAATCACAGGCCCACAATAAGATTTGAACTCAGTTTTGCTGGTTGGAAAGCTTGAATATTTCCCAATTCCCTAGGTTTTCTCTTGATTTTTATCAGCTAGGATCATCAAGGTGTCTTTTGAGGAAGTGGGACTTAAATGAGACCCATTCACAATGTTAGGTAGAGTTGGATTACCAAAGAAGAGGAAGAAGGGTATTTAGGAAGAGGGAAATAATCCACAATAGTAGTGACATTTGGACAGTATGTTACTACATGAAATACTTTAATTTATGGGAATAGTATTTACATAGTGTCTATTATACATCAGGCATTATGTTAAGCACTTTACAAACATGATCTTGATGATCCTCACAACAACCTCAAGAGACAGGTAATGATGAGGAAAATGGAGACAAAAGAACCCAGAGTCACACAGTTATGTATAGGAGACTAGATTTGAATTCAGGTCTTCTCAATACTATATCCATTCTCTGTTTCCCGTGTTATTTTTCTCCCTAGCATTGGAGATCTTGTATAGTCCCTTCCTAGGTGAGATATAATAGAAAAAGCTTTAAATAGGGAATCAGGACACATTCATGCTAGCATTATACCTATGTTTAGTGACTGTCATTTAATTTCTCTAAGCCTCAGATACCTCATGTGAAAAATAAGGAATTGACCCAGAAAATTTCTAGGATTTCTCTTAGCTCTACATTTCTATTATTCTAAATTCAAGATCATTAAATCAAACCTTTAATTTATTGCTATTTCAAAAGAACTTATTAAGTGTCTACTGTAAGCAAGGAACTATTGTTGAATAACCGTGGGGATATAAAGATTAAAATGAAAGAATTCCTATTTTCAAAATGTATTAACAAATAGAAAATATATAAGCCTAAATATGAAGTCATTCCAGGAATAGGTGATGAGAGAAAAGGTGTTGGACTGAAGGTGGCTCTGATCTGAGCCCTGAAAGAAGGTACATATTCTAAGAAGAAAAAGTGAATGGATGTGTTCCAGGTGAGAGTGACAACCTGGACACAGGCATTTTACAGATGGAGAAAATTAATAAAGTGAATTGTCCCAGATAAGGTAACTCTGTAGTGGCAGAGCGTGGACTAGAATGTCTCTTATCATCTGATGCAATTCATTTCTTTCCTCTGCATTCTGTGTTCTCCCTTTATCAATCTTCATGATAGTAGGTGAGAAACAAAGAGACATAGTGAACAGAAAGCAGGCTTTTGAGTCAGGAAGAGGATTGTTTAGGTCTTGCCTTTGACATTGGAAACTGGGTGTACCTAACCTCTCAGTTTCTCAGAAACTATAAATTTTAGAAGTTATTAGAGGAAATTTCCTCACTGGCAATTCCTAATATCAATGAATTCATAGGTCAGGGCCAAACACACAGACTTATGTATAATTAGTTAGGATTATCATTAATGTTTTAGAAAGTTTTCTGAACAGTTATTAATTTTTAAACGAGTTCTATTGAGGTTAGATTTTTTTTTTTTTAGGATATAACCTATTGCACATATATCAAATCTCTGCAATCCCAAATTTCTTAAATGGATTGGTCATAAGAATTATCCTTTACATTTTTTTCTTCTGTGTTACTATCTGTGTGAGTCAGTACAAATACAAATTTCTGAAAGACTTTTTGTAGGAAGAATATCTAACATTAAACTGTCTTATATTGAACACTTTTGAGAAGCAAAAGAAACAAAAGTTATGTAATGAGGTAGATTTAGAAATAATTTCTCATATAACAAACCAAGAAAGCTAGTGACTTTTCTAGAAGTCAATTTTATAGTTGGAAGGGATGAGAATCTAGTAAATAGGACTCAAAAATATGAAATAAGAGAGTAAGAACAGGGAATGTCTTATCTTTGAATCCTTAGCACTTAACACAGTGCCTAGACATAGTTAAGTGCTTGATAAATATTTAATGATTGACTGACATACTTTTAAAGTTTGCCATCCAACAAATGAAAAAAGTATTTTGAATGTTTATAGTATTCACAGCAATGTTCTAGGTACTATGGGGAATATGATAGAAGTGTAAACACAATTCTGATCCTAAAGAGCTTAGAGTACTGTACTGGAAGCAAGATACACATACATGCATTATGAAACAAGAGTACATTCTAAAATAATTAACATTGTGAGATAACACTTAATGAAATAAAAAAGAGATTATTCTGCATTAGAATCTTGGGAAAGTATTCTGGGGAGCTGAACTTTAAACTGGGTATTATGGATTGTTTAAAATTGGAAATGCAAAGAGAACAGGGTGGTTTCTAGGTGCCTGGAACAGAAGAAACTAAACCATTGAGCTAAAAATGGATATAATACGTGAATGGTCAGCGAACCTAGTCCAATTAAAGTAGACAGAGGATTCTGAGATGGTGGAGTGTGTCAGGAAATTCAAAGTCTCCAGCTTTCCCCCACAAATAAAACAAATAAAAGCAGGGCAGAGACATAAGATTCCACAGAATAAAAGGGTCCTCCTAGAACAATCAGAGGAGACTCTAAGAAAGACCCCAAGATAGAACACTAATTGGTGTGAAGTGTAAATGTCTCTAGGCTAGTTCTGCAGAAACAGTAACCCAGGACCTCTGGGGTGAGCTGGATTCTGAGGTAGCTTCGGCCAAAACCGCAGGAACTCTCAAACAGCTGGAGTACAGAGCCTGAGTCTGGGAAGACTGATGAGGACTGTCAGGTTCCACTATAATGATGAGACAAAGGGGCAGAAACAGTGGGACAGGCACTTGCAGGCTGCAGGCACTTGCAAGGTGCAAATCTGGGTTTGAGTTCTAGGGCGAAAGGGACAGCTAACTCCAAGTCAGAAACTCCCTCTTTTCCCTTTCTCCTCCTTCCCAAATACCTCTACTGCTGCAGGACTAGAGATGATTACACTAAGTTTTTTTTTTTTTTTTATCTTTCCATAGTATTTTATTTTTCCAATTATGTGTAAAGATAATTTTCAACATTCATTTTTGTAAGATTTTGTGTTCCAAATGTTTTTTTCCCCTTTTCTCCCTTACTATCCTCCCTCCTCAAGAGACTCAGCAATCTGATATAGATTATACATAAAATCATTTTTAACATTTTCCCACATGAATCATGTTGGAAAAGAAAAATCAGAACAACAGAGAAAAAAAAATCATGAGAAGAAAAAGTAAACAAACAAAAAAAACTACATCCATAGTTCTCTTTCTGGATGCAGAAAGCATTTTCCATCCCAAGTTTACTGGAATTGTCTTGAATCACTATATTGCTGAGAAGAACTAAGTCTATACCTGTTGATCATTACATAATCTTGTTGCTACTGTGTACAATGTTCTCCTGATTCTGCTCATTTCATTCAGCATTAGTTCATGCAATTTTTCCCGGGCTTTTCTGAAATCATCCTGCTTGTCATTTTTAATAAAACAGTGGTATTCCATTACATTTGTATACCATAATTCATTCAGCCATTCCCCAACTTATGGGAATTCACTCAGTTTCCAATCCTTTGCTACTCCAAAAAGGGCTGCAAACATTTTTGCACTTTTCCCTCCTTTATGATTTCTTTGAGACACAGACCTAGGAATGGCACTGCTGGTTCAAAGGATATGTACAGTTTTGTAACTCTGGGCACAGTTCCAAATTATTCTCCAGAATGGCTAGATCACTTCACAACTCCACCAATAATTAGTGTCCCAGTATTCCCACATCTTCTCCAACATTTATCATTATTTTTTCCTGTCATCTTAAGCCATTCTGAGAGCTATGAGGTGGTACCTCAGAGTTGTTTTAATTTTGCATTTCTCTAATCAGTAGTGATTTAGAACATTGTTTCATAGTACTATAATATGACTTTAATTTCTTTATCTGAAAGTTGTTCATATCCTTTGAACATTTATCAATTGGGGAATGACTTGTATTCTTAGAAATTTGACTCAGTTCTTTATATATTTTAGAAATGAGGCCTTTATCAGAAACACTGGATGTAAAAAATTTTCCCAGCTTTGTGTTTCCCTTCTAATCTGGGCTGCATTGGTCTCTGTTTGTGCAAAAGCTTTTTAATTTAATGTGATTTAAGTTGTACATTTTGAATTTCATAATGTTTTCTAGTTCCTCTTTGGCCATGAATTCTTTCTTCATAGATCTTACAGATATTCTTTGTTCTCCTAATTTGCTTATAGTATCACCCTTTATGTCTAAATCATGAATCTGTTTTGACCTTATCTTGGTATAGGATGTGAGATGTTGGTCAATGCCAACTTTTCCAGTTTTCCCAGTTTTGTCAAACAGTGAATTCTTATGCCAAAAACTGTTTATCAAACAGTAGCTTACTATAGATTAGCTGTTGTATCTTGTGTACCTACCCCAGCACTAAGTGGTTTTGATGACTGCCACTTTATAATATAGTTTTAGGTCTGGTATGACTAGGTCATCTTCCTTTTCCTTTTTTTCCCCATTAATTCTCTTGATATTCTTGACATTTTGGTCTTCCAGATGAATTTTGTTATTATTTTTTCTAATTCTATAAAATAATTTTTGACAATTTGATTGGCATGGCACTGAATAAGTAGAACAATTTAGATAAAACTATCATTTTTATTATATTCAGCCATGAACAATCGCTATTTTTCCATAGTTTAGATCTGACTTTAGTTATGGGAAAAGTATATTATATTTGTGTTTATAAATTTCCTGGGTTTGTTTTGGTAAGAAGGCTCCCAATATTACCTATCTACCAAGGCAAAACCAGGAACATTTTGAACACAATTATAAAATGCAATAAGGATATCAGCATGATAGTTTTGTAGACCTTCAGTTTGGTAGATATCCTATGATAACTTTTCTCTTCCACAATTTCTTTATATTATTATTTCTCTTTTTATTTCTTGCTGCTGGATTTTGTTGGTCAGAGAGAAGAAATGATGATGATTTTTTGTGGGTTTCTTTTACATCCTGCAACTTTATTAAAGTTCATCATTTCAAGTAGTTTTTTAAACTGATACTTTAAATTTATTATCATATTATCTGCAGAAGCTGATAGTTTTGTTTCCCCGTTACCTATACTAATTCCATCAATTTCTTTTTCTCCTCATTTTAAAGCTAAAATTTCTAGTACAATATTGAATAATAGTCGTGACATTGGGCAACCTTGTTCATCTCTGATCTTATTGGGAATGCTTCTTAGTTATCCACATTACTGATAATACTTGCTGATGGTTTTAGATAGATGCCACTTATTATCATGAAAACTATACTTATTCATATGCTCTCTAGTATTTTTAATGGGAATAGATGCTATATTGTGTCAAATACTTTCTCTGAATATATTAATTAGAGATATCATTTCTGTTAATTTTGTTATTGATAGGATCAATTATGCTAAGTTTTCCTAATAGTCTAACAATTAACACTAAAAAAACAGGTTCTCTACCAGGAAGCACAATACTATTCATTTCTGGAACCATTGACTACAATAAATAGAAAAGTTTTGAACACTGTAGATAAATTCATTTATTTTGTCAGTACACTTCCCAGGGATGTACACATAGATGATGAGGTTGATGTATGCATTGCCAGAGCTAGCTCAGTATTTGGGAGGCTCTGGGAAAACCTGTGGGAGAGAAGATGTCTTAGGATACTTTTTAAACTATTGTGCCTATCTCCTTGTTGTATACTTGTGAAACCTGGACAAGGTACCCTTTCAGGGAACAGAATTGCTTCCATTTGAATTATCTTAGTAAGATTCTGAAGATCCCCTGGCAGAATAAGTTACCTGACACTAAGGACTTTGCTTGAGGTAAACTGCCAACCATTCAAACTCTACTCCAGTGGGCTGGTCACATTGTTTGAATGTCAAACATATGTTTGCCTAGTGATAACTTACACAAGGCAAACACTCACATGAATGTCAGAAGCAGCATTCTTAAGGTTGCTCTGAAGTACTTTGGAATCAGTTGGGTGACATAGGAGACACTGCTCAAGGACAGCTCAGCATCGTGTGCCTAAATTCGAGTATAGTGAAGACACTATACTCAGTGAATGAAACAACATTATAGTAGTTTATATGAGATGTGCATTTTACAGACATATCCATTCTAAATGTTCATATGGACCATATGTTTGACTTGCAGGAAAGCCTCCCCAGTCCATATTATTCTGATCAGCCCCTGTTGGACACACTTGCTTCCAATATAGTGATATCATTTTGGAACTCTTAGAGAACTAAGGACAAAAGCCATAATTAGTTGTGTGAGCCTAGGCAAATCACATAGCTCCATTTGCTTCAGCTCATCATTTGTAAAATGAGCTGGAGAAGGAAATGGCAAAACATTCCAGTGTTTTTGTTCCCCCTCCCAAAGCCCCCCCAAACAAAACCCAAATGGGGTCACCAATAGTTGGAAACGACTGAACAACAGAAAAAAAGTACATTAATTAATTTTATTTTTAAAGTTTTAAAAAGATTTCCCTTTTTCCTATGTAGACTGTGTTTCCTCCAGGTCCAGGGAAATGGATATAAATATTTTCTTCCCTATTGTTCTTTTTGATACAGTTTTTAGGAGCAAATACTCTACTATAAGGTGAAGATGAGTGAGATCTTTGAAGAGAAGTAATTAGTTTCATAAATAAAATCTTTACATTAACCTTGAAATGGGAAAAAAAAAAGATCAGTAACTTCACCTAAACATCTCAAGCCTAATTTTTCTTGTAAAACATTTTGTGGAACTCTAAGGCTCTACTGAGGACATTTAAAGAATCTGTAAAAGAGAGCCACTATTGTCTCTAAAACCAGGGAGAAAACAAAATGGAAGCTATATTTCAGGAAGCAGTATGATTGATAAATTAAAGAGGATAGAAACTAGAGGCAGAAAGAACACAAAGTAGGCAACTGCAACAATTCAGAAGGAGATGAAAATGACAATTTTCTATGCAATATTAGTGAACAGTACACTTCTCATATGTAGCTCTTGAACAAAGATACCTATATCGTCTCCTTTTCCTCATGCATACAGTGTTCAGCCTTGGGGACCCAGGAATGTACAAGTAAGGGAGGATTTAACATGGTTGATGAGAGTTCTTCCTCAGGACCAGGCTAGCCTGTTTATTTAGCCCCTAAGTGTTCTTTGGAATTCTGAAGGGATAGCGAGTCTTTTTCTCTGTCATTGTATTAAACCTCTAATAGTTATGTTTCTCCTGTTTTAGGGGTCCAGTGACTGGCACCCCAGTCCATTTAACTACCTAATCTCAGATTCATTTACAAAAATATATTTACTTCAGAGATTGTTGTTTTTTGGAAGAGGACCACAACATCAGGGAGATGATGTTGGGGCATACAAGTGAATTGAATTTAAGAGCTGTGCAAAATTACTACCCTCACTTTCTCCTGTAGAGTCATTGGGATCCAGTGGCAAGAAATAGATCAGGATGGCTGGACATGGCCCTGGATGCAGTGAGGGACCTTGGCATTTTTAAGCTCAACTCTTTAGGAGATTTCCCTTTCACTGAGGCATGGTGGGATCAATTGCCTCAATCAAGCGTCAAAGACAGAGAAAGAACAAACATACACGTATACTGTCCATCACATCAGGGACATAATTGCCCTCCTCATCTCTCCATTCCACTTTGGTTTCACAAACAGACTTAGTTGCCCCAAGTCCAAGTCCAAAACCCAATGAATATTATCCCCAGGCCCTTAGTCTGTAAGCTTTGTTGCAGGTGGTTGGAATTTCCAGATCCCTGTGATTGAGCTCCCAGATTAGATAGATGAATCTCTTCCTTGAACCTGGAATATTAAAAAAAAAAAAAAGAAGAAGGAGGAAGAGGAAGAGGAGGAGGGGGTCAAATACCAAATTCAGGTTCTCTTGAGGCATATGACCCGAAGCCAAGGTAGAGGGTAGAAGGTAGGTATATATTTTGGGGTAAAAAGGTATACTTCAGGGCTCTTCTGCCTTAATATATATTCTTCCCAATTATGAGGGAAGAAAACACTTTCATCCTCAGACTTGAATATAAGTTAAGTCCTCCCCTCCAACTTCTTTGGCTTGGTCAGGCCATTTTAAACCTTCTTACTGGCCAATGTAAAATGTTCACACTTGGTCCAGTACTTCTGTCTCTTGGAAACAAGTTCCCTAGCATCTTCCATGTGACACTATCTAAGGAATTTATGCATATGCCAAACTTCCATTACAGGGAGAATGAAATGAGCTGAAATTTCATATATCTATGTATGCGTGTATATAGACATATATACAGACACATACATAGATACTTAGTTATTTGAAATTTCAACTCTATGCATATATGTGTATATGAAATATATCTATATATAAATATTTATACACTTATAAATGTAGTCATATACATATAGAGACAGACAGACGGAGAGAGAGCAAGTGAGTGCTATTAATGATTAGACTTCAGACTTCAGAACATTTTAGTGCTTTTACTTTTAATGGTCTAACTAGAGTCATTCTAAATTTTATAAAATACATCTCTCCATATCTAATTAATACCGAGTAGTTTCAGCAGAAATTCATATTTGTACTTCAAACAGTTGCTAAACATGCTCAAGTTGCCTATCAATAGACCTTTTATCCTAGCTGTTTTATTTGTTCTGAGGATTTTAGATCATTTATTTTCATTCTTGCTTAATAGCAGTTCAATTAAGATAAAACTGGGCTGGGGAGGATAAAATACTAAGTTGTAATTTTGTTTTCCCTGCAAATTTATTATGGATTCCTATTGAGAATAAAAGAAGCCATCATCTCATCAGAAGCAAAATGAAAACATTAGTTATAAAGAAGGAGAAATTTTATTCTATTTTAAATGTGATTCAATCCAAAGACCCCAGTAAGCCAACTAGTCCAAATTGCTTCCCTGTGGAGTGATTATCATGCATGTGAAAGGACTATATTTAAGGCACAATGAAGTTAGACCTTATTTATGCCTCCTGGAATATTTCACCTGACACCTATCAATATCATCTATATTTTTGTCAAAATACATATGAGGTTAAGGGGGTGGGAATCAAAGGTGGTCTGCCAGAGACACAGCACAGAGTCACATAACCAGAGAATGAGAATTGGAAGAGAATAATCATGTTGTCAGCACATGAAGAAGGAAATCCCCATTATAACATAACCGTAACTGACAAATGATTCTCCAACCTACAACTTCCTTCCAACTTGAAGATCTCTAAAGGGAGCAATCTGCCTCCTCTCAAGGCAGTTTATTCTGCATTTGGATAGTTAAAATTCTCCTGACATGGAGCTGAAATTTGACTCTTTTCAACTCCCACCCATGGGCCATGGTTCTGTGTTTTGGGGCCAAACAGAAGCAGCCTAATTATCCTTCCACTCAACAGCCCTTCCATGTAATGTTTACGCACAGTATATCGTTTGTGGTAAAATCCTTATCTTTTTTATTTTTATTTTTTTTGGAGGGGAAGGAGAAAAATAATTGATAAATTAACCAGAGGCTCACTCTGGAATGTCGTTTGGGGCCCTTAACCACTATGACAAAACATATGTAAAGCATTATTTCAAACCCTTTCCTTTTTTCCTGATCCTAAGGCAAAGTCCTGCTTATTCAGAGCTCCAAGATTATTATACTTCAATAGACTTAACTAAAAATGGAGGACTTTCAAAAGGAAAACTGAGTGATGCTATTTGAAATGCTTAAATTATAAACTGGAATGGATTGAGGAAACAAGTAGTGCTTTAATGCATTAATACCCTGATTACGTTTAAAAACCTATTTTTGTGTAAATATTATGCCCTTGAAAGCATTTTTAATTGCAATCAAATGGGGATAAGTGAAACTTTAAAAAATGATGTTGCAGCTAAGAGAAATTTAGGGACATTTTCTGATTTCTATGTATGACAGCTGTGGATCAAAGTCAACTCATATCAGAGAAAATAAAATGCTCAATGATTCAGTAAGTTGAACTTAAGAATATGCCCCAAGAAGTCTATGAATTTGATGTTATGCATGGGTGACATCTTAGATTTCTACTTGGATGGTCACAAAGATTAATGACCAGTGTCATAAGCAAGGAAGAAAAATTGTACTGATTCTGGATAAGTGCACAGCACATCCTATAGTTTCCTTGAGAAACATTTAAGGTTTCTCTCCTCACACCCCACTTTGCTTAAAGTTATATCTTTCATTTCACTGGTAGATGAAGGATATACTCTAGAATTGCAATGAGGAGAATAATTTGTGAAGTAGCCATGCAATAATGTAATTCCCTCTTTGGGACTTTAGGGTGAGATTTCACATAAAACCTGAAAGTTGTGAAGATCTTACATATGAAATGGCATAACTTTGTCCAATTAGTAGTTAAATCAGAATATATTTATAAAGTACCCAGTATGTGCCAAACACTGTGCTAGGCACATGACAAAAAACAAGAGTTTACATACTATTGGAGGAATTTGGTGGTGTCTGAGAAAACTACATTGGACAAGGTAATTTATCAATGACAGAACTAAAATACAAAATTCAAGTGTATCATGTCTGAAATTCCTAACATTCTCAAATTCAGTTTACCAAATAGTATAGTCAATGGGGTTCTCTAAAGAAATGATTTTTGAAGGAGAGATTTTAGAGCTTCCCTTTCTGGAAGAACAGGAATGCCTCTTAGCTTGGAGGTTCTTCTACCAAATTCTACCTGTCTTTATTAGCACAAGAGAATTTAAGGGAAATACCAGAAGCTTATAGCAATAAATGCAAAGTACATTTACCTATTCTTAGTCATGATTACTAGCACTTGGAGACTTGCTACAAGAAGGAAGTAGTTTTTATTTTTATATGTTGCATTGCAACATTCAGCTGCCATCTGTACCTTTTGCCCAACAGCCAACAATACCATGCCAGGTCCAAGTGCTGTGAGCTGTCTCTGGCTGTGCTGATAGCTTTACTGATTGTTAAAAATGATTTTATAGAAAACAGGATCCCAATGGACATAAACTATTTTCTGACTTTCTTGTTGTACACCTGCAAATAGGAAGCTAAGGAGGCTTATTCCTACCTAATGAACTTTGTACCAAGGTAAGCCAGATGGCTGAAGCAAAGGCTGTTCTGAACAGACCTAGAGATGGATTTGCCTTCTTTTTGAGTCAAATCACTTTTGTGACTGCAGTAGTTTTCATAGCCATACAACACACTGTGTAGTAATACAGCTGATTTCCTTAAAGGGACAGCTACCAGATGTTACTTATTGAATTTTTTTGCTATTTCAAAAATTATTTCAGGGAAAATGAGTTAGATTTCAAGTTAGATGGAAAATACTTTCCCTTTAAAACGATCTGGAGTCAACTAAACAAGAATGTTAATTTGTGAATTTCCTTGGAAGTAGGAACCAAATATTGCATATCTTTGAATCTTTTGGGCTACTTAGAATTGCATTTTATACAAAATAGAACTTGTTATTTTGCCCCTTTCTCTCTCTCCAGATGCTCACTTCTTAACCTTCCCCACCCCAACCTCCAGTCCTTTTGCCTCTGACTTCTGTTGTGGTCACCAGTTTTCTGCTTGCTCAGGATGACTTCTCAGAGTCATCCTCATATCTTCTCTTTACTTCTCTGCTCCCTGTATCCAGTCAGTTGCCAAATCTTGCCCATTCTGCTTCCATAGTATCTCTTACATTTGTTTCTTTTCCCTATTCCCAGTCTAACACTTTAGGTCAGGGACATAACACCTCTCATTATTATTATTGCAATAATCTTCTAACTGGTTTCCCTGTCTCATTTTTCTCTTCTCTAGTCCAGCCGAACACCCCTGCCAATGTGATTTTCCTAAAACACAGGTGTGACCATATCATTATGCTACTTGAGAAACTCCAGTGGTTTTCTATAAATGCTGGGATGAAGTCAAAACTACTCATTGTGATAATTAAAACCTTTAACTATTGAGCATCCGCCAACTTTCAAGGTATATTGCCTATTATTCTGTTTCACACAATGTACAGTCTAGTCAAATGAGCTTCTTTGCTCTTCAACATAAAAAAGTTCTTTATCTTTGTACTTTTCCCCAGGTGTTGTGTCATGCCTGGAATCATGCCTCTGTCTTAGAATCAGGAGCGTCCTTCAAAGTTTAGTTCAAGTTCTGTTTTCTACATAAGTTTATTCTTGTTTCCTAGCTGCTAATGTCCTTCCCATTGGAAATTCCTGCTTTTTTTCATCTCTCCTTTTATTTTTACTCTATTATCTCTTCGCAGTTACAAAGTAGGTCTTTAGTTAAACTTATCAATTAAATTAATAAAAATAATAATTACCATTTACAATTCAGGTTTGCTAAATGTTTTACAATTTTTTTTCTTTAATCCTCACAATAACACTTAGATAATTGTTCTTACTTCCATTTTCTAGATGATGGAACTGAGGCAGACAGAAGTTAAGTGACACATCTAGTATCTGAGACCAGATTTGAACTTGGTTTTTGCTGATTCCTGATCCAATAGTCTCTTCACTGTTTTATATCAGTCAGAATTGATTCTTTGATTAATAAGTATCTATTAAGTTCTTTGAAATACTGAAGGTCTTAGAAAGCACAAGTTCTGGTCATTTGGAATATAAAGATGAAAAGAATTATAATCCTTGTACACAAGTAACTTTTTAAAAAAAGCTAAAGCCATTGATTCTCTTCCTTTTTTTTCCATTGGAAATTATTAATTTATCTGTCTACATGTCATTTGCTCACAATTAACTTTAAGTTCCTTCACATCAGGGACTTTTTTTTCATCTCCCCATCACCTGGAACATAGCAAATGCTTAAATGATTGTTGAGGATTATATATATATATATATATAGTCTAACAAAATACAATGATTGGAAAATCTCAGTGGTCAACACCACATGGACAAGAATCCCTTCCATGATCATGATCAACAAATAGTCATTCAGTTTTTGATTGAATACTGCTTGTGAGGGATACTCCACTATCTCCCCAAACAACCAGTTCCAAGTCTGCTGACTCTGTTTGTTAGAAAATTTTCTTTATATTGAACTGAAATCAGTGGCTATAACACTTCTACCTACTGTTTGTATTTTTACCCTCTAGGGCCAAACAAAATAACCATATACAATATATAAACTATTAAGCCTTTAAGTACATGAAGACAATTCTTATGTCCCCTCTAAATTTTCTCCTCTTGAGACTCAACATCCTCAGCTCCTTCAAATGATGGCATGATGTTACAAAGATTGGCCATCCTGGTTGCCCTTTCTCCATCATTGGTTCCATTCCTGTGGATGCTGTCCAGATCATGATGAGAGTCTGTGGCGAATCTTTACACAAAAAGTCCTTTTCTTATAAGCTTTTTATGAACCGTTTTAATTGGAAAATACTTAATGTCCACAATCATCCTTCACTACAAAAAAAAAAACCTGAGAAATTATTATTATCTGCCCTGTTTCTGACCCTGTACGTGTTTGCTACAAGCCCATACTGTCTGTGACCTTTCAAATCTCTGTCTTCACTTAAAAATATTTCCCTTCCTGAAGTTTATGCTTTGGCATAGCTAATGAAAAATTTAAGCCCATGGGAATAGACAGGCATTTGAGTGACTTGGATATGAGGGAAAATTACAGAATGAAGACAGATAAAGTTCCCTTCAAGAATATCTAATTTCAGTCTAATAATGGTTAGATAGGAATGGCTGGTTCACAATACATAGTGAACCCAGGTATGTCACATTTTGAAAAGCCCATTTAGAAGACCAGATATCATTTTCAGAGAAGGAAACAGACTACAAATAGCCCATGAGGCAATCCTGACACTGTATTAGCACTATCAAAAAGAATATTGTTCTTAAACAGAATTTAGAATTGATTGTATTTATATGTTTGTTTAATTTTTCAGCTAGATTTGTAGATATATGTATATGCAAGTAACTTCATAATTACTATGGCTTTCAAAAAATTATTTATGTCCCAGACAGCTTTCTAAAACAAAATCACCTGAGATTGAAGTTTCTCAACCCTAAACTCAAGACAAGAATGGGTGTTTGTCCTTAAGTCTCTATAGGACTTAATTGAAGAACCTCATTAGTAGAAAAAAGAATACTGACTTTGGAGTCAGAAGACCTATGTTCAATCACCAACTCTATCATTGGTTGAATGTGGGATTTTGGGGAGGTAATTCTTTTTCTTCTGGCCATATTTTCCCCTTCTCTAAAATGAAAGGTTGAACAAAAAAATTTCTTCCAAGTCTACATCCTATGAATACTTTTACTGCCTCATTAGATTCTTATTAGGATTAAATAAGATAAAGTAAGAAATTGTTTTAAAAAGTAAGACATTATATTAATCTGAATTTTTGTTGCTAGGAATAATAGATGAGGACTTTAAAACCAGGAACTGAAATAATTTTGGAAACTCAACAGTAAGTTATTTGGGAGAAGTTCTTATCTTACATCAATAATAACTCATTTATAGTGTTTGGGGATTTTAAAAGTGCTTTCTTGCTTGTAAGGTAGGCAATACATGCATTTTAATTATGCTTATTTTAGAAATGAAGAAACTTAGACTCAGAGACATTATGGGACTTGCTTCAAGGTCATATAACTAGTATGTGACAGAGCTTCCTTGAATTGGACTTAGCCTCTCAGGTTCTCCATTCAGTGTTCTTCCACTGTCATCAAAGGCATGCATCCATTGTGTTCTGGTTCCATCAGGATGCTTGGACACACCTGGACCACAGTCTATGCACATACCTGATTCACTTATTCCCAGGTAAAATGGAGGGGATTTGCTACAAGGGTAGGAAGCAGTTTGGAGGAAGTCACATTTTAGGGTATGGCCCCCATAAACCAGAAGGTGGCAGATGTGAATGGGAATTCGAATTTTATTTTTAGGGGATCTTGGAGATAAACCAGTTTTTAAGCTCCTAGCAAGTGGCACAGCTCACATAATCAAAGGATCATAGATGACTGAAAGGGCCTTTTAGGATCAATCCTTCCATTTTACAAATGAGAAAACTGAGCCTATTTCAGTTTGTCTACTTATAGAATATACATATACACACGCACATTATTCTAAAGTATGTGTTTATATTACATTTATATAAAAACACATGAGCACATATACTGTATATATAGCTATGTGTATATATATATATATACACACACACATATATATATATGTGTGTGTATGTATATTCATATATAGGATAATATACACACACATTGCCTGAAGGTCAGATATATTCACAGATGTCCTAAAGCCAGCTCTAATTGGCAAGCCAATTTTAAAATTTATATCTCAGAAATTGGTAAGCCACAAATTGGAATTTGATTTATTGTTTTGTCTATTGTCTAGACTTAAGAAAGTATTAATAATTCAGAATAAATTTAAAAGGCTATCAAAAATACATTTTGAAGGATAGTTGCTAAATGTTTACTAGCACACCTCTAGTCACATTTAATCTCTCTTCCAGGGTTTTCAAGTACCCTTAGAGTGTTGGGAAATTGTAGCTCATCTCTACCACTGACTCAATACTTCACTGATGCATTTCTCCAATTTTAGGGTCCAAGCAGTTCAGTTCCATTTAATCATTTAACAGTCTGGTTGTCTTTTACAAAGGAATATTTACTTAAGGGTATAACAAGGATAAACAGATTATAAATGAGGGGCAGCATAATTATTACATTATCTTGGTATCTTGAAGGAAAACAGGTATTAGTTTAGCTATAAACTCAGATCCTATATAACTCCATCCCAGCCATTTGCAAATCCAAAGCCGCTCCTCCTCACCCTAGGAGGGACCCGGACATTACTGCTTGCCTGCTCGGCCAATTGCAAGAGTTATCCTGGAATCCTGGACTGTAGGGTCCCCACAGCTCAAGTTCGCAGGTCTGATAATCCAATCCCTGCACCTAGACCTGAAAGGGACAAAGGAAGCAGACCCCTTTCTCCAAGCTAATTTCCCAGTACTAGAGGGACTAAGGGAAAAGATATTCCTTCTCTGCCCAGCTTACTTCATGGGGCCCCTTCTGTGAGTGAGGGATCTGGACACCGCCAGAAAAAGCATCTATGACTCAGTTAGACAGAGGCTCTCCCAGTTAATAAATGGGATTTGAACTGCCTGCTATGATCTCACATTTCCTTTGGTGACTCTTACAGTAAAGTTCTGAGAAGTTAATTTCCTTGCCCATAATGAAGCAGTTAATATCTGTCCCAGTCAGGACTGAGAAACAGATCCCAGTGTTCTTTCCTCTGTGACAGGTTGTCTTTCTATAATCTACCAGGAGAGATAAGAAACATCCAGTAGCTAAGTGCATTGTGGAAGACCCAGCTTAATATCTCAAATGAGTATACAATGTGTGTACAGTATCAATGGACCAGTGCACTATGGCCCATTTCCTCTGGATGCTCCATGTCTTGCTATATTAAGTACTTAGCAGTAAAGCCAATGAAAATGATTTGTACCTTATCATTTTATTTTTATTTTTTTGCCTATCATAGGAGAATAGCTTGCTACATTTATTTTTTATACTTAGCAGTCCAGCTCAGGTAAATTTTTCAGGCTTTTAACTTAAGGATGAAAATAGCTTTATTTTATTTGTATTTGCTAAAGTAACCCACAGCTGGCTGGATAATGGGCTTTGCTACAAAACTTTCCCTGTGGGCACTCTATGGAAGAAATCCACACTTGATCAAAGGTAGGCTAAATCATCTCATGCTTGATACACAGCCTGATCTGCAGCCTTCTTCTGATGTCCTGCTTCCTCAGAATGAACTCTTGCTGTTTCCCTAACAGTGGGCCTCCTGATCCAGCCATCTTCCTGACACACAAGCTCCATGCAGTTGTATTTAGCATCTACTACTCCCTAATAACTGTCATAACACAGGCCTCCCAGGAAACTGAGGAAATGGGCTTTGTCTGGACGCTGACGAAAGCAACCTTTTGTCTCTATCCTCGCTTGCTATTCTAGGAAAGGCAGAAATCTGGGTCAGGCTCCTTTTGCCTGGCTGCTGCCTTGAATTATACCCTGCTGTTGTTTCCTTGTCTTAATAACACATCAAATTATCCATTACTGCTAAAAAATGAAAGCAAGGACTTTTTTTCTTCTTTTTTTGAAAGGTAGAAGAATAAGTTTATCTATGTCTGTTTCCTCTAATCCTGTCAGATACAATCCACATGACTTCCACCAAATATGCAGCTGTCTCTTTTTCTACTCTATTTGCAGTTGTCCTTGAATTCCTTGTGTTCTCCTTTTCATTTTGAGGAGGGAGGAGTATGTTTAATATGATCGCAATATTGTTTCTGAAATACTGCTCATAATTCATTTTTCAAGTCTATTAACAAAAGTCCCGTCAGCTCATACACTCTCTGCATTAAGGAACGACATTTCAGAGATGGAGCATTCACTAAGCCCTAAGCAATACATTTTCTGCTCACTCCAAAATCAATCTGGCAAACTTAGAGATATGCTATTTAGAAACATAAACAAAAGCAACCTCCAAATGAGCAGTCCATAGGCATAAGTTATCACTGATGCTCATAAATGAGTCAGATTAAAAGGTTTAGATCAAGAGATATACATATCATGAAACTTGAATTTTGAGAAATAGAAATTATGACTTTTAAAATAGCATTTTATTTTTTCCAATCTCATGTAAAGAGAGTTTTCAACATATATTTTTGTAAGATTTTGAGCTCCAAATTTTGTATCCCTGCCTGCTCCTTCTCTTCCCTCCCCAAGACAACAAGTAATTGGATAGAGATTATACATGTACAATCATTTTAAACATATTTCCACATCAGTCAAGTTGTGAAAGAAAAATAAAATTTTTTAAAAAGCATATGACAAAGAAAAGGAAAGGACTAAAAACTGGTTGTTGACTGAATGACCATTCAAGCTATCTGAGGATTTTTGTGAAAGAAAAGGTTGAATAGCAGAATAATGTGTCAGATACTCTAATTGTCTCTATTGCTTCTGTTTATTAGTAAGTTACTGATGAATGAAGCAACTCTCTCCTACAATTAATGCTTGATTAATTGATCAACAAGCTCAAAGCGCCTACTGCTATATATGTCAGACATTGTGCTAATGCTAGGGTCATGATAGCAAAATGTTCTCAAGGAGCTGATAGTTTTTATATCTCTCTATATAGTAGTAAATACAAAATTACACAAAGTAAATGCAGAGTAATTTTAAGGAGAGAAAACTAGGATCTGGGAAAATCAGGATAGGCCTCTTGAAGGAGAAAAGACATGAACCTTAAGCTTTGGAAGAAGCTAAAAATTCTAAGAAATAGGTGAGAAGGAAATACATTCCAGGTATGTGAGATAGCCGTAGAGATGGGAGGTGACTTGACTTATATAGACAAGTATAAGTATACTTATATAAGTAACAAGTAGATTGATTTACTTATATGTTAAAGTATGTAAAAGGGAATGATATGTAATAAGTTTAAAAAGTTTAGATTGGAGCAAGACTGTGAAGGGTTTTAAATGGTAAACAGAAGAATTTGTGTTTTATCCCCAAGCCAGTAGGGAACTGATGGAGCTCCTTGAAAGGTTATATAGCATAGTTTTTCTTTTGGAATGGTGAACTGACGCTATGTAGAATATAGATGGAGCAAGAAGAAATTTGAATTAGGGAAACCAGTGAGTATTTTTTAATAAAGATTATCCACCAGGCTGCTGCAAAAGTCCAAAAGAAAGAAATATAAAATGATTTTTTGAGGATATTCTGAGGTCAATCAGTCACTAAGCATGTATTAAGCACCTACTATATAAAAAAAATAGTGAACAAGTTGATTACAGAAAGGCCTGGAAAGATTTACATGAACTGATGCTGAGAGAAACAAGTAGAACTGGGAATACATTTTACACAATAACAGGAAGAGTGTGTAATGATCAGCTATGAAAGGCTTGGTTTTTCCTGTGGTTCAGTGATCCAAAGTAATCCCAATAGACTTCGTACAAAAAATGCCAACTGCGTCCAGAAAAAGGACTAAGGAGACGAATGTAAACCAGCACATGATGTTAACTTCTTTTTTCTGTTATTTTTTTCTGTGCTATGTTTTTTTCCTTCTGTCCTATTTTTTCTCTCCCAACATAATTCCTAAAGCAATGTGTATCAAAAAATAATTAATTACTTGAAAATTAAAATAAAATAGTGTGTGTGTGTGTGTGTGTGTGTGTGTGTGTGTGTGTGTGTGTGTATGCTACATGAGCTCTCTTCTGGAGGAGGGGAGAGAAAGGAGATTATGTGGGAAGCTTGAAAAGAGGGAAATTTTCTTTGGGGGATGCTATAGAGAAGCAGGCGCTGAATCTCATCATACTATTTACAATAAAATGTGGTATAATGTTTGGGAAAGAGACTGTCCTGGAAGTCATCTAGCTCAAATATTAGACTCAGAAAACATTTATTAAACGTCTACATGAAAAGTCATGCTTGCTCATACACTGTATGCATTAAGAAAAGGGATTTCAGGGTGAAACTGTCAAAAGGCAGGCGAGCACAATGAATGAGAGAGAGAGAGAAAAAAAAATAAATGAAATATGGCCTGAATAATCATGCTCAATATTCACATTTTTATAACAAGCTTAAAAATCTTTCTCCTCACAATATTGTTATTTTCTTTTAATTAATATCTATATATGGCTTTTTGTGCCACATTTATTTTATAATCTATCCATCTCTTCCTTTCTACCCAGCAAACCATCCATTAAAAAAATATATGTACATATAAGTATGTATACAGCATGTCCTATACACACACACACACACACACACACACACACACACAAACACACACATATGCATCAGGAGAAAGAAGAGTCAGAGAAAAGGAAAAAGAGAGATAGAGAGAGAGAGAGAGAGAAAGAGAGAGAGAGAGAAAGAGAGAAAGAAGAAGAAGAAGAAGAAGAAGAAGAAGAAGAAGAAGAAGAAGAAGAGAGAAGAAAGAGGAGGAGGAGGAACAGAAGGAGGAAGAGGAGGAGAAGGAGGAGGAGGAGAAGGAAGGGAAGGAGGGAATGAGAGAAGATGAGGGAACAGGAATAGAGGAAGAGGAGAGAGAGGGAGAGGGACTGGGGAGGAAGCAGTTTAACAAATCAACCAATACATTGATCTTGATGGAAAATGTACTTATTATTAAATACACATCATCTCCCTGTTCTAAAAAGAAGGGATAGCGATGCAGTTTCTCAAGTTTGGGAACAAGATTGGTCATTAGAATTATACAGTATTCAGTTTCCTTTTTGGTTATTTCCATACATATTGTATATATTGCCTTTTGAAGTCTACTTACTTCATTGTGTAGTAGTTTATAGGTTTTCCCATGATTTTCTCAATTTTTTTATGACTATTATTTCTCATGAAGTGATGAAATACTATTACATGCATGTTCCACAATTTGTTTAGGTATTCCTCAGTAGACAGGAACCTGCTTGTTTTTTCCTTCATTTTTTCATTATCGCAAGAATTGGTGTTAATATGAGACCCTTTTTTTCTGTCTTTTAGTTTCTTGGAATTCATGTTTAGCAGTGAGATCTCTATTCCAAAATGCATAGAAATTTTAGACAATTTTGGTTAAGCAAAATTTCAAATGTCTTTCTACAATGTTTGGACCAATTCAGAACTCTCTTTAACAATTAAAAAAAAATTCCATAGCCCCTTCAGTATTGATTAATTTTGTCAGTTATCTTCTTGGTCAATTTGCTAAATGTGAGCAAAAACCTCAGATTGCTTTGATTTATACTCTAGTGATTTGGGACTATCTTTTAAACTTGTGAAATATTTTGCAGTTTTTCATTGAGAATAGCTTGTTCATATTCTTTGACTAATTCTCCATCAAGGAATGACTCTTAGATCAATATATTTAATTAACATAAATATACTAATGTTTGATAGTTTACCCTAATCAGAAATATTTAATGCTAATACTTTACTCAGTCCATACTTTTCCTCCTTTTTGCTGGCTACATTGATTCTATTTACACAAAACTTTTATTTTTCGTGTAATACAATTATTCAGTCTTTGGCGATTGTCCCTATTTCTTTTTTGATTAAGAATCCCTGTTCCTCTGATCTAGCCATTCTGGAGAGCAATTTGGAACTATGCTGAAAACGTTATCAAACTGTGCATACCCTTTGACCTAGAAGTGTTTCTACTGGGCTTATATCTCAAAGAGATCTTAAAGGAGGGAAAGGGACTCACATGTGCAAAACTGTTTGTGGCAGGTCTCTTTGTAGTGTCCAGAAACTGGCAACTGAATGGATGCCCATCAGTTGGAGAATGGCTGAATAAATTGTGGTATATAAATGTTATGGAATATTATTATTCTATTAGAAATGACCAGCAGGAGGAATACAGAGAGGCCTGGAGAGACTTATATGAACTGATGCTAACTGAAATGAGCAGAAGCAGGAGATCATTGTACACAATAACAACAAGATTATATGATGATCAATTCTGATAAACATAACTCTTTCCAACAATGAGGTGATTCAGATCCGTTCCAATGATCTTGTGATGAAGAGAGCCATCTACAACCAGAGAAAGGACTGTGGGAACTGAATGTGGACCAAAACATAGCATGTTCACTCTTTCTGTTGCTGTTTGCTTGCATTTTGTTTTCTTTCTTGGTTTTTTTCTTCTTGATCTGATTTTTCTTGTGCAGCAAGATAAGTGTATAAATATGTATACATATATTGGATTTAACAAATATTTTAACATATTTAACATGTATTGGATTACATACTATCTAGGGGAGGAGGTGGGGGAAAGGAGGGGAAAATTGGGAACACAAGGTTTTGCAAGGATCAATGTTGAAAAATTACCTATGAATATGTTTTGTAAATAAAAAGCTTTAATAAAAAAAGGGGGAAAAAAGACAAAACAAAACAAAACAAAACCAAAAGAATCCCTGTTCCTACCTCTGTATCATATTTGTGAAAGTTAATTAATCTGATTCTTTTCTAATTTTTTAATGGTGTGACCTTTTATTTATAGAATTTATGTCCATTTTGTTCTTATTGCTGAATATGGTAGAAGATGCAGATCTTAATCTAATTTCTGTTATTATAAATATAATTTAAAAATGTTTTTATCTCTGTCCTAAAGAAGAAATTTAGAGATTTAGAGTGGGTAAGTGACATTTTTATAGTTAATTAGCTGGTAAACTTTGGAGTTAGCATTTAGAACAGAGCTGGTGAGTGAGAGAGATGAGATCAAGAAGTTCTTTCAATCGCAAAAATCACCTTATAGGTCATATTGCTGCATAATGAGATCCTTTGGGCACTTCACTAAATAAACTTCCAGTACCTGGAATGACTCCATTCTGTGCCTTCCAATCACTGCTTGTTGAAATCTCATCCATCATTCAGGATGCAACTGAAATGCCATCTCCCTGTAAAACTGTGCCTGAATCCACTACAGGATCATGGGATTTAGAGTTGTAAGGGATATTAGGAATCTATAATCTAGTAAGAGATAAGATGTACCCATAATTTACTGAAAATAATAAATACCATGAAATATATAAAATAAATAGGAAAAATGTATTATGCAAAGTTTGAAAAAGAAAAGATAATCTCCACTGAGAGGTGGAATGATATAATGAGGGAAAATACTGAATTTGGAATTAGAAATGCTGTGTTTTCTATTTGCAAAGTAACTTGAAACTTTCTTGCATTCTGTTTTTTTTTTTTTTCCATTTTGAACGGGGAAGGTGGGGAAGAGAGAGACAGAGATAGAGCAATGGAGACAGAAAGCCACAGAGATTAGAAAAGAAAGAAGGAAAGGGGAGGTGGGAGGGGAAAGGGAGGGGAAGAAGAAGCAGGAAAAGGAGAGGAGTGGGGAGGGAGAGGGAGAGTAAGAGAGGGAGAGAAAAGGGGAAAAAAGAAAAGATAAAAAGAAAAAAAGAAGAAAAAAAGAAAGATTAACAGAGGAGAAGGAAGGAAGGAAGGAAGGAAGGAAAAAAGGAAGGAAGGAAAGAAAGGAAGGAAGGAAGGAAAGAAGGAAGGAAAGAAAGGAAGAAAGGAAAGAAAGGAAGGAAGGAAAGAAAAGAAGGAAGGAAGAAAAGAAGGAAAGAAGAAAGGAAAGAAGGAAAGAAGGAAGGAAGGAAGGAAAGAAGAAAAGAAGGAAGGAAGGAAGAGCTAGTTGATTCCTAATATCCCTTACAACTCTAAATCCCATGATCCTGTAGTGGATTCAGGCACAGTTTTATAGGGAGATGGCATTTCAGTTGCATCCTGAATGATGGATGAGATTTCAACAAGCAGTGATTGGAAGGCACAGAATGGAGTCATTTCAGGTACTGGAAGTTTATTTAGTGAAGTGCCCAAAGGATCTCATTATGCAGCAATATGACCTATAAGGTGATTCTATTGCTGGGACCCCAAGGGCAGTTTCATTGCAAGCCTACAGTGTATTTAGTGCTATATAAATGTGAGTTATTTTTGTTATTAGTATACTGTAGCTGTAACTTATTGAGTTATGCCTCAAAGATCTGAATGAGTATATCAAGCTTCTAGATTTTCAATTAGAGTGAAACCTATTTCCTATTCACCTATGTGTTTTCCTGTCCAATTCCCTTCTTCCATTTGCATAGCAACTTGTGCATAGTAGGTACTCAATAAAATTTTAATCTATTGAACTGAATAAATTTATTCTTATCAGTTGTTCAAGTTTTGGAAAATGAAATTAAGTAAGAATTGACCTTACTAGCCAACTTACCATTAGTAATAATCCTAGATTGATGGCTGCTTTCTTAAATCCCTTACTGTGATACAGAAAATAGATGTGAGCAACATATATGTCAGCAATTTTTCCATTCTATCATTTTATTGCTAGTATTGTATCATAGCTGGGTCCCTGCTTTATTATTTTGCAATCCGTGAGCACGCATTCAACCAGCTGATGATGAAAATGATTTCTTTTATCCATCACTGAATTGTGTCAATTCCTTATAACTCAACCAATAGGGCTTTCACTGAATATGAGTGTGTCTCTTATTAATGCCTTTAGGTGATTTAGATGCATTATTTTTCCTTTTTTTATTGTACTTTAAACTTCCTGGAAATCTTTTTTATTCCCCTCTCTCCTTATTCCAGTAATTAAATAGGAAAATTAATTCTAAAACTTAAAAAAAATAGTAACATTCTTGGGAATTTGTTGAAATTATTGTGGATCATTCATGCATATCCTTAATATTTTAATGCATATTAATAAATGCAAGAATATATGGATGTATATAGACATGTTTTATAAATCTACATATATAAACATATGTATGGATATATATATATTTATCAGAGAGTAAAACAAATATTAGAAAAACATCTGAAGCAGCGGAATTATTAAAAAAGAACAATTCTTCTTTCAGTACAATAAGCAGTAGGTTTCATTTAAATTTCGAATACAATTACATGCCACACTTATCTGATAATAAGTTGAATGTGTAGTATCTCCTCTGTCTTAGGGTTCACAAAGGTGTGAGAGCATTTGATAAATGGTAAGCCGAATTGTTGAGGGGTTCATCATTGAACATGGAATTTCTTTGGATATTTTGGATTTGGATTTGGATTTGGATTTTTTGGATTTGGATTATTTGGATATTTTAATAATTTGGATATTTTGATTTGGATAATTTGATATTCGAAGATATTTTAGAAGAGATCAATTATAGATTATCCCCATTATTTTATAGATTACAGGAAGCAAATTTATATGGGTTAAGTGATTTATCCATCATCTAACCCATAATAAAAGGGAAAACTGGGATTTGAAATAAAATCTTATGATAAATTCATCACTCTTTCTATTGTAAGATGACAGATGACAAGTTCCTGTGAATTAAATAATATTCACATTTTAAAAGTCTTTTTTTTTGTTTTGTTTTTAACACACATTATTACATTTCAATTAGTGGAGTAACAGATTATGTAACAATTATGTATCAATCACAGCTTTTCTGAGTATCAATTTCTTCATTTGTAAAATTAGACAGAGAAGAAAGGCTTTGGTTCGAATCTTTCTACATTAGTTTGTGCTTTTTTAACCTCTCTAAGCCTACTTTCTTCTTATGTAAAATGAGAAAGATATGAATTCATTTGTTAAGCAAATATTGTATTTGAAACATTGCCCTAGACTCAGGAGATGGATGGAAATGTTTGTATAGACACACATATACATAAATATATTATGCACACACACACACATATATATATGTGTGTATATATATATATATATATATATATATATATATACACATACATACAGTCCTTACTCTTAAGAATTTGTAACTGTTGTCAACAACCTTGACACAATAATACAAGAAATAATCAATGAAAATTGTTCTAGGAAAGGAGGGGAAAACAAACAAAAAAAAATCCACTGGACATCACCTCAAAGAGATCCCTGTGGAAAGCACAGAGGAATATCATAGCCACATTTCAAGACTCCCAGATCAAAGAGAAAAATTTTTCAAAAAAAATTAAAATATGCTGGTACTACAATGAAAATTGTGTAAGGCTTATTAGCAGCCACAATAAAAAGTCACAGGTCATGGAATAACATATACCAGCAACCAAAAGCACTAAGCCTGAGGCCAAAAATATCATATCCTGCAAAATTATACATAATATTGATTTTTTTAATAAAAGACATTCAGTGAACTTGCAGATTTTCAGAACTTTATCTCAACCAAACTCAAACTTAATAGAAAATGTCATATATAAGAGCCAGTATCAAAGATTAATTTCAAAGAACTCAACATGGACAAATCATTTATGTGTTCATGGAAATGTATACCATATATTTAAGATTGATATCAGTAATTGGGTAGCTCAAAAGAAAGATTGGGGCAGTGTTAAGTATGATCTAATTTTAAAAAATCAATAATGTGTCGGAAAAGGTAAAAATAGTAATTATGTTAAACAAATGAGGTGCAAAGGAAGAACAGATATAGAGGCATTAGAGGGGGGAGGAGAGCTCTTAGTTCTCAAAACCGATTCACATTGGGAATGGGTTAAATAGGTAACACTACATATATACTAGAAAGGATAAAACACCCTCCAAAATCTATAAAGAAATAAGTGAGGACAAAATAGGATAAGGTGGGGTACAAAAGGATATGTAGATTTATGGCTGTGAGGCAAGGTGTGTAGACTAATGGCCAAGGGATAAAGGACAAGGTCGGGTACAGAAGGGTGTGTAGAGTCATGATAGTGGGACAGGGTGTGCAGATTAATGGGAAATGGATAAAAAGGGAAGGAAAATGTAGTGGGGAAGAGGAGGGAGGGATCCTTGAGTGGGGGAGTGAAGGCTAAGTAATAGCAAGGCAAATTAAGGAGAAGAAATAAAGTAGAAGAGTTAGAAGGGATAGGAAATAAGAGACATACAGAAACATTACAAGAAGGATTAAAAGTCGAATTTATTAGAAAAAAAAGTAGGGCTAGTAGTCAAGTCAAACTTAAGGATTCATTCGAGAGAGAAAACTAAATTATATGTCAGCCATACTAATTTGCTTTAGATGCAAGTATATATGAGGTAGATGCCTATGTATATGGGTGTGTCTATTTGTGGGTATGCATACATATAGGTCTATGTATGTGTGTGTGTGTGTGTGTGTGTGTGTATACATATGGGGGGTTCTGTCGGTGGTGAATATTTATACACATACACATATATATCTATGTTTAACTGAAGCCTTTTTGGGAGAGAAAGAGATCAAAGAGGAAAAAACGAATATGCAGTAGTGAACAAAAAGACAACCTACAAGGAAGCAAAGGAAAGCTGGACACTCATGAATATAGTTTCTTCTATTATTAAATATGCTTTCTTGAAATAATAAAATTTATTATTATATATTTTGAATCTTTGTCAATGTTTTTTGGGCACATTGCAATATTGTTTTGTTTTTAATGTTCCTTTTATGCTTTTTTCCCCCATTCTATTTTTTTTCTTATTTTATATTTAATTCAGTAAGTAAATTTTTTAAAAAAGAAATTGAAGAAGGAGGAAAATCATTTTTACCTAAGGGAAGGCAATTAAGGAAGGCTTAGAGATAGTACTTTGAAAAGAGGTGTCTCAGAAGATAAAGAAATATTTCATGGTGGTGGTGGTATTGCTGCTGCTATTTTTGTTGATATTTGTCCTTCCTCAATGAAGAAGACCAAGATGATGTTGAGAGGTCACAGTTAAATATTCCATTTTAGATATTCCTGGGGCATTTCCCATCTCACATATTTGTACCCAAAATTGGCTGCCTATGGTACAAAGAACTTTGCAGGTTCATGTAATTGAATAATTCTGAATATAATGAATAAACTATTACAAATATGATAAATTTATTAGTCAAATGGAGCAAACAATCTAAAGCAAACTTGATGACATGCCATAGTGAACTGAATAGTAATGGAACATTTTCTCTTCATAAATTTGGACTTATTACACCAGAAAAACACACAATGTCATTGGTAGGTAGTCGGGAAAATGCGACCAAAATGTACATGTGGAAAAGGCATATGCAGAGCCCTCACACAATGATTACACTTAAAAAAAATATCTTTAGATGAAATTTTTCTCTACTTATATAGAACCACACAATCACTAGATCTTTGATTATGATGATTTTTGTTTGCAAAAAGAGAATTCTCACCTCTAGGAGTCAAGATGCTAGAACACAGAAAGTAATTCAGTTAAGTAGCTCTCATGGGTTCTAATCTTTTAAATTTTATTTTACTATTAAACAAAGTCAGTGTTTCTATCTCAAGCTTCTCTTTGTCGTTAGGTTAGAAAATCTATATGAATTCCATGTTGATATCTAACTTTTAAATTGTATTCTGTATTATTTTAGGGATCATATTTCCTAAAAAACCTTCAAAAGGTACCAGATGGATTCTGAGCTGCTTTGGTTTTCTCAACCCCAATGTCCTTTTAGGCCTTCATTCAAATGAATAGAAAAGTTAGAAGAACAAGAACCTGAAGTTAACCACTTCAAAATACCAGGCCAAAGTTCTTTGTTTCACATTCTTGCTACAGGCCTAAATGGGAGAACCGTACTTTTGTCCTCTGAGGATAAACAATTCAGGCCTATTCTTTATTCCAAATGACAATACTTTAAAGATCTGAAGATAATTATCATATTCTTTTAAGTCTTCCTTTCTCCAGACTTTCATAATCATGATTGCTAACATATCAATCATAATCATAATCTCCTCCTGGGTAGAACTACATGTATCTTGTGCTCTTTTTTGGGGGGGTTTGGATTTTGTTTCCTTATTTGTATTTTGGTCTCTTTTCTCTTAGCTATAAGAAAGACAAATTTATTAGGGATTTAGAAGGAGCACCAAGGAGAGAAAAAACATTTCTATGCAAGAGCTACAGAACTCTAGGCAGAACTTAGAGAGAAAAAAGAAACAAAGAAATAATGAATTTTTTATTCCAGATACAGAATAAGCTCCTAATTTAAGACTTTATATATCTTAAGGGTTGGGAGGGGGTTCTGGGGGAAATGCCAAAGCTTCAGCCTTCCCAATTACCAAGCTATTAATTCTTGTCCCAGAACAGGATGTATTCCAGGATTGCGTACTTGTCCAAAATCATAGAAGCATCCTTTATGGATAGGAATTAGATCCAAGTCTCTAGACTTCTGTCTCCTTTCATTTCTGATAAGAGATCATTTAGCCTCTTAGAGAAGAGCCCAAATGAAGGTGTCATAGGATCATAGATGTAAAACAAGATGGGATTTCAGGGGCTGTCAAATCCAACCTCCTCATTTTAGATGAAGAAACTGAGGTAAAAACAGGTTAAATACCTTGTCTGAAGTTATACAGGCACTAAATGCTAGATGCTCTTTGGGTGAGGAAGACGCAAGTTCAAATCCTGCTTTGCTTTCTATTGTAACTCAGGGTGTCATTTCATCTCTCTGTAAAATGCCTTCCTTATTTATATAAGATATTGCTTCTTATCTAGGGTTATTTTGTTTTTTTGTTGAGTCAGTTCAATCATGTTTGACTTTTTTTGACCCCATTTAAGGTTTCTTGGCAAAGATCCTGGAGCAGTTTGTCATTTCCTTTTCTAGACCATTTTACAGATGAAAAAACTGAGTTGAGTGACTTGGGTAGGATCACAGAGTTAATAATTATCTGAGAATGAATTTGAATTCAGATCTTTTTGATTCCAGGCCTGATGCCCCATCCACTATATCACATAACTGCTTCAATATATAGCTTCAATACAATACATAACAATTCATAGCTGTATTGTTAAGGATCAAACAAGATAACAAATATAAAGTGCTTTGCATACCTTAAAGTGCTAGCTGTTGTTTCTAACAAGTAGTATTTTTCAGAAAAGCAATTGAATCCAGATTTTCTGACTTCTGAGTCCCTGATCTTTCTATTCAATAAACACTTATTTTAAAGTATTTGCAATGTACTAAACACTGTGCTAAAAGTAAGGCTATATAATAAGGCAAAAGACAATCTCTATCCTCAAGGAGTTTATAATCTAGTGTTATGAGACAACATGCAGATAAATATAAACAAGTAAGCCCTAAGCAAGATAAGTGGGAAATATTTACCAAGAAGGAGGAAATGGAATTAACAAGATTAGGGGAAGGCTTCCAGAAAAGGGTGGAATTTAGTGGCACTTAAAGGAAGGGGGGGGCAGTGACAGAATGAAGGCAGGATAGGGAGCAGGCAGAAAAAAAGCTGGGAGCCTAGATATGGCATGCCTTGTTTGTGGAGTAGCCAGAAGACCAGAGTCCCTAGATCACAGAGTCCTCATCAGGGAGTAAGATATAAAAATAATAGAAAGGGGGCAACTAAGTGGCTCAGTGGATAGAACACCAGCCCTGAAATCAGAAGGACCTGAGTTCAAATCTGACCTCAGACACTTAACACTTCCTAGCTGTGTGACCCTGGACAAGTCACTTAACCCTGATTGCCTCATCAAAAAAAAAATAAAAATAAAAATAGAAAGGGGCTAGGTTATGGAGGACTTCGAAAGTTAAATGGAACATTTCATATTTGTTTCTAGAGACCAGAAGAAGCCCCTGGGGTTTTTTGAACAGAATGGACATAACCTTTAGGAAAATGACTTTAGTGGTTGGATAAAAGATAGGCTGGAATGAAGACTTGAGGCAGGCATACCTGCCAGGAGCTGAGACAATCTTCCAGGAATGAAATCCTGTCCCAACATGAGAACTGAAGAGAAAAGGGGGACATATTTGAGAGATACTGCAAAAGTGAAATGGACTGGCCTTCACAATAGCCTGGAGGGATGGTTGGGGGGAGAAGTAGCAAGGAATCCAGCATGATTTCTAGGTTGTGAGCTTGGAGCAAAGACAGAATGGTGTTGCCCTCCATAGTAAAAGGAGGGATGGAAATACCACTCTCCCCCTTTCACACCTGAGAAGTTATCACCCACTTTCTGGAAGACCTCAGTGGAGGGACCACAGATATAGGAAGGGACCTCCTTGCTCATTTTGTAGATAGGAAAACATTGGTTTAGGGAGCTTAAGTCACTTGACCAAGGTTATGCTTGAAGGTGAACATTAGAAAGGAGATTTGAAACCAATCATTTTCACTAGAATCATTGCTCTTTCCAATGTACCACTTTTGCTCTGTTCATACCCAAGAGATCATCCAATTTTTTCTGGAAGGCTCCCAGTGGTAGGAAAGGAATAATGCATCCTTCAGGGTGAATTCTAAAAGCAGGCCTGGACCAACATGAATCCTTGTGTTTTTCCATTTTGGGTGTGAGATGTCCGGGAGGTCATTTTGAATCTCACTATCTCCCATTTATAACCTGGGAACTGCCTATAATGTAGGAAATAATACTAAAATTACCTAACTCGGCCAGTCACAGGATTGTTTTGAGTGTCATGTTAGAAGGACCCTTTGCCTGCATAGTTTGTGAGAATCCAGATGTTGATAGTGTGGGGGACGGATGCTAGACCCCCTTTACCAAATTAATTAATCAGACATCTTTAGGTACAAAGAGAAAGTATTTATTTAGTCCCTGCAGGGAGAGGCTCAAACACACCTGGGAAGCATCTCAGCTCCCAACATGTGCTCCTCGACCTGCTCAGCAAGAAATAGTAGCTGGTTAAACAGCAAAAGACCTAAGCCATTTCATTGGATAGACTAAAAGGAAGTAATCATCATTGACCAATGATCATCAATCTTGTCTACTTCCTGTGGGTCACATCACTTCCTGTAACTTCCTGTCGCTGACTTAGGATCTGACCTTTAGACCTTTGGGCCTAGAGATCATATGATTTCCTGTAACCTGGGGGTCCGAGGCCTGATATTCCAGTTCTAAAGATCTCTGGGAATAGGGATCACGTGACTTAGGCCTAGTCTCATAAACTTCATGACAAAACTTCACCTGTCTATCTCATTCAATAGGAAGGGTAAGAGAGAAGGGAAGACAAACTGCTTTACTGCTTTGCCAAAGACTTAATTTGTCTTCAACTTATTTCTAATTAGATATGTTCTTGTATTTTTAAGTTCAAGACAAACAGAAACATCTAGAATGGTCCATCAAAAGAATCTGATTCATACTACTTTAATTTATCTAATCCTCAGTTTTCTTATCTGTTAAATGAAACTAATTATATTTATACTCACTATCCACTTGATAGGATTTTCTTTTTTAGATCAAATGAGAGGACAAGTGAAAAAAACTCAATTTTAAAGGACTATTTAAAATTTAGTTACTTTCATAATCACCTTCAGTTTCCCTCAAATGACTTACCAGTTTCGATCTTACTTTTGTCAACCTCTCTGCCTTCCTTGCATTCTGATCTACAGTTAATAAAGTTATATTTAGCTCTGGTATGTTCTTCACTCTCTATATTCAATTTCTAATTGTGACAGTTTCTACTTTTTCCCTTGAACACAAATCTTTCCTTATATCTTTTTTTGTTATTATTGCATCATTTTTGTCATGACTTTCTGACTCTTCATGACCCAATTTGGAGTTTTCTCCATAGAAATAGTAGAGAGTAATTTGCCATATCTGCCTTCAACTCATTTTAAACAGATGAGGAAACTGAGACACAGCAGGGTTAAGTGACTTAGCTACAGATACACAGCTAGTATGTATCTAAGTCCAGATTTGAACTGAAAAGGATAAATCTTCCTGATTCTCAGGTCAGTGTTCTCTCCACTGTGCTACTGCTACCCTATATCTTATTTAGAATCCTTAAAATCAAGATTCCCTGGACTGTTTCTTTCTTAAGAGCTTCAGGTATCTCATTTCAATTTTGACAGGATATCTTAAAATATTCCATTCTTAACTCAGGTTTCAAGTTATTTGAGTTTTTGTACTGGTTTAAGACTTATTTCTGCACAAATCCAAGCAACTTTAGAACAGAAATCCAATGCTTCTCCTGGGATATCAGAAGTCTGCAAAGAGAATAGAAGAGGGAGATGGATTAGAAAGAACTAAATTGTGGTCATAACCTCAAGATAGCATGGTTATCAGTTTAAATAACAAATTCTGGCAATGCTTACCCATTTTTTGCCACCAAGAGGATTCTTATTTACTATCTCCGCTGCCTCAGGCTTTTGGAAACAGTAACATTTTTGCATCAGCCAATATGTAAAGACCCCTTGCTCTCTTAGTTTTAGTGAAGTTTGAATTAATTTGAAGTTTAAAAATATATGTGTATATTCTACTATTTTTTTTTTTGAGACCTCACAGTATATTTGGTCTTAAAGCAGACCACATAATGCTATCTGAAAAGATATTGAAAATCTTATCATTTCTACTATATACAGAATATCTCCCCTGACAGTAGCCAACATCTTTGATAAGTATATATAATTAGTTTTATTTTATTAATAATCACAGGATCATTGAAAAGAAATATCTGTGTGGGTATTTCTCAAAGAATTTCATGTGTGATCCTATGAAAGACTAATTTTTGGAGGGATATCTTTATGACTTCTATCAAATTAAGAGCTTAAAAAGTCAATAAACAATAAATACTTCAATTTTCAAAAACTTTCTTATAGACTAAAATTCAAATGTCTCAGTTTGATATTCAAAGGCTTACTCAAAATTGCCATCATCTACCTTCTTACACTTATCTGACACTATTCCTTTTTATACATATTTTAAACTTTAACTAATATGAGCTATTTTCTTCCTGCTATTGATGAATATTCAATGCTTTTTATCTTTATTTTATGCAAGTAAGCATCTAGAGATATAAAATTTCCCCTAATAATTGCTTTGGCTGCATCTCACAAATTTTGGCATGTTGTCTCATTATTGTCATTCTCTATGATTTCTTGTTTCACTCATTCATTCTTTAGGATTAGATTATTTAGTTTCCAATTAATTTTTGGTCTATTTTCCCTGGCCTTTTATTGTATGTAATTTTTATTGCATCATGATCTGAAAAAAATGCATTTACTATTTTGCATTTGATTTTGAGGTCTTTATGCCCTAATACATAGTCAATTTTTGTGTAGGTTCCATAAACCATCGAGGGAAAAAAATGTGCTTTTTGTCTCCATTCAGTTTTCTCCAAAGATCTATCATACCTAATTTTTTCTAAAGTCCTATTTACCCCTTAACTTCTTTTTTATTTATTTTGGGGTTCAATTTATTTTTTCTGAGAGAGTGAGATTGAGATCCCCTACTAATATAATTCTGCTATTTCTTCTTGTAGCCCTCTTAACTTCTCCTCTAGAAATTTGGATGCTATACACTTGGTGCATATATGTTTAGTACTTAGATAAGTTTCCTTATCTAAGGTACCCTTTAGCAAGATACAGTTTCCTTCCTTATCTCTTTTAATTACAACTATTTTTGCTTTTGCTTGATGTAAGATCAGGATCACTATCCCTGCCTTTTTTTTTTTTTTTAACTTTATCTGAAGCATATTAGATTCTATTCCAGCCTTTTACCTTTACTTTGTATGTATCCTCTGCTTTAAATGTATTTCTTGTAAACAACATATTGTAGAATTCTGGCTTTTAATCCAGTATGTTCTCTGCTTCTGTTTTATGGGAGAGTTCATTCCCTTCACATTCACAGTTAAAATAATTAATTCTGTATTTCCCACCATCTTATTTACCTCAAGTTATACTTTTCTCTTTCCTTTCCCCCTTTCCCTACTCCCTAGTATTCTACTTCTGCCCATTACTTTCCTTAAAGAGCCTTTCCCATTTCCTACCCTTCCTCCTTTCTTATATCTTTCCCCTACTACTTCTGTTTTCACTTCTATTAGCCTTCTCTTTCTTTCCTCTTTCCCTCTCCCACTTCCTTTTAAGATGAGACAAGCTTCCCTGTGAAACCAAATATGTCTAATATTCTTTCTTTGAGCAAATTGATGAAAATAAGATTCACACAGTGTTCATCCCCCTTCCTTCTTTTCCTCATTTATAATAGATCTTCTTTATCTCTTCATGAAATGTAATTTACCTCATTTTCATCTTTTCCCAATACAATCCCCTTTCCACTTCTAGTTTCTTTTTTATATTATCACAGTAAAATCAAATTATCTGCTCTAAGGATACCCGTAACAGAAATATAGTTTTCAATAGTTCTCTACTTTTTACCTTTTTATGTTTCTCTTAAGTTTTGTATTTGGAGATCAAATTTTTCATCAGAAATAAATAAAATTCATCTGTATCATTGAATGTCCATCTTTTTTCCCTAAAAGATAATGCTCAATTTAATTGGATAGTTGATTATTGGTGGCAATCCAAGTTCCTTTACCTTTTGGAATATAAGATTCCAGGCCCTTCAATCCTTTAAGGTAGGAGCTTCTAGATCCTGGATAATCCTTATTGTAGCTCCTTGATATTTGAATTTTTTTTTTTTTCTGGCTGCTTGCAACATTTTTTCCTTGGTCTGATGATTCTGAAATTTAATTACAATATTCCTTGGGGTTTTCATTTTGGGGTTTTTTTCAGGAAGTGTTTACCTTCTGATTTTAGAACATCAGGGCAGTTTTCCTTGAAGATTTCCTGACAGATAATGTCTAGGATTTTTCTCTCATCATGGTTTTCAGGAAGTCCAATAATCTTTAGATTGTCTCTCCTAGATCTTTTTCCAGGTCAGTTATTTTTCCAATGAAGTATTTTACATTTTCTTCTATTTTTTCTTTTTTTTTTTTTTGGAGGGGGGGGTTGTCTGACTGATTCTTGATGTCTCATTGAGTCATTCATTTCCACTTGTTCAGTTCTGATTTTTATTTCTAATTATTTTCTTCAATTACCTTTTTAAGTTCCTTTTATATTTGACCAACTGAATTTTTAAATGAGCTGTTTTGTTCTTTGATTTTTTTTTTCCATTTCACGAATTCTGTTTTTCAAGGAGTTGTTTTCTTTATCAAATCTATTTTGTAAGGAGTGATATGCTTTTTCCATTTCACTAAATCTCTTTTGTAAGGTGTTTTCTTTACATAATTTCTGTGTTTCCTTTTCCAAACCTTCTTCCAAAGTTCTCATTTCCTTTCCCCATTTTCCTTCTAACCCTCTTTTGAAATTCTTTTTGAATTCTTCCAAAAATGCCTTGTAAGATGGGAATCAATTCATATCACTCTTTGGCGCTTCATCTGCTTTTAATGTCCTCAGGATTTGAAATCTGTTCTTTTCTTTCTCCATAAAAAACTATGGTCAGAGTTCTTTTTGGTTTTTTTGTTCATTTTTTAAAAAAGGTTGAAGTCTGCTTTTATGGCAAATGGGAGATTATCTAAGCTTCCTCTACAGGCCACAGTGGCTGTTCTGGGTCAATGCTGACTAACTTCTGCTGCTGGATGATCATGGCCAGGTCCCGTGATATTCTGGGGTTTAGGGGCTGATTATTTGCCATTTGTATTGCATTGTATGTCTTACAGCTAATCTGCTGATTTGCTGACTTGCAGCCAGGACAGAGTAGCCAACACTACTGTAGATTCCTCCCAGTAGGTTCCCTGGTACTTGGAGCCCACACTGTCCTGCATCCTTGTGTTTGCCTGTGCTTAGGAGCTTGTGCTCTGCCTGCTTCCCTTGGTGCCTGATTGAAACAGAACTTTTCTGAAGCTCTTCCAAATTATCTTCTGCTAGGACTTTATTACAACTCCAAAGCTTTGTGGCTTTTGTCACTCCAAAACCAGTTCAGATGCTTGATTTGCTGCCAATTTGAGGAATATAGGGAGAGCTCAGAAAAAGATGTGTCTCCTCTCTACCATCTTGGCTCCACCCTAACACTTTTTTTTTTTTTTACCACAATGTGTTTGTTAATGATGCTGTGAAGTTCTTCTTCATTCTTGAGATATTTATTCTCCCAATTTTCTGCCTGTTAGAATATTACCTGTTTCAAGATATAGATGAAAAACTATCTTCTAAATGAAGTCTTCCCTAAATCAGAAATGGTCTTTTCCTCATCAGCCCTCACATGATAGTTGTATATTTGTCTTTTTAGTTCTAGCCTGTATGTACATATCTATGTGCACACACACACATACACATTATTGGCATAGGGCATAGAATGCTTGGATGAAATCTTAGAAAGATAATTCATAGGAAGACATGTACAAGATGCAAATCAAAATTTCATGGATGTAAATACTCCCTTTGTCAGCTATATATCCATAGGGAAGTCAAATAAATTCTTGGACATTTGATTTTCTCATTTATAAATGGGAATGATTCCTATAGTAGTTATGGCACTTTATTTCAATTCAATTCAGTAAGCCGACGTTCTAGGCACATTGGTAGGCATTGGGAACATAAAGATAAAAACAAAACTTCCCTTAAAAAAGGAAACAATAAATATATAAGTAAATAAAAACAAAACATTATCATTTCCCCAAATGTATCCAATTAGGTTATTGTTAAGTCATTTTTCAGTCATGTTGAACTCTTTGAGATCCCATTTGGGATTTTCTTGACAAAGATATTAGAATGGTGTGCCATTTCCTTTTTAGGCAGAGTTAAGTGATTTGCTCAGGGTCACATAACCTGTAAGTATTAGAATCTGGTTCTGCACTCGGAGCCTCAAGTCTCCCTGATTCTAGGTCCATCCATATTCTATCCATTGTGCTACCTAGCTGTCCATACAGTTTAGAGGAATTCCATTTGTGAGGGATGAGGAAGACTTTTACCCAAAATGACTATTCAGAAATCACTCAGTAGAAGGCAGAAAAGTTGTTTATTGAAAACCTCTGGAGGATGAGCCATCCCATCGCCAGATAAGAAAGAAAAAGCTCACGGTAGGAGGACTAAAGAAGTAGTAAAGATACATAGCTTTTATACAAGAAATTACATCACAAGTAAGAGAGCATTGAGAAGGGGAGGGGGAGGCATTTAATTGGTTGTTGCTATTTGGAGAGATTGGAATGGAAGGTTTCTGTTTCCCCGAAATCTCCTGATTTCTAGGAAACAGAAAGTCAGGCTTTCAGACTTAATCAAGCAAGACAATGGTCCAGCTAATAGACCAAACATCGATAAATGTCAAATACCAATAAATGTCTTCAGCTCATGTTAAGTAAATATGTTTCTAGCTGGCCAAGGCTCAAGTAGATATGAGCCTGTATATATTATAGAGGTCATAGGGGAAACACAGAAATAATGAAAATAAAATACAGAAAAAAAATTTATACATTCCTGTAAGTTCTTCACCTTATCTCTCTCTATTCCATATACATTTTACAAGGCTTTTTATTAATTCTCACTAACTAGGCTTTAGAGATGTTTCTTCCCTTTGATGAGAATAGCCTTGCTTTTCACAGGCCTTACTTATAAACACTAGACATTACAAAATAAGGTCTATAAAGTGGTTTTCTAGTTGATAGGAGTGATAATTTCATATATCATGCCCTGTAACCTAAACAAAATGTGACTACTCTTCCTTTTCAACAAGATATCAGCTTGTTCTGTGTAATATCCCTTGCATTGTTTTTACTGTTGCTTTTTTTTTTTTTTTTTTGCTTTATTGTTTCTGCATTAAAAGTTCAAGTACATGAATGCTAAGCATCCTTAGGTGCTAAATGATTGCTAATATTTAGCTTAGAAACAAAAATTTGTTTTTTATAACGGGACATTGTTATAGGCAGAGGGGACGGTCTGTTTAAAAGTGGAGGCAAAAGACAGATGTGGAATATGAGAGATTGCAAGTAGTCCAGTTTGAATGAAATATAGAAAATATGGGAGAGATTAAATACAAAATCATTTGGAAAAGATTACCAAGCTATGTAGGATTTTAAAAACAAAGAAGAAAAGTTTGCATTTTATCCTAGTGAAACCTCCAGAGCAAAGAAACAAAACAACTATGCTTTAGAAATATCAGTTTGACAGTTGTGTGAAAAGGGACAAAATGAACCTGAGAGACCTGTTAAGAGAGTAGTAGATCAGGTGAGTGATTAAAACTGTCTATGTGCTTCTGATAGGCCTATGAGAAAAGAGATGGGAGAAAAGAAAAAAAAAAATATTGTAGAGACAAAATTGATGAGAAAAGATAGAGAGAGAGCCAGAGAAAAATCCATGAAGCTATCACATTTGTCAGCCTAGGTGACTTAAAAATGATAATGGCACCATCAAATATATTGTTTTGAGGCTCAAATGAGATCATAATATATAAATTCCTTTGTAACCTTAAAAGTTTCATGCAAGTGTGAATTGTTTTTGTTGTTGTTTTGATCAGGATTTATGATTTTATTGACAGAAAGAACTCTTTTAAGTAAGGAAATCCCGAAGCCCAAGCAAATAGTAAATTGTGGTACAATTTTCAATCTTAGAGAACTCTGAGTCACTAAAAGTTAAATATTGGGCTAGGACCTCAAAATTCTTTGACTGTCAAGTTTTCAGATTCCAAGTCCAGAAACAATAATAGTTAATGTTTATATAGTGTGTCTTTTACCAGCCATTTGTACTTAGTGTTTTGCAATTATTGTCTTTTTTGACCCTTACAACAGTCCCTGGAGGCTGGTGCCTCCATTATACAAATAAAGAAATTAAAGCAGACAGTGATTTGTGTCTGGGGCCAGATTTGATTTCAGATCTTTTTAACTCCTGGTCTACCACTCTATCTACTATACTACCTAACTACTTCATTATTTACCATTATCATTTTTTGTATATATATAAGAACACCCTTCTAAATGGAAAGAAATAAGGAAATGTCATATATATTACTAAATCTCTTTAGTACCAAGTTCATGGTTCTATATGTAATAGTAGTTTGAATACAAAAAGTATGTCCTCTCCAATTTTAAGTTCGGTAAAGACAAGCTCACAGACACCATGGACTATGGGATGGTAATAGGATTGGTTCAAACAGATGGAATATTGAGTTCAATAGAAGGCTGAGAGTATAAAAGACTAAAGTTCAAGCAATGCTTTAGGCCCTGGCTAGCTGTGTTATTCCAGGCAAGTCAATTCGCTTCCCTCAGTAGCAGTGTCTTAATCTATAAAATGGGAATAATAGTCATAATGATGAGATTTAGATTTGGGGAACCCAAATGAAATTAGGGTTTCTGGTGGTCAGGGAGTTAAATAAGGTCTAGTGGCAGGTTCAGGGTTCAGAGAATAAAATGGAGCTCCCCTGCAACCCCTTGGGATTTGGCACAAGGGTAGGGAGTTTTGGGGACTTCCTTCTGGTGGCACAGAGGCTCGTTGTAAAGGAATGTACAGACCCGAAAACCTAGATTGATAAAAGAGGTTTATTATGGGGATTGGAAGTAAGGTTATTATGGGTATTGGAGGTAAGGTTGAAGTCTGATTAAGGAAATAGGTGAGGGTAAAAAGAGGATGTCACTGTAAAGAGTATCCAGTGGCCAGAAAGTCCTGGCAGTAAAGGGAACTGCCAAGGTCCATCTGCAAAGACCTTAGTTGATGGAAGCTCATTATATTGTTTGTCTTCATGGGGGTTGGGAAGCCCAAGCAGATCATCAGAATGGGGCTGGGACAACTGGAGTAGATCAGAACCAGAGAGGACTGGGAGAGCCCAAGTTATCTCAGATTAGATGGGGCCCCTGATCTCCTATTGGAATTCAAAGGAGTGATTTTGACCAGGATTTGTAAATCAAAGGCCGTGGCTTCCTGAACTGAAATGCCTCAGCCAGGAAGGGCTGGGAACAACCTGAAAGGAATCACAAATCAATAGAAAATACAGTTTTTTTTAAAGGGACCACAACCTGCTTCATTCCCCCCTCAAGCAGTCAAAACTTAAATTCATTTAAGGAAAAAAGGACTTGGGGCAGGGTCTCTTATTGAGGCAGAATTAAAAGAGATTTTCTTCTTCAAGGATTTTCAGAGTTCCGGGGACCCGTCTTCAATATCTGTCTCAGAGTCATGGAAAAGCATGAGAGGTGATGTAAGCAGAATATTTGCAAACCTTAGAACACCATGTGAATATTAAGTTATCATTACTATTATCTTTAGAAAAGTCCTAGGTGAGGAAAAATTCTTTGCCAATAGGATCCAAAACCTTTTCTATAACATTTTACAACAAGGGAGTTGCCTGGAGTACTGAGAAGCAGATTGATAACACAGAACTATGTATCAGAGGCTTTGGCTCAATTCTTACTTTCCAGGATTGCTGCCTATTTGTTGTTCATTAGAAATTGTGCAAATTAAAAAAAAATATGGTTTTTAAAGGTAGTTACAAAAGAGAAGTTCTTTATTAAATTTATGGGTCTAACACTAATTACACCAATCTATAAAATTAAAATAGTTACTGTTACATAGCATTTTAAAGTTTGAAATTGCTTTTATATATAAATTAAGTTGTCCCTCAATAATCATGTAATGTTCATATTATTATTATTCCTATTTTGAGGAAACTGAAACAGATAATGCGCCCAGAGTCACAGAACTAGTAAGAGTCAGATATTTTTGACTCCAAATCCCACTCTTATCCATTTTGCCATCTACTTCCTTAAGAGATTGCTCTAAGGTGATTTCATTCAGATCCAAAAAATATTCCCGGAAGCTATTAGGAGCTAGATGAATGGAGGAAAAATATCAAAATAAAACAGGTTTTAGATAGCATAAGGACAATTTGAAAGAAATCAGAAGGCATCCTCTGTATGGTCCTCCAGGCTTTTTTTTTTTTTTTTTTTGAGAGGCAGATGGGGTTAAGTTTGAGATCCCACAGCAAGTAAATGTTAAGTAGCTGAGGCAGGATTTGAACTCAGGCCTTCCTGACTCTAGTGCCAGTGCTCTATCCACTTAGCCATCTAACTGCCCCAACATGTATCTATATAAAGTCAAGAAAAGGTAGAATTAGAGCGTCTTATCTATTTTATCCAGTTTGCTAAAACTCACCAGAGTGACTGCTATTTTAAGACCTGGTATGGTTTTATGTGTTCCTTTTCTTCAAGCAGACATATTATATCCACTGGGTCAAGATCTGGAATAAGGAGGCAGAGAATTGGCATTTGACAGAATACCTCCCCAAACAGTATGCTATAATATACTGCAAAAGATTAAAAAAAAAAATAGAAACAAAGCAGAAAAAAATCACAGCAGTTAGTACTGCTCTTTTATTTTACATTGCTTCCTTCTCAAAGGGAAGTTTACATCAAGGAACACTACCTTTAGTATAAATCTTTTTTTTTTTTTTAATTCCCCCTTCTGCTTCCCTTTAGCGACCTTCTGATCATATTCCTTCACTTCTTTATGGAGTTGAACTGGCAAGATGTGAGTTACAGTGACAGAACAAACATGATAAATTTCTGCTGCCCAATGAAATTTGTTCGGCGTGGGGTTCTTTGGCTGTTTAGAATCCTAATGTTCCGCTCAAGCAGTCTTTTCATCCATCAGATAGCACACTGCCATCTGTATATGTGCCACTGCAGGAAGATTTATGTGTTACTATTTCAGGATCTTAGATTTGGCACCTTCTTGCTGTTCATTTGGCCAAACAATAATATGCTAATTAACCCACTTGACCCAAATTATGGAGCACTTGAAGAAGTTTAGCCAAACCCAATTGCTCCTTTGGCTGGGAGTTCTTGACCCTATCATTTTGTATATAGGGAGCCCCATCACTGTGAAACAAATGGTTATTGGAAGGTTCCACTTCATCTACTGAAGGGGAATTCAATAACTCTAGATTACCCAGAGAAACTGCCAATCTCATTTTCTATGATCGCACCAGCACTTTGCTACGTTGCGGGAAGCTTGCCTCGGGGGGTAAAACCAGACTTACTTTCCCCAAGATAGTCTCAGATTTTCAGTCTCTGAAAATTTGGAAAAGAATTCTAATAATACCTTTGAAGCCTTTATCTGCAACAAGGACTTGTGGGAAGTGTAGTTTTCTTGGTTGAAAGTATATATAAAACAATCGTGGAATCACTGATTTGAAATTTGGTGGAGAGGATAAGGGAGATGTTTAGGTGTGGAAACAAATCATACATGAAAGGGCTGCTACTTCAGTCTATAAGATCTATAAGATCATGTCTGTCTGTCTGTCTGTCTATCATCTATCATCTATCTATCATTTATCTACCTATCAATTTATAAGCGTTTGGAGCTTTGTCTGGGCAAATGCTTCCTTTTAGAAATGCTCTCTGAATAACTAGCTGTTTGTCTGGAGTGTCTGCTTTACAGAGCTGCTACAGCCTGATGTTTTTATCCACTTTACTTCCTCACCTGCTCTCCCTTACCCCACCACTGCATCCTTGGTTGTTTACCCTTTGGGAATTCTAAGCCTTTTAAAATATTGTTCATTTGTTGTTTATATCTTTTTAATGAGTTTTTAATTCCCATAGAAATATAAACTGACCTTTTTTGTTCTAAGTGAATGTTTTAGAAAAATGAGTAAAAAGGGGAAAAAAGTAAGTCACAGAGAATTTTTGTTTTCAGAGTACATTATAGAGGGAGTAGAAAGACAAGTCTGCTCAGTAACTTCTTCCCTAATCTGGAGTCTTTATGATTACTAAATGCATTAGTATTTGGCATCAATATCCCCCTGAAATAGCAGGAGACAAAGGATAAAATTGAATCCTTTAGATACATTATTCTGAATGTTCAAGGAAAAAAAAATTATACCTGAAAGTTTATATTTTATTCTTATTTTTTTTTTCTTGACAGAAAGGAAGTTTCCATGCAATTGTTTGTTTTGACATAAGGCATCTCTTCTACTAACTGTATTTAAGATTAACTCTCATAACGTCTTTATCATTAGCTTGTGGGATTTCTTATTTATTCACTATGAAAGTCAGTAGGGAAAAGTGAAGAGAGACAGGGTGACTAGGGTTCAAGTGTCACCTTTGACACATTAATATTACTAGGTCATTCAGTGTCCTAGAAAACTCCCTAAGATTATAAATCTAAGAGAAGGTACTGGTAGAAGCTTCCTTTTCTGAGAGTTATCCATGATGGTGACTCAAATCCAGTTCCTCTCCTTTTATTCATCATATGTCCAAAATCTTGGATTTTGCCAATGTAGAAATATCCTCACTGTGCAGATGGAATCTATCTATAATTTATAGTCTTGAGAATTGCTTGAGGCTCAGAAAAGTTAATTACTTGAGAGTGGCCACACTGCTAAGAAGTGTCAGGATTAGGACTTTAACTCACATCTTCCTATCTAAAATGAGTAATCATCCCATGCTACACTGCTTTGCTCACCTATTATTTATGAAAAAATATCAATGAATATCTCTTCATATTGATGATAAACTTTTTTTTTTAAAAAAGAGAGTACCTTGATTTTCAGTAACTAGAAAGTTTGAACAGATTTCTCATATAAAATTTTCAAATTTGACTATTTGGTTTTAATGGCACCAGGGCAAAAGATCTGGGGGAAAAATAAGTAAAGCTCAAGCGTGTATTATGCTTTGTGGATCTTACTCTACAATAATTTATGAAAGCTGTTTTTTTTCACATGAACAAAAGATGAGCAGTAGATTGTGAGGGGAAAGAAAGAAGCAAAGATAGAGGTGAAAAGCTGTAAAATAAGAGTGAAGAGAGCAGATAGTGAGAAGAGAAAAGCAGGCAAAAAGAGAGAGAAGGTTAGCACAGAAAAGTGACAGAAGAAAAGTAGTAGGTAGTTCCAAGACAAAGAGAAACAAATAGAGAAATAAAGAAGTGGAGAGGATCTTAGTGTAAATGACAAAAAAGACAAAACTTTATACTAGACCAGAGAAAACAGAAAACAAAGAAAGAGATGGGTGAATAGTCATATAAATGCACTATAAGCCATCACTTTGTATGGCCTTCAAAATATTGATAGTGAAGTATTTTGACTTTTTTAAGTGTAAAAAAAAAACACTTTAAAAGATTTTAGTCATTTGAATTTTTGACAAAATGTTTTCTGGAAGTAAGTAGATATCCTGTAGAAAACAATTGTGAATTCAAAAGAGATCTTTTATTTTAAATGTAGGTTTCATAAGACATTAAAGAAAATCCAAGAAAATCCTGAGAGAGATGAGATCTTATTCATACCTTCAAAAAGGTAAGCATGGAAAAATTTGAAACAAAAATGCAATGCTGATTTGCCCATGCTATATTATGTCAAGGTTAAAAAGGGGGGAATGTTCAAAATCCTTTTTAGCTCTGGTTCCTATATTAGAACTGCAGATCACAATATTACTTAATTTCTTTTCAGGAAAATAATTAGAAACTAGTTCAAACTTTGGCTCAGTACTTGCCAAAAAAGCAAAATATATTTATGAGTTAATTGTTACTGTGTGATATGCATTTCATTTAAAATATTTTTATTATGAAATTAGCATCAGATAAATTGGATATTTTTATATGTCATAAAACAAAGAGAATTGTAAGTGTAGTAGCACATTTCTAGTATATATATGTATATATGTATGTGTTTATTTAAACATCTGTGTGTATATTATATACATACATACACACACACATATATACATATATATATACATACTCACATATATTTTCTTTTAACGTATATAATAAGTTCATTTACTGGCTTTCAAAACTGTTTTGCTTGTTCATACTTCTTTCTTTCCTCTTTCATTTTTTTTCTACATTAAAAAAAAAAGATATTTCTCAATGATCTCTTTTCTTGTTTCTTAAAGTCCTTGTAAGAATTATATATATTCAAGCAAAACATATTTCCACATCGCTATATCTGAAAATTTATGCCTTATTCTTCATTGTGAATCAATCATCATCATGCTTCCTCATCAGTACACTGGAATTATAGCTACTAGTTGCAGTGATCAAAATTTTCTAGAATTTTAAATTTGTCTTTCCTTATGATGTTTTTATTGAATAAATGGTTCTTCTGGTTCTGCTTGTTTCAGTTTGAATCAATGAAGTAACAACTTTTCCCAAACATTAATTTAGCTTTAGTAACAAAACATGTGTGTGTGTGTGTGTGTGTGTGTGTGTGTGTGTGTGTGTGTGTGTCTATCTGTCTATCTGTTTGTTAGTTTGTTTAAGAGAGGTAAGTTAATTTAATGTTTGGGAAAAGTTGTGGTTGTTTAAACAGACTTCCTGTCCAATAATGTTACTTCCTTGATTCTTCTGTGGACCAGAATATTATTCAGAAAATAAAACATTATTACTAAAGAGATTTCATGAGAAAATTGATTCTTCTTTTTATTCTTCTCAGGAATTTTGATTTATAGTTAAAGAGATATTTTTTTAAATTCACTTATTCCTAGAATTCTATTTAAAGTGAAACTTTAGAGAGATTTTGAAGAAAATTATATTCTATTGATGTTATTACTCTAAATCTGAATTTCTTTTTATGAAGATTTTTCATAATAAAGACCTGAAAAAAAACTATAACAAATTCATTAAATTAGCTATGTGACCAAATGACAAAGTATATATATATATATTTTTTTTTGAAAACTTTAAATTGTGTGTATGTGTGTGTGTGTGTATATATATATATATGCAAATTATTGTTTTTATTACTATCATCATTCATGACAATTAAATTGATGATGATAGAAACTGATAAAATTAAGATGGCTAATAATTTTATACTTAAATATAAAATCATTCTGAATGCTTTTTTTTGCTAAATTATTGCTAAATAACAAAGATTTTAAAGATGAGGGGATAATTATTTGGTAGAAGGGTGTTGAATTTTTGACATTTTGATGGATCTGTGACCTCATCAGTGCAGATCTTCCTTCTAATGGTCCCTCTAATAACTGATCCATATCTTTGCCCTGTACAGCTCTTGCTTATGTCTACTCTCAATTCCTATATAAGGAGCCCACAAATTATCCTGTAACGGAAAGGTTCCTCTAAATATCTTGACCTTGAAGATTCAGAAATGGAACAAAGAGGAGCCCATTATTTATCCCTCACTTGCTGCATAATGGGCCCATTCTTCTTTTCTTTTCATTTATTTCTATGATAACATTCTTTTGCCCAGACTCTCCTACATGGCTTAATGTATTGAACTCCATACTCACCCACTTATTGTGGTATTCTCTGACTTGTTGTCATATAGCTCTATAAGAAGATTTTTAAAAGGTTTTAAAAATATGAATCTAAGAAGGAGAAGAGACAGATTTTTGACTAAAAATAGTAAATTTAAATTTTAAAAAGTTCTTCTTTTCAAGAAGCATTGTGTCTTCAATAGTACTATATACTTTCCCAAAGGTAATATAGGCTTCTGTAATATTATATTGAATTCTGGTTTTAGTTCATTTTCTATAGTCCATAATGTGTCATATACACACACACACATACATATATTTATATATAGATATAGATATAAAAATTACATGTCCCATGTCCTATATAGATGGGACATGCATATAAATATGTAGATATTTACAGATATATAAATATATACATATACACAGATATTCTATAGGATTTCCATATACTTGTATATTATAATCTGAACACTACACATTCTTCATATATATGGTTTTTCTTATGAGAAAAAGTTAGGCCAAAATGTTTTGAATGATTACGGACTAGGAGACTGCATTATTCCAAGGCTTGATGAAATTATCACTGTGTAATATGCAAATAAAAACACTTGGAGAATCTACCTCTCCATTCTTAGGGAATCCTTTTTTCCATGTAGACTCTCTTCACATTCCTTTGGTTAGTATACATATCCCTTTTTAATGTCTCACCTTACATTAATCATGAGTCATCACACAAAGCTATTTTTCTGTTATATCTTTCAAGAAATCCTATATGATGCTGATATAGATATTAATTAGCTACCTTATTGGAGGGAGTACTTTTAAGGAAATGGTTTGCTCTCCCAAATCAAATTTTTAAAATTTTTTGGTAGGAAATAAACTATATGTGCTGTTAGATCTTACATTTTTCATATATTTCAGTCCATTGCTTAAATCTCTAGATTCATGTATTACTGTAGAAAACCATTTGTAAAACCTGTCAGTTGTCTTCTCATTCCTTCATTAAGGATGTCTTTCATGTTTGTGTAGAGTATTCACAAAAATTTTTTTGGTAGAAATGGGACACATTGGTAGCTATAGACAATAATTTTCATCATTGTTCTGGGGGGCTAATAATAAGGTCTTAATTTTTTCCCCCAAGCCTTTGCCCTCATTAAGATATTTTAAGAATAAATGCATTCCTCCCTCAAATTTGGTGGCCTCAAGCAGTTCTTTTTATCTGCATACTTTGTCTACTCCAGCTAGTTCTCATTTTTTTTGTTAATTCTATTATTCAGTGATTAACCCCCTTCAATACAGCAGTCATATTATATTAGGAAAATGATCAGTTACAACTATTCACTTAATTTTTTATGAGAAATAAAAGAAAATAATTGACAAGAAAAATACTACCTTAAAGAGTGATTTTTTTCTTTACTGTGAATTTTTTTCTTTAACTGTCAGTATTGAACCTATTCCATTTAATCTCCAAAAATATATTCATTTTTATGACTTATTTAAGTAATGATGATCCAGGTGTATTATGAAAACCTGAATAATGAAAAAAAAAGCTTAAATTATATTTACCTAGCATGCCATGTTTTCAGAAGCAAGAAAAGCTTATAATACATTTTAGAAAATTTTCAACAACTAAGGCTATACTGCTAAAAGCAGAGGGAGACCCTTGTAATAATTTCACCTGTAATGTGGGGCTAAAAAAATGGGAACCAAATGGTCTCTGGAGATTTCATAAGAGTGGCTAAGGAGCTTTAAACAATAGGCTTGTCCATTTATTCCTGACAATTTTTTTTCACTTAACTAATTAATTTCAACAGACTTCTTGTTCCCACTAAATTATTAGACCAAAAAACTGAACTGAATTCAAAAATAGGGGGCTAAGAATAATGAAATGTGCTTTGTTTTAAATGCAATTTTTAGGCATTTCAGAATGAGCCAGCCCTAATCTTTTCCAGCATAAAGTTAAGGAAATCTGACAGTTTCTGAATACCAAAGGCATTATTCAGGGACAGCTGGGAAACTGACACCTCTAAAGCTTCCAAAGTGAAAATTTAAAACCTAAATCATTTCTTCACACATGTACAAAACCTTCAGAATTGTAAAAGATAATAAACATTTATTTCAAAAGTAATCTTTGAAGTTTTGAAATAATAGAAGCCTACCTATTTCTGAAAGTTTTTTTTTTAATTACTAGACAGAACTAATAAGAATTTCAAAAAGTATGATCTTCGGTGATCATTTTCTCTGATTCCCTACAAACTAAGTTAAGAGAAGGGTTCTTGTAAATAAATTTGTCTCTGTTTTCTCTAATCTGTATTTCCCTGGACTTTTTTCTTTATTCATTTTCTATATTTTTTAACTGTTTCTAACATCAAATAATATTATAACTTCAAGCAAATCCCTTAATTTCCCTGGAACTCTCCTTTACATTTGTAAAATGGTGGAGGTTGCACCAGTAAATGGGTTTGCCTAGAAACCCCAGGATGAAGAAACCATACATAGCATGATAATTAATGACACGATAGCTCTAGCCACATATTACCAATAACTTTCAATAGAAAGAAGATTTTCTTATCCATTGATTTAAATTTGTGTGCCTCAAATAACTAGAAAAATTATTTTAAAGAGCACATTCTATTTCTCAAAGATATCATTTAAGGGAGGTTTTGTGATAGTAAGCCAAATTCTAAATTATCACAAAGCTTTCTAATTCTCTTGGATATTCCTCAACTTCCCAAGCTCTTAAGGAAATTTTGAAATCAATGTAGTTCCAAGCAGAGCAATCCTGGAGGTATACATCAGTACATTTAGCCTGGGTCTCATGTTACTGAGGAACCAAGTGACTTCTGAGTATTCCAAAGCTCCTTAAGGCAGGCAGTAAAAGAAGAGTAAGACTTCATCTTATACTTTATTTAAAAGACTTCCTTCCTTTAATTTTTCTTTTTTTCAAAGGAGGAGTAGTGGAAGGGGAGAGGAAGAGAGATTCCAAGAGGAAAAAAAATAGCATTTTTGGAAAATGCACAAAAAGTAATAGAAGAAAGACCAGAAAGAAGCAGAATAGTTTTGAAGGACCCATGTTCAATTTGTTATTCTTGTTCAGAGATTTTATTAGTGTCTGATTCTTTTTGATTCCATTTGGAATTTTCTTGGCAAAGTTACTAGAATAATTTTCCATTTTCTTCTCCAAATTATTTTACATATGGAGACACTGAGGCAAACAGGGTTAAGTGATTTGCCCAACATCATCCAGCTAATAAGTTTCTGAGTCTAGATTTGAATTTAAAAATATGATTTTTCCTAACTTCTCTACTACCATATGTTCATTTTATCATATATTTTAAAAGAAAAACAAATTGTATATAATGGAGATATGAAATTTTATGTGTACCCCTCTTTATATGGTCTGTTTTATATACACACATATCTATAGAAACAGTCATTTTGTTTGTGGGTTTGAAACAACAATAACAAGCTGACGTAGAGAGACCATTGCATGCAATCTACACATAAACCTCTAAGATCTGAGATCAACTTTTTAGGAAGGAAAAAAATTTTTCTTCATTTTTTTCCAACTATAACTTTTCTTCACATGGTTTAAGTGTCCCTTTCATGACCTTTCTGGGCTGGGTTCCTATTTTTGTTTAAGCCAGGTCCCAACTATATAAAATATAAATGCTGTGACTTGGGGAAAAGAAGAGTAAGGCATAAATATACTGTATGTTTTACCTCAGACCTGGCACTTTGATTCTGAGACAGTACTTTTGGGAAAGGGAAATTTGAAGGTGCCATGTCTCATACTCTGCTCTGGTGAGTGTATGAGCAAGTTTTATATGATAAAAATGTCTCTTAAAACAGCATTAGAAACTTTCCCTGATTTCTTATTTACCCTTTTTACTAAGTACTGGAAATGGCCTCTAAACTGTGGGTGGGTAGAACCAAGCAAAGCAGACCAGAGACAGAGAGTCAAAACACAGAAATTTAAATTCTAAAGCAAGGAAAATAACTTGCAAGCAAGGATGGGTATCCTGGAGCCCTGTCTTTAATGAGAGGAATCTGAAATAGTGTGGGGAGATCTCAGTCTTTATGTTTATGGTTAAACAGCATACTGTGGCCTTGGCAATGAGGGGAACAGCTACAATGAGACAAGTTTGATTTATAGCACGGTTACATGGATACTACAGATGTTTGTCCGAGCTCAGAGACTACCTGATGCTGATGTGAAACAATTCTGGGATTTTGCTGTGGCTGAGATCATCCAGGGAGCGAGCATAAAGACTGGTGTTATTCCATGCTTAGGACGCCAATTGCTGTGCCTTAGCTCTGGAAACTGGGGTGCTTCTTAATGTCTTGTAAATGCTAATAGGTTTTAAGAAAATTCAGAATACCAAAATCCAGAACAGGGAAACACAGGACAAAAAATAAGAGTTTTATAAAGGGAACATACTTAGAAAGAAGTTGATGGAAGTAGATTGGGTTTGTTGGAACTTTGAATGGAACTGGACATTTCAAACCAGTAAAGTCTGGTTGGTTTTTATAAGGTATTGTCCTGGTAGAGCAGGGTTAGATATTAGGGAGAGGAAATAAGGATCTTAAATCTAAAGACTGGTGCTGATTCATACTACTCGCAGAGAGGGGAATCCCGGGAAATTGATGGCTAGTTGATATTTAAATTCCTCGCACAGAGTGAAAGGAATTTGGTCCTTTCCTTCTATCTTCCTCTGACAGAGTTATTGGGGATTTGAGTTCTTGGATATTGTCAGTTCAGTGTGATAAGGAGGTTACAGAGATGCTTAAAATACTCCATTCTTAAAGAACTTGAATACTGTTGCTCTACCACAGACAGAAAGTGAGTTTTTCAAGCATCCATTCTATATATAAGGTAAAAACAGTGAAAAGATTTAACAGGTCTAGAAATGGTTGGGCAAGAGAGGACTAGTTACTTTTCATTTTTATCTTCTTACCCTTGTGTGAATGATATAACTTTTTCTCAATCTCTTTTTTAGGATGATTTTCTCTCTAGTAAATTCATTAATAATTCAGATATATATATCTTCTATGCTATCTTTAGGAAGCTTAAAAAAACAAAACAAAAACAAAAGAGCTGATAAATCTCTTTTGTTCAGCTCCAAGCCACCACTATTTTACCAAGTTCTCCTCCCTTTCTTCCCCTTTCCCTCTCTTTTTCCCTGTCCTTCTTTCCCCCTCTTCCTCTTTGTCTCCCTCTCTTCCTCCCCCCTCCTCCTCTTTTTCCCTTGTGTCTTCTAGCTGCATCATATGGAAATGAAGGAATTGAAGAAATCCATCCATAAATGTTTATTAAAAGTCTTCTCCATTCTAGGTACCTTGCTAAGTACTAGAGCAAAAGTCTTATAAAGTTCCTATAATATTTGATGATCCATTCTAAGTGTTTTTATAACTTTAAGGGATCTTTCTCCTTGTATTTGGAATAGGACCTAAATAATCTAGTAAAACTCTTAATAAATTCAGGCACTTTTATTTGGACTTTTATTTGGTCAGTATAGCAGATGGGAGGGATCCAAACTGTCTTTTCAGTGGGGAAAAAAAATACCCAAAGGCATAATTATTGTTTCTTTTTGAATACTTCCTTTGGAGATAAATTTATTGCTTGACAAATCTATCCATTACCTTTTTTGAACATCATTAATTGCTATACTATTTTTACTTGTACTTTAGTCAAACATCTTTCTTTATTTAACTGACCAATCTGGTTTCTTTTATTTTAATAATTTTCACTGAGGAATATCATGAGTTGTCCATTTAGTTAGATTTTGAAGATATTTGGGAGGAGGACTAGGGTGTTATGATCATGGAACTGAGGGAAAGAAAGTTTTCCAATTAGGCACAAATGTGACTCTTTTACTACATGGTAGTGATGCCCCTAAATTGTAGGAACAGTTTTTAGGTTATAATATTATAGCTTTAAAAACTTTAAAACTTTTTTTAAAAGTTAAAAAACTTAAAAAAAATTTAAAATTTAAAAGATATTTTTGTAGTATATTTAAATAATGGGGAAATGGACTCCAAAAAGGCAAATTAAGTGTTAAAATTCTATATCTGTGGCATACAATCATCAAATTGTAGCTCTGTAGAGCTTACTGAAATTGTAGACATCGTTTAGCCTTTTAGTGGGTCATGTAATCCTTTGGCATTCTGGTGATGCCTATGGACTGCTTCTCAACATAATAATTTTAAATAATTAAATAAAATACTAAATTTCATATAAAAATTAGTGAAAATAAAAGCCGTAACTGTTTTTTTCCCCTTTCAAGTTTATGTAGCTCTTGAAATTTCTCCATGCATAATTCAGGAATCTTTGGATGCTATGTTAAAAAACTTTTCTATAATGACCATCTTTTTAATAGAGAAATAGATAGAATCTTAGGAAAATAAAATAAGTTACTTTATAGGCTTTTTATTGAGCCCCAGAAAATGTCAGTAAGATTTAAAGCATTTGAAAACTGTTGCTAAGAAATGGGAAATTTTAAATAGAAATTTCAAAAATTTAGAAACTTGACACTAAATCTTAGATATAGCATTTGCAATTTTGTGACTAGAAAGTATCCCTTTAATTATCATAGAATTATAGGTTTAGAACTAAAAGGACACAGGGTGTGATGCTAAAGAAACTGAGGCAAGACAGAGATTAGTTTTTAATCTTTTTAATGTGGAGAGTTTTTTTTTAAAGACTAGCTGGCCGAATGGAACTCATGTTCAAAAATTATTGGCATCAAGGAACTGAAGCAGGACCTTTTATAGGGTTTTTAGCCAAACAGGATATATAGCCTAAGTATACAATTTTGTAGGAGAACAAAGGTAGATAAAGGGAGGGGGGTTAAAACACTGAGGCCAACAAACCATAATTCCAAGAGAGGACCATTACTTAATCCTGACAGGATAAGGGTCAAGATAAGGTCAGGGGAAGGAGACAGTGAGGCAAGGGACAATATTCAAAAGGAGGGAGGGGGAAGTGTCCCAACAAGGACTGAGATAAGGCACCTGGAGTTTTATGACTCCTTCTTTTTTGACTCAATTCTCAGTTGGCAAGGAAAAAGTGGGGGGCTGTAATAATTTTACTCAAGGCACAGCAATTCAGGCCATGACAATTCAGGGTCATTTACTTTAACCTCCTCATTTCACATGTGTTAAATTGGAGCGTACAGGCCAAAGTACAGAGGTACTTAATTCTATATCTGTGGCATACAATCAGAAGTAATTAATGGTAGACATTGGATATGAACTTATGTCTTCCAACTCTATATCTTTTGCCTCTCTTCAGAATAACAACAGGTCAACTGACCACTATGATCTATCCTAACCCCTTTAATATTATAACAAAGTCACACTAATAGTCTAATAATGTCAGACTCTGCAGAACTAAAAATAACTGGCCTGGGGATAGCAATTCGTAAGGAACGGAGACTATTAATTTAGACTAGTGTTTAGTCTATAGTCTAATATCTTCAAATCTCTTCTTACCAGTATATCATACAATAATCATTTCTACCTTCCTGGATTGTTTTTAATTTGTTTTCTTCATGAAGTTGGGGAGTTGACTCCTTCAGGATGTACCTTCTATTTCATCATGCTGAATTATCAAGAGTCAGTTCTAAAAGAGCCTTTAGTCATTCTGAGAAAAATGTTCATTCTACTTCTACATTTTTGCTTTTCTTTTAATATTAGAATTTTAACTTTAATTTTCTGCTTTTCATATCTTGATATTCATATTCAATTATTACAATGAATTAAGCCATAAATTAACAAGCCTTTATTGAGCAACTTCTATATGACAGACACTATTCTAGGTATTAGGAAGACAAATATAAATTAAACTAGCTATATGCAATGAGTTCACAGTCTAAAAGATGAGATAAATACATATAAAAACATATAGTATAAATAAATTTAATAAATATGCATACAAAACAGATAAGAGATAATTTAGGAAGGAGAAAACTAGCAGTTGAGAGATCAGAAAGGCCTTTATTCAGAAGATAATGTCTGAACTATATTTTAAAAAGTGGGATTCCAGGCAGAGATGAAGAGGAAACATATTTCAGGCATGATGGACATTAGTGTAAAGACATGGAGTTGGGAGTTGGAATGTTCTTGGTGAGGATAAGAGAAGGCCAGTTTGAAAAGATCATAAAATAAAAAAGGGGAACTATATATAGATCTAAGAATCATCTGTATAGATATTCCAAACTTATGGAAGTTGATGAGGTTACCAAGAGAGTCAAAATAAGAGAGGAAGAAGAAAGTAGGATCCAGAACAGAACTTTGGAGGATAACCACAATCTGATGGCAAAATATGAATGATAAGTCAGACATTTAGGAAATGAACTGAGAAAGAATAATACCATAAAACAAACAAAACAAACAAACAAAAAGGAAAGAATATCCAGAAGGAAAATAACTAACAGTGTAAAATGAAACGTTTGGATTGAGAAGAATTTGGACTAGGAAAGGGCCATGATATTTGGCCATTAGGAGATCATGGGTAATTTAGGAGATGCAGTTTCAGTTAGGTGATTTAGTTGAAAAAAGTTAGGTTAGAAAGGACTGAGGAATCTGAAATCTCTCATACTTTTTAATTCCCAATTTATATTTGTCCACTTAATTAGATAACATGTGTATATTCCATTCTGAATCCAAGAGGCTAGATGCCTTTCTGTTTTATGGGTTATTTGAATACCTGATCTTCATTTGACTGGGTGAATTTTAGGTGATAGAGGAAAAGAAGAAAGAGCTCTTGATTTTCAACTCCAAACTGCTTAAAAAATTCTCAGGTTCCAACTAGTGAAGGTTTTGTGATTATTGCCCCATTTCTATTTTCCTAATAAGGAGGCTGAATTTATAATAGAAGAGTTAAAGAATTTAAATTCTTTAAGGATTGAGATTGTAATTAATTTTTTTGTATACATATTTAGCCCCAAGGAAAAAGAAAACAATCCACTGTCATGTAGTATCTATAGAATTCATTTTCTTATATTTATTGTAAGCTTTGTCTATTTCTTATATCAAATTTAAGAAAAAATGAGAAAGACTTCAGATTCTTAATTCTTGGGTCAGGCTTTAGGCAAAAGAGTAAAATTATTTGAATAAATAGGAGATGCCAATAAATGTCTCCATGGAGACCAGAGAATAAACTGTTGCCATGGAAAACCTCAAAAACATTGTGCTTGTGTTTATGACTACATCTATTCCATAATTACACTAATTATTATCATTATTACCTATAATCAAAAACTGGTACAATTTTGAACAGGAGTAAGAGGAATATGGGTCCAAAGGGAATGTGCCATGAGTAAAACATCTTGGAAAAATATCGAAAAGATACTTAATAAATACAATTTGCACTACTGAAAAGAAAGTGAATGGGACAAGGATAACTCTCTTATGCCATTTCCTTGTCCTTTACTATATTTTATGATAATCTAGAGGAAAGGAAACAGTATACCAAAGAACAAAGTAGAAGACTTAAGACTCTGTTCTTAAATAGCTTAAAATATGATAGGAAAAAATTAAAGTAATAAATGTGTTTATATGCTTATGCAGGTAAATACACACATTCAGTTCTGTGCTAGTTAGTTTAACAAGTACTTATTGCTTACTTTAGGTTTCAGGGTTAACAGAATGCTATATGACTTCCTACCAAGACAAGATCCTCTCCTGCTCCCTCAGTTCTTCAGTTCTCTGGCCTGTATCAGCAAATCATAGAACCACTATGATGTGTAATGGGATTATCAGCCCTGCCAGAAATTCAGAATTTTTTTCCACTGATGCTAGGGAGTTGTCCTCCTTGACACTGGTAGAAGTATTGCACTGGCTCCATAGGGTTATTCACACTGGAAGGGTAGCTCTGTTATGCTGAAGAAACTGAGGCAAGACAGAGATTAGGGTTTTTAATATTTTAATAATAGAGAATTTGGACTATTGGCCAAACAGGACCCATGTCCCACCCCCAAACAATTCCAGAAACTTTTATAGGGCTCCAGCCATCAGGAAAACAAAGCAGCTGGGGCTGTGGGGAAGGTGGAGGAGAGGAGACAGAGCACTGGGTGAGTGGAAATTCCAGGAAGGACCATAACTTTTTAAGTCTGACAGGTTTGGGGTCAAGAAAGTGGTCAGGCAGGAGACAGAAAGTCTGAGACCAGGCAATAACCAGGCATTTGAGATAAGCCATCTGGAGGCTCCCATTCTCTCAGTCCTAATGGGGCAAGGAAGGGGGAAGTTGCCACCAGGAAAACTGAAGTAGAATAATTCAGAGAAACTGAGGCAGGGAAACTAAGGCAAAACAATTCAGAGAAACTGAGGCAGGGAAACTGAGGCATTACAATTCATAGCTCTGCTGCAATGGTGCTGTGGGGTTTTGGCTTCCAGCAGTCTTTTGCTTCTCATGGACTGCCATCTCTTTCTACTGTGAAGCTCTCTTTCTACTCTTTCCTTTCTACTATTTGGAGTAGGGATCTTCATGGCACTAGACAAAGGGAGTGAGGAGTGAATGATGTGTTGATGTGTGGGGTTGGATTTTATTGTAAATATTGTAAACCTGCGTGTCTTAAATCCTTTTTTTTTTTTTTTTTTTTTTTTTTTTTTTTTTTTTAGTGTTTCCTTGCTATAAATAGTGCGGAAAGCTGGGAGAGGGGTCTGAGTTCAGAATAAAGAATCAGCTCATTAAAAAAAAAAAAAAAATCCTTTAGGTTCTGGTTGTCCCAGATAATAGAAACAACTGAAGCTGTTTTATCTTTGGTACATAATGCAGAAGTATGAGAGATCTTGGTTATCAGATAAAATATTTATTCTTCTGTTTTGTTGCTCAAATAACTCAAGTTATTTCCTGCTATGGTTTGTGAGTTCCTTCAGAATAGGAATAATCTTTTGCCTTTCTTTGTAGTCTCAGTGTTTAGCATATTAAGTACCTATAAGTAGTAGGTACTTAATAAGGGTTTACTGACTGACAATTATCTGACTATCCCCTGCTACTATATTAGTGGCTGCTGAAGCTTCTTTTGCTTATGTCTCTCCTAGCAGTCAGTAAACAATGTAAAATCATTTCCCTCAATATTCAGGTTCTTAGTCCTTGATTACTTTTCCTTGAGACTACCTTTCAACTTCATTAGATATAATTATTTGGTAAATATAGGTGGGGAGAAGCCCTAGGGACACACTCTTGGACAATAACCTCATCTGAGGCTAAAATAAGTCCCTGACTATACACTGAAACAATCTAACAAGCCCAAGCCATTTTTGTTCCTTCCCATTTTGCACAACCAAAGATAGACTAAAGCGGTACCTCAAAGTGGTTCACTCTTCTCTCAGAAAGATGCATGATAGATTTCAGGGAAAATACATTCTTTCTTACAATATAATAATATACAGGATTCTAAACTACCATAAGTGAGGATATGCTTTTGAGCATATTACCCTGTGGGAGCTTCTATCAGTGAATTACTGAAGTAACTTTCCAGAGTGTCAACTGGCCAGATAGCAATCAGATCATCAATATCAACTTCATCAATATCATCAGAAATGAGTTTCATTTTTTTCATTGCTGAGGAGGCACAGCTGGTCATGATAAATGATCATTAAATTGAATTCTGTAGTCACTGAAGAAACTTTTCTCCCCTATAAAGTTCCTCTGTATTCATGCTCTGCAATTTTCAGCACCTATAATAACTATATATAATGCTTTCAGTTTCCCTTTGTCAGAATCTTTTCATTTTTAACCTACTCACTTGGTCTTAGCATTCTTGCTTGCTAGTTTCCTTTGCTCTGGCTTGATTGTACTCATTATTTATTGCCTTGGTCCCTACTCCACCAACTGTAATAATAGAGGTAAACCAGCATTCAGATTATAGAATATCTGAAATGAATAGAAAGCTTCACAATTCAACTTTACAATTCATCTTGTCAAACCAAATTATTTTACAGAAAAAGAAACTGAGGACCTAAGATAATTAGAGGATAGTTTTCATTGTTTGCATGCAAATATTCATCACTGTCATTGAGTGAGGTAGGATATATTCAAAAGAAAAAAAAAACAAAGTTAGACTAAAACATTGTTTATGTGCAGGAGAGGAGAAACCATTCAAACCTCTTACTAGTACTCTGATTTGTAAGGACAATTGTATTTACAACCTCAACCCTTTAAATTGCTTTTAAATGTAAGGGAATGATTTCTTTCTTTCTTTCTTTCTTTCCCTTTCTTTCTTTCTTTCTTTCTTTCTTTCTTTCTTTCTTTCTTTCTTTCTTTCTTTCTTTCTTTCTTTTTATTATAGCTTTTTACTTACAAGATATATACACAGGTAATTTTTCAGCATTTTGTTCCAACTTTTTCCCTCCTTCCCTCTACCCCTTCCCCTAGATGGCAGTTGACCAATACATGTTAAGTATGTCAAAGCATACATGTCCTAACAGTTATTCTGCTGTACAAAAAGAGTCAGACTTTGAAATAGTGTACAATGAGTCTGTGAAGGAAATCAAAAGCGCAGGCGGACAAAAATAGAGGGATTGGGAATTCTATGTAGTGGTTCATAGTCATCTTTCCCTGGGTGTAGCTGGTTTAGTTCATTACTGCTCTATTGGAATGATTTGGTTCATCTCATTGTTGAAGAGGGCCATGCCCATCAGAATTGATCATCATATAGTATTGTTGTTGAGGTATATAATGATCTCCTGGTCCTATTCATTTCACTTAGCATGAGTTCATTTAAGTCTCTCCAGGCCTTTCTGAAATCATCCTGCTGGTCATTCCTTACAGAACAATAATATTCCATAATATTCATATACCACAATTTGTTCAGCCATTCTCCAATTGATGGGCATCCACTCAGTTTCCAGTTTCTGGCCACTACAAACAGGGCTGCCACAAACATTCTTGCATATACAGGTCCCTTTCCCTTCTTTAAGATTTCTTTGGGATATAAGCCCAGTAGTAACATTGCTGGGTCAAAGGGTATGTGCAGTTTTTGAGCATAGTTCCAAATTGCTCTCCAGAATGGCTGGATGTGTTCACAATTCCACCAACAATGTATTAGTGTCCCTGTTTTCCCACATCCCCTCCAACATTCCGCATTATCTTTCCCTGTCATTCTAGCCAATCTGACAGATGTGTAGTGGTATCTCAGAGTTGTCTTAATTTGCATTTCTCTGATTAATAATGACTTGGAGCACCTTTTCATATGGCTAGAAATAGTTTCAATTTCTTCATCTGAGAATTGTCTGTTCATATCCTTTGACCATTTATCAATTGGAGAATGGCTTGATTTCTTAAAAATTAGAGTCAATGAATGATTTCTTCCTACTACTATTATGGAAATATCTGTTAATATCAAAATATCAGGACATTAAAAAAATTTAGGACTAATTGACAATGTGTTCTGTATTCCTCATCTCAGATAAAATGCTGTGGGATCTCTCTGGGTGAGGTAGTACCTTTGGATAATCCCTGCTACTAGTGATGTTATGCCACTAGTGATGTTTTATTGTCCTGACTCAGTTTCCCTAATTTTTCTGCCTCAGTTTCCCTAAATTGTTTTGACTCAGTTTCCTTAAATTGTTCTGCCTCAGTTTCTCTTAATTGTTTTGCCTCAATCCCCTTAGTTGCAACCCTCATTGTGGTTCATTAGGACTGATGTAACTCAGGGCTAGTTATTCTAAGGTTACAAATTGTAAATATGTAAGCTCAAGATAAGAGGGAGTTCAGATTTCCTGGCCCCTAACTTCTCCTAAGTCATCAAGAATTTATGGTCCTATCCCCAAATCTGTCAGAACCTGATTGATGGACCCTGCCTGGAGATTCCCACTCACCCAAGTTTGGACTCTACTCCCTGTCATTGTTTAGCTACCTGAGCTAAGAGCTATAAGAGAACTCACCATTGAGAACTCACACTGCTGGATGCTTTAGACATAATCCTTGGGGGCATCATGTTTCAGTTTCTCCAGCATTACAGTGAGATTTGGACTGGTGGATTGCTTGAGTTTGAGATTTAATCAGTAGAGATATTTGGGAATCATCACTAGAGTGATATTTGAAGCCATGAAAAAAATGATGAGGTCACCAAGTGACATAGAATAGCAAGAGAAGAGAAAGGGCTCCAGGAGAGAACCCTGTAGGATACCCACATTTAGTGGGAATTATCCAGAGATTAGTCAGATAGGTAGGAGGAAAACTAGGGCAGAGTGGTGTCCTGATAATCAAGGGAAAGGAGAATATCAGGGGGAGAGAATGATTGAAAAATTCTATTGAAATCTTTTTGTTTTATGAACTCTTTTGACAATCTAACATGTGCAACTTATGGACCTCTTCTCAGAATAATTTTTATGTGTATAAAACTAAACATATAGTATTACAAAGAAAAGCAATTATATTTAAATACAGCTTTCAAAATTCTTTAAAAAGAGTTCACAGACCCTTATATTAACAATTTCTGCCTGTGTAGAAAATGTGCTTCATAAACAAAAAAATGCTCTGATTTCAGTACTACAGGTACCACTCAATATAAATTCTCAAAATTTAAGGCTTTGTCTTACTGATGAACTTTAATAATCTTCTCTCTCTACAAAGGTTATTTTCAAAATAGTGTTAACATTTTGAAATGCCTGCACCATATTTTTGTCCAGCATCATACATTTAACTTCCAAGGAGAACTATTTTTAAGTAATGTTTCTTGACAATATCATTTCCTGGCATAGGATAATCCCTCTGCATTATCGAGGACAAATCATTTCCAGACATGTCTAGTAAGAGATACTTGCCCATCCATAATACTTACAAACTCTATTGAAATCTTGACACGCTATTTTCATTGCTTATAAATATACCCTCCACTAACTGAGCAAGGCTATAGCTGTCACACACAAAAAGAAAGTTAACTTGCTTTCTCTGTTACCAAAGTTAATGTAACTAAGGATGATAAAACTGTGTTTCATAGTTGTCAATGATGGATATTGAGAGAGAAAGATAACTAGTTTAATAATGAAATAGGACATCCCCACAAAGGCCACAGTTTGCATGTGGATTCAGAGAGTTAGGGCCACATGATATACTTTTTGTTGGTGATGGTTGTAGAAGTTGGATTTTCCTCCTTAAAAGTTTATATATCTGGGATTCTTAGTATACATCAGGTATAGTAATCATATACATGCTTGAAAAAAAAAAAGTAAAGCTCCCTAGAGTTGCTAACAATAGAATCAAACTTGAAAATATATTTTAGGATAACTATTAGCACTTTAAAAGTCTCCCATGTCAGAAAAACATTATTTATCTTTTTAGAGGGGTAAGATTGCTTCTGTATCTGTGCGTACTTTTTTGAATAGAATGTTGAAAAGTCTTCTTTTTTTAAAAAAATATTTTATTTAAAAAATAGAATTAAAAAGAAAAACAGAAAAGGAATACAAAACAAAATGAAACCGGATAAAAGAGGACACGGTTATATATGCAACAGAACATCAGGGAAGATTCAAAATATATAATAACAAATTACCAGTTCAAGAAAGTCTATACATTAGTTATTATATACATGAAGAAGAAATTAGATTTGAGTGTCCATCTTTACTTCCTTGTAAATTGTTCTTTTCTGTGCATCTTTTTTTATTCTCTTTTCTCCCTTTCATTCCCCCCACAACCCCCAAGTAGATTATAGTTAAAAATTATATATTTATGTATATATGTAGATATATACATACACACACATATCTTTCCTATCCCTGCAGACTCTTTGCTTTAATTCTGCTCCATAACTTACCTTGCTATTACTTAACCTCCCCTCACTTATGGATCCTTTCCTTGTCTTTTTCCCACACCCTTTCCTTCCCCAGCCATCCATCTCTTCTCCCTTATTTCTTTATAGATTTGAAGGATAATATATCCTTCATGGTATATATGTAGTGTTGCCTATTTAACCCATTCTGAATGTGAGTAGGTTTTCAGAACTATGAGCCCTCCAACTTTGCTCTATTGCCTCTGTTTCTATTCTTCCTCTGTACCTCATTTGTATGACATAATCACCATTTTTACCTTAACTTTACCCCAATCTTTCTTTTGAGCTGCCCCATTGTTGATATCAATCTTAAACATATGGTATTTATTTTCCATGGTAAAAAAACAAAAAAACAAAAAAACCCAACCTAACATTTTGTCCATATTGAGTTTCTTAAAAACGGTTTTTTTGATATGTTAATTTTTCTATTAAGTTCAGCTGTGGTTGATAGAAAGTCCTGAAAATCTGCAAGTTCATTGAATGTCCATTTTTTCTTGTTCTATTATAATTTTGTTGGATATGATATTTTTGGCCACAGGCTTAGTTCCTTTGATTGATGGTAGATGTGATTATTATGGCTGCTGATAAGTCCTATATAATTCTAATTGTAGATCCAGTGTATTAAATTTTTTTTTCTTGTTTCTTGCAAAATCTTCTCTTTGATCTGGAGATTTCAAAATTTGGCAATAATGTTCCTGTGTGTTTTACACACAGGATCTTGTTGAGGTGGTGAACAGTGGAATTTTTTTCCCCTATTCTTACTTTCCCCTTCTCTTCTACTGCTCCAGGACAATTTTTTGTGGATTATTTCTTGTATTATGTGTCAAGATCCTTTTTTTGTCACAATTTGCAGGTAGTCCAATTATTCTTATATTTTTTTCTTCTTGATCTGTTCTCCAGATCTGCAGTTTTTCTTATGTTTCACATCCTGTTCTATTTTTTTCATTCTTTAGAATCTGTTTTGTTATTTCTTGGTCTCTCATAGCTTCACTGGCTTCCCCTTGCCCAGTTCTAATTTTCAAAGAATTATTTTTATCTCTGAGACTCTGCATTGCCTTTTCTAGTTAGTTAACTTTGTTTTTTTCACAATCTTCTTGTTTTTCTTATTTGGTTTTTATTTATTTATTTTTTAGTTTTTCTTCCATTTCTCTCATTTGATTTTTAAATTCTTTTTAAAATTCTATGAATTTTCCCTGGGCAAGGAGCCATTTCATATTACTTTTTGGGGTAGGAGCTCATTTTATTTCAAGGTCTTCCTTTTAAGATGAGCCCCATTCTTTCCTGTTTCTATAGTATATTTCTATGGTGGGGTTCTTTCTTCGTTGCCAATTCATTTTTTTTTTTTTTAATAAGAGGTATTAGTGTAAGCACCTTTAATTGTGGGATGGGAGGGATGGTGCTTCAAGCTTTCCTTCAGTTCTCCCTTCTGACCTGGAACCCCAAACCAAGAACTCCCTCTCCTCCCCTCCCACCCCAAGCAAGTGTCCACAACCAGCAGATTCCTGCCCCACTGCCTCTGCTCACAGGTGAACTGATTCTTTCTCACCCAGAGCCATGTCTCAGCAGCACATCCTGCCTTGGCGTTCTTAATCAGCCAAGGTTCCCTCAGTATTCCAGAACTCGGACCTGGACTCCACAAAAGTCTAGGAGGTGAAAGTTTCTGTAGTTTCTCCCACCAAACACAGCTAGCTCGTGGGCTCCCCTGGCAGGTGTTTCTGTTGAGCTAGCCGGTTAGTGTTTTTGTACTTCACACAGTTTAATCCCTCAGTCTCAGGTCTTCTGATCTTCTTGGATTGTGTCAGAAAGACCCTGTTCTGTCCCAAGTGATTTGTCATTAATCTATGTTCCCCCTGAGGCACAAATTTATTCTATTTGTGGGGGAATTGAGAACTTGAAATTTATCAACCTACTCTGCCATCTTCCCAGAATGCTCCTGAAAAGTTTTCAAGATAAGCAAATCTATTCTTTCTGAGATATCTCAAATATTGATTATTCAATACTTTTCCTTAATTCTAACAAACATTCATGGCGCTCAAGCTGTTATTCTTAAACTGGGGGTGCATAAAACCTCCAAGAATCTACAAATAGATTTCAAGTGGTCCATGATAGAGAGAACAAAACAACTTACATAGTAATTTAATAAAAGTGATTTTCTTATAGTCTTATGTATTTGATTTTATGCATTTCAAAATGTTGCTTTTAGAATGGATCCTTGCTTTCATCTGGCTGTCAGAGATCTACAACACATTTAAAAAAAGGTTAAGAATTCATTTGAATTAGTTTTTAGATAGGGATAGTTAGTAATAATAGTTAAATTTTTTAAATTGCACTTTAAGGTTTGATGAAAACTTACAAAAGTTGACTTATTTTATACTCTCAACAACTCTAAAACATAGATGGCTTTTATTACCTCCATTTTATAGATGGGTGAATTGAGGCAGAAGGAGATTGAGTGATTTGCCTATGGTTACACAGCTAGTATGTATCTAAGGCTACATTTGAACTCAGGTTTTCCTGATTCCAAATATATCACACTAGCTCTATATTCTGAAACACCTAACTGCCTTTGGCCACCTAGCTGCTTTAGCGGCTGAACTGTAATGCCAGAGAAACTGAGGCAAGACAGAAATTAGTTTTTAATATCTTTAAAGTGGAGAATATGGGCTACCCGGTAGGACAGGACTCTTGTCCAAAAGATGTCCGACCTCCTGTGACACAGACTTTTTATAGGACTCCAGCTATAGGAGAACAAAGGCAAGGGTGGGGGGAGTGGGGGAGAAACACGGAGTAAGCCATAATTCCAGGAAAGGATCATAACTTTAGTCCTGACAGGATGGGGGTCAAGATAAGAAGGTCAAGGGCAAAAGACAGAAGTTAGAGGGACAAATCCCAGAAGGCATTTGAGATAAGCCACCTGGAGTTTTATGATTTGGAATGGGAAGTGGTCAGAGCTTCGAGATTTTAATTCTTTAGCCCTAAGGGCCAGGAAGAGGGGGTTGGCCATAATAATTTTATTCAGAGCATAGCATAATAATTCAGGGAAACTGATGCATTATAGAACTTGTGATTTTATTAATTTAGGAAACTCCCAGATAATGTGACTCCCTTTACTAATATGTCACTTGCTTTATCACTTATAATCTCAGACTGCTGCCTAGAACAGTATTTCTCCATATGTTGTCCAGGAGATCTTTCAAGGAGTTTATAAGGTCATTTTGTCTTAATCATACCAAGATACTATTTGCCTGTTAATGCACTCCACCTTTTTCCAACTACCTGTATAAGTGAGAAAGACTTTTGAATACTTCAACAAAAGTATATTTTATAAGAGGTTTAATACAGAAGGAGATATGAGAATCCCACTCTCTTCTCTTGATAGACATTAAAGATGCTTAAAAATATATATATATATATAAACAGTCATTTTCATCACTATTTTTTTTTGGAAAAAGCTAGTTGTTTTTCATAAAAAAGTCAATTATGAGGGGGCAGTTAGGTGACACAGTAGATAGAGCACCAGCCCTGAAGTCAGGAGGACCTGAGTTCAAATATGGCTCAGACACTTAATATTTCCTACTTGTGTGACCTTGAGCAAGTCACTTAACCCCAATTGCCTCAGCAAAAAAAAAAAAGTCAATTATGTTTAACATCGAACAGATTTATTATTATTGTTTAAAGTGCATTGATATTTTAAAATTTTATTAGTTTTAATCTCTTTGATGGTATTTACACACATATATACAAGCCAAAGTACTTCTGTATATATATGTGTGTATAACATATATATTTATGTACATCTATGTGTGTATGTGTGTGTGTGTGTGTGTGTGTGTGTGTGTGTGTAGAGGGTCACAGTTAGTGGGGATACTCTGGGTAAGGCATAAGACCCTTCAGCCCAGAGGGAACCTGCTGACAATGTCTGGTTCGGCTCCCCATCTTCCCTAAGGGCTCTCAATCTTCCTGAGAAGTCAGCAGCGGTGATAACCTGTGTTGAGATTGAAGCAGAGTGATATCAAGTGGAAAAGTGATACCAGGTGGCTAACTACATAGCAAGTTGTTTATGTGGTCCCACGTGCTCAATGTTGCTTTTGTTACATTATATAAAGGGAAAAGCCCTTGAAATAAATGGACTTCATTTTTCCACCATCCTTAGGAGTCCACCTCATCACTTCTCCACTAGGTAGGGATATTTTAATCACGCCAGTGTGGGGCTCTAGAAAGCAGGACACAGCATATATGCATACACACACACACACACATATGTGTACATACATACATAAGTACTTTGTGTCCTTAATTTTTAAGATAATAAAAGCGTCCTGAAACCACAAAATTTATGAAGCATTGGCCTAAAGCAATGAATTATTAGGTATCTTACCCATGCAGTTGATATATGTCAGAAGGATTTGAATCCAGTTCTTTGCCACACTCCCATGTTTAGAAAAGGTAATCGTTCAAATCTAGCAATAGTCTGAATCGTTTTTTAAAAGGAAAATTTGGGTCAGTGAGAGCAATAAGTAAAAATGAGAAAAAAATTAAAATTGGTATCCACTAAAGTTCTAAGTAAAATTACCATCCATCTTTTGCATTTTTGACTAATTCTATGAACATACCATCAAAATAAAACAAAACTTAGTAATATGTCTTCAAGATTTGTTTACTATTTAGGGACTTAATCTTACTGTGAAAAGAGGCAATGTTTATGTTTATGTAAGAGAAACTGAGACATGGAAATAAAGATTCCCAACTTTGTCCCACCTTTTTGGTGTTGCCTTTTTGGTGTTCACCTTTTTGGTGAAGCCTTTATTATGGCTTATCAAAGCTTTGAAGTAATTTGCTATAATTGTTAAATAACTTTTACTCTTACACTTGCTATCAATTATAATGCTCATTCCTCTCTACCACTGACCAGAACAAACTAGTTTATGGATATTCTAAATAAATAAAATATCTTTAATAAAAAATTAAATATCTTAAATAAATCAATAAAATTAATAAATAATAAATATTTAATAAAATAATAAATAAATTATGTTTAATTTTAAAAGATCTTATTACAATGTTATCCAAACATCGTTGATAGAGAATTTGCCTTATAGTCAGGAAGACTTGGATCCATAGTCTTCCTCAGACAATTACTAACTAGGATATTATGTATGACCGGAAGGTAATTTAGCTCATATATACATCAATTGTTGTTATTTGTAGATAAAGACTTGAAACTTGGGTCTCATTTTTAATAACAAAACTTAGTTAGCTTTATGCATCCACATGAATATAATCCTTAGAATATTCTTCTTAAGGAAAAAAAATAAACTTAGTCCAGGGATGTGCACTTAAAACATTTATTCAAAGAAGTTTGATTTGAAAAAAAAAAAAATCTGTGGCATAGTTTGTAGTCTTTCCTACCATTTGAATTACTTTGATTAGATAGAATTATTAGTAGTTCTCCAAAAAAATTCTTTTAATTTCACAAAATTATGGTATTTCAATAAAAATATGATAATTTAGAATAGTTTTTCTAATACTGGTAATTGCTTATTCTCTAAGGATCTGAATTTTCAATATCCTTGAATGTGTAATCTGTTTTTCCAGGCTTCATTTCTGATGTTTAAAATGATGAATCCTCAGGAAAAAATGGCCTTTGGACTATAAACATAAAGTGAAAAAGTCTCAAATTGCTTTGAAATGACCATTTTGGACTAGAGATCTAATTTGGCAGTCTGTCTCCAGGTAGAGACCAGTTTGACTCTGGTCTCTGAGGATTATTGATATGGATTGCATCTCTCTATCTATATTAAAGCACACTGGAAATTCAGCATCAGGTCACATTTTCAGGCAGTACAGCAATCATTTTGAGTACTACCAGGCAACAGGAAACAGAAGTTCTCCTTCTGATATAAAAACTATTCAGTTTTGCAAATGATATAAATCAGAAGACCCTCATTATTTTTTGTTTGTATGTTTGTTTTAGCTAATTATTGGACATCTAGAGGATGGTAGATATGAAAAAATGGCAGAAAAAGTAGTCTTTGCAAATAGTCACATACTTTAGCAGTGATTTGTAAAAAGACATGTACAAACTTGGAGTTAGGGGTGGGGTGAGAAGCTGAAAATAAGGAACAGTTGATCTAAAAAAAAATGTGAAGACAAATTTCATTATGATCATGTACTCAAACTTGAGTTTGAGGTAGACATTGAAAGTTTTGCTTTCAAAATCATTGCACAGGTTTGATTGGCCCAGGAGCAGATTAGGAAAAAAACACCATAAAACATATTAGCAATGAGGGAGGGCATGACTGGGGTCAGTCATGAATCTTCAAGGGAGAAATTCTTGGCTGGAATTCATTATTTCTTTCCCTAATATTTCTGCCATTCTTGTAAAATGTCAGTATGTTAACTGCCTGGGATTCAGAGTTAAGTGACTTGTCCATATTCAGGTAATTAGGAAGTGTCAAGGGTAGGATTTGAATCTGTATTTTCCTCACTCCAAATCTAACACTAATTCTAACACATACATAAACAGAGAATTTTATAGAAACATACACATAAGTGGTGCTGTTCCTACTGTAGTACCACCATACCTGCCCAGACTTTTTCTTCATGTACTCTATTTCTCTTCTATATCCTTCAGGCAGAGTGAATAATTGTTTCCTTCTCAACATACTCTGCTCTCTCAAAAGTGCTCAATAAATGCTTTTTCATTCATTCATTCATTCATTTATTCATTCCTTTATTTGTACTGCTCCTTATTCTTGAAGCTGTTCCTCTATTCTGTTTGTTATATATCTACCCATCTTTTATCTTTTAAAATAATAGCTTTTTATTCTTAAAATACATGTAAAGATAGTTTTCAACGTTCACCCTTGCAAAATTTTGTGTTCCAAAATTTTCTCCCTCCCTCTCTCCATCCCCCTCCCCTAGGCATCAAATAAGTAATCGAATAAATATGTACAATTCATATATATATGTGTATATATATATCCACATTTATCATGTTGCACAAGAAAAATCAAATCAAAAAGGAAAAAAATTGTGAGGAGAAAAATGCAAACAAACAGCATCAAAAAAGGTGAAAATACTATGTTGTGATCTATACTCAGTACCCACAGTCCTTTCTCTGGGTGCAGATGATTCTCTTCATCATATCTATTGGAACTGAATCACCTCCCTGTTGAAAAGAGCCACGTCCATCACAATTGATCATCACATGCCTTGTTGTTGTTGTGTTCAATGTTCTCTTGGTTCTTCTCATTTCACTCAGCATCAGTTCATGTAGGTCTCTCCAGGCCTCTCTTATATCATCCTGATGGTCATTTCTTACAGAACAATAATATCCCATAATATTCATGTACTATTACTTATTCAGCCATTCTCCAATTGATGAGCATTCACTCAGTTTCCAGTTTCTGGCCACTACAAAAAGCTGCCACAAAAGTTTTTGCACATGTGGGTCCCTTTCCCTCCTTTAAGATCTCTTTGGGATACAGATCCAGTAGAAACATTGCTAGATCAAAGAGTACATACCTTTGAGCCCTTTGAGCATAGTTCCAAATTATTCTCCAGAATGAATGGACCAGTTCACAGTTCCACCAACATCGTGTTAGTTTCAGTTGTCCCACAACTCCTCCAACATTTATCTTTATCTTTTCCTGTCATTTTAACCATTCTGAGGGGTGTGTAGAGCCTACTCATCTTTTCGAGTTACCTCTTTCAGGAGGTGCTGTTATCCATCATAGATAACAAATCTCTCTAGTTCCTTACTTTTTGTATATATGCGTATTTCAGAACGGTTAAAACCTTTGAGTCCACCTGTTCACTTTACCCATAAGGATCTGGGGTCCAGAGTAGTTAGAGATGTACCCAATGCAATGCCAATAATAAGATGCAGAGCCAGGTTTTAAATCTGTGTCCTTTCACCCCAGTGGCAGCATTATTCCTATTGCACAATGTCATTTCCTATTATTATACTAATGTATTCTTGCATTATTATATTCTATTATATTACTCTATTATATTCTTAATCACCTTGAAGTACACCCTGTCTTCTTAAAACTTTTGCCTCCTCTAGCACTGAATACAGGATTTTGCACACAATATGTGTATGTAAAACAAATGTTTATTGAATTAGATTGGATTGGATTATGATAATCCCTATATATCTTGTCTAGGCAAAACACGAATGTGGCAACATCTAATGACTATGTGTCATCTTGACTATATTTACTGAATTTGACTTGACATTTCCTTTTCATCTCTCCCTATGAATGACCTGGGTCTTCTGCTGGATATGGTTCCTTTGAGTTTGCATTGTGCTTTGGTTATCTAGCTGATGCTTGTCTTAATAACATCAAAGCTTTTATCATCCTGTATGAAAGGCCCTTGGCACTGGTCTTCCATAAAAGTAACATTTTCTAAATCAGTAAAATAAAAGCTAAGTAAAATTTAATTTTTTAATCTACTCCCCTCCCAAAATCAGGCTAGATTCCATTCACTTATATTTAAATGTCAAATAAGATAAAAATGTTATGTGACAAATTAATATTGAATATATTTCCATTTTCTACCATTTTCTACCTAATCTTTCTCATTTTGTGAGAATCTTGTTCATATCCTTTAACAATGAATCTTATTCAATGGAAGCCTCCTTTTGTTTTTTTTTCCTGTAGCAATTGAGGTTAAGTGACTTGCTCATGGTCACAGAGCTAGGAAGTATTAAAGTGTCTGAGATCAAATTTGAACTCAGGTCCTCCTGACTTCAGGGCCAGTGCTCTATTCACTACTCTACCTAGCTACCCCTCATCTTTGTCTTTTATCCTTGCATGTAGCTTGGGCTACATTTTCAATTTCATTGTATCGTTGTTCTTCTTTATTTCCAAACATGCATTTCCTGGAAGATATTCTTATATAATTTTATAGAGAGTTCTAATTGGGGAGATGCTAAAGCTTATCAGGTGCATCATGCATCTCTTTGTGGGTTGAGTCACCTACAATTTGGTTTTTTTGGAGATTATAAGATTCAAATAATCAAAGAAACTTTCCATATATAACAAGAACTTTTCATCATCCTAAAAAATGGTCTTTTGGATTTTGCTTGGAAAAACCTTTATTCAGGTGGAAAACAATATTTCCCAAAGTAATCCATTTCATTTTCATTCAAACTTAGTACATTAGTACTAAGTTTTCCCCCCTTATTTGTCTAATTTGTCTTTTTGCAACTTCTACTGGTTATTGATCTTTGTTCTTCTCTCCTCCATTAAACAAGTCTACCTATATTTGCTTATAGAAGACATCTAAGAACCAAAGAGAACAGCATATTAGAGAATATAGGGATAAAAGTCAAAAGAAGAAAAAATGAATTATGCTATACTATAGAAAACCTGTTAAAAAAGAAGGATACTTTAATTCTAAAGAATTTAAGAGACAAATGACTAATCTGACACAGAGATGTGATAGAGTAGTAAGGAGTTCAATTATTTTAACTTCCATTGCAGTTCTTTTTCTGACAAAAATTTGAGTTGCTAATAGGTCCTTGATTTGCTTTAGTGATAATTGAATACTTCAAAAGGTAGAGGAGCAAACAAGAGAAAAATATTATTCTATATCTGATCTACACATAACCGTGAATGAACATACTTTTTTGCATTTGATTGCTTTAGTTGATGTGATTATTTATAAAAAAGTTATCAAAAAGCTAAAAATAAGTAGTAAACTAGGGGAAAAGAAATAAAAAAGAAAATTCAAAAGACCATGTTATGACTAAAAATTTTCAAGAAAAATAGTTATCTAAATGAATATGCCTGACTTTAAATTTCACAAAGGCTCATTGGAAATATATATATATATATATATATATATATATATATATATATTTGTGATGTACTAAGGAATGTCAGGATTTCTTTTTTAAAATTGTTGCTTATTCTTTCATGTCTGAGCCTTAAGTTCCTTTCCAAGGTCTGGAAACTGAGGTTCTAGTTTTATATCTTTTGAAAAACTAGCCCCTAGCACTTGGTTTTGAAATACCATTTAAATACCAAGTATCATTCTAGGTTCTAGAGATAAGACTAAAATTATATAGTGATGCTCTTAAGGATTTTATATTTCAGTGTCTCTTTTGTTTGTATTTTTTCTCATTACCCTGTGTATAGTAAACACTTAATAAATAACTTATCTATCTTTCTACTGGGAAGCACATCTATCTATCTATCTATCTCTCTATAAATAAGTACAAATTATATAAAAGTGAATACACAGTAATCTTTTAGATAGTAAGAACACTAACTGGAATAGTATTTTCCACCATTTTTTGTTCCACAACTCCCTTTTAACAACAACAAGAAAAATGTGTTGTGAACCCTTTGGGGTAATTTAGTATACTGCTCATGATATTCTTTAAGATTTATTCATTAAGTATTTGTAATAACTACAGTAATAAAATTTGCCCCAAAAGCTTTAAATTAAAATTTATATTATGTAATTAAAATTATAAAATATAAAATTTCATTTTATGAATAATTATGAAAACTCTAAATATAAAATTATAGAACTTTAATTATAAAACTATGAATATTTTATGTAGGACTTTCTGCAATAATTGAAAGAAGTAATCTGGGAAGATTTCATATGATTACTATTACCTACAATACTTCACTTTAAATTTCTTTCTTTGTAAATTTTTTTGAATTAAAAATATTTTAAATAAATGTTATAATTTTCAAGATATTTAAGATAATAATCATCACATAAAAATTTTGATGTTAGGCTTTTTAAATTGAAGAAATACTTGCAATATTTGGCAACATTTGGATCAATACCAGAAAAAAAGCCTCTTAAATCTAGTTCCATATAAAGTTGATTTTTATATTTGATTTAAAACAAGAATAAGGTAAAAAAAGAAAAAAAACTTGCTTACTCAAATATGTAATAAAAATGGTAAGAAAATTTTAAAAGTTCCCTTGTAAGTGAGGGTATATACATGCATCTGCCCATGACATGGAAATCACTTTGTATTCAACTTCTGAGTCCTCGTGACACTTGGGAAACAAGTTAATGAGAAAATGAAAAAGTGCAAGAACACATTGTTCTTAGATGAAGTCATAGTTTGATATGATTAATGTATGAACACCAAAATCATTAGGCATATAATTATGAACATTTTTAATTGCTGCGGAAACAAGTCTCCAATGCTTCGAATATGTATATTCTTGCTGTCATGGAGGGAAACATGTACATGTACATATTTGTAACATAATTGGGTATTTACTGCTTCAGGGATCATTAAAGAATTTTTAGTGCAAATCCTTTCAGCCATTAAGTCATTGTCTACCAAATGGAAATCACTGAAATGAAGAAATTAGGAATAAATTTATATCTGAAATGACATTTGAACTGAATCAGTCATGAAGTATTAATTAAGTACTTATAAGCATCATGCTAGAAAGAAAGAATATGAATACAAAATGAAGTAGCTCTTGCCTTCAAGCAGTTTACATTCTCTTTAATAGGAGCTAGACATCCAAGAGACAAAGGTGAGGAGGGAATACATAAGAATAGAGATAGGAATATGATGTCACATCAAGTAATCATTTTGACTAGAAAGTAATATGTGGGAAAAGAAATAATTTGCAGTATAGAAAGATAAATTGGAAGTAGATTACAGAGGACTTAAAATACCAAAGAAGTGGAGACAATAAACTTCTAAGATATTTTTAGAAGAGGATTAACATAGTCAGATATGTGTTTTAGAAATAATAATTTGTCAGCTTTGTGGAAGATATATTGGAGGGGACAGAAGTTATTAGCAGGGAAATAAATTAAAAGTGTTTTGAAGCATTTTATGTGAAAAGCATTGAGTATTTGAACTCCGATATCTGCCAGGTGAATCAAATAAATATAATAGATTTTGGGGGTGTTGTGAAAATAGTCAATAAGATTTGAAAACTGATTGTAGTGGTGGATGAGGGAAACTGAAGAGGTGAGGATGATCCCAAGGTTATGATGGGAAGTGAGGAATTTTGGGGAGTAGGAGGATAGGGAGAGTGATAACATGTTAAGTTTAAGGTATCTTTGGAACATTTTGCTTTTAGCCCAGTCCTGGGAGCCAACATCTCAAGAAAGCAATATTTGATGCTCCATGAAACTCACATATCTTGTCTTGGGGCTAGTAGATTTCAATGCATCTTTTTCCATTCTCTTAGGAATGGATGAACCAAGTAAGGGAAATGAATTTGAGCCTTGGATTACATATAAAACGAAGAAAAATATACTTAAATTTTCAGTTTCTGGGAGATAAGTAAGAGGGTAGATATGGAATGACTTTATAAATTAATGAAATACACATATCTCAATAGCATTTTATGGTTTAAAAATGCTTACATATAACATCTCATTTGACTTTTATCACAAACCTGAAAATGTAGGTATTAATAATGTACATTTACATAATGGTTTAAAATTTACAAAACTCTGTTTAGAGCTGCCCTGTAACTCAGTAAGAATATATATCTATATATCTCTATATATTTATTGTTAACATGATTTCACTGGTATAAGAGTTCCCAGGAAAGGAACTATCTCTCTATCAATGTAAAATTGTCAAGTACTACGTTACTTCAAGCATTAAAAACATGTATTGAGACATTAAGTTACATGGATAGTATATGTCACAGACAATAGTTGACTGCAGACTTTTTATCTGCTGCTATATTGTATATTATTATTTTATTATCATATATAAGGAAACTGAGATTCGGGGCATGCCCAATTTTACATAGTAATGACAGATCCAGGCTTTTAAAAGTAAGCCTTCTTGACTTCTCTATATTCTTTGAATCTTTCAATAATCCTTTCCTTATTGACTCTTCTCTCTAGGTTTTCATGAACTCTTCTCTCCTAGTTCTCTCACTACATATTTACATTCTTCCTAGTATCTTTTGTTAAATGTTCAGCTAGCTCACTTTCTCTAACCATGAAGAATGCTGTCTCCCTTGGATTTAAATGTCATCTCTATGATGACGATTTTCAAATCTGCTTCTCTATCACTAACCTCTAAGCTGACCCTCAGACTTAAATCGCTAGTTTATTAAACATTTCAAACTAAATGTCCCATAGACATGTTAAACTCAATATTTTCAAATTGGAACTCATCATCTTCTTTACTCCTCCATCCCCTAATTTCCCTCACTTTCTAACTTCCTCAATGTTGAAGGCATACCATTTCCTCAGGTACCCAGAGTCTCAAACTAGATTTCATTTATTTCTAGCCCATCCATATCTAATCTGTTACCAAGATCTATTGATTTTACTTTTTTTTTTAACATCTCTTGAATATTTTCTGTCCTCTGACACTACTACGACCCTATCACCTCCAGCATTAAATAGAAAATTTTAAAAGCCTTCACAATCTCACCTCTATCCCTTTCCTCAACATTTTTCCATTCTTCTTTCACCTTATACTCCTCCACATATACGTGGTAACACTGACCTTCTTGCTTGTCCTTTAATTAGAAAATCTATTTCCCAAATCTAGACATCATAACTTGACTGACTACCATTTCTGTAGGACTATCCTTTTTCACTTTCACCTCCTGTATTCATTGACTTCCCTGATTTTCTTTAAGTCCCAGATAAACTTCCACCTTCTACAAAAAAAGCTTTTTACTATTCTTTTTCATTATGTTTTCCCTTTGTTGAATATCATTCTATCTCTTACACATATACATACATATTTTCACACACATGGATAAACAGATATGTATGTATATTACATGTATATATCCATTAATATGCAATACACACATATACATATAGTTATAAATTATATTACATAATTTATATTTATATACATATTTATATATGAATATTGTTTATTATATATAAATTTATATATCATATATGAATACTATTTATACATATTATTTCTTTGCTTGTTTTTCCTCCATTATACTGTAAGCTCCTTGAGATCAGGAAATGACTTAGGGCTCTTTTCGTATCCCTGATACATTACACATATTTTGTTAAGTTGTTCAGTCTTATCTGATTCTTTGTGAGTCTGTATGGGTTTTTCTTGGGAAAGAGACTAGAGTGATTTGCCATTTCCTTCTCTAAAGGTTTAGGCAAATAAAGTTAAGTGACTTGTCTGGGCTCATGAAGCCATTAAGTGTCTGAGACCATATTTGAACTCCTGTTCCTAATTCCAGACCCAACATTCTATCCAATGAATCATTTGGCTGCCTCTAGACTAGCTAGACATAATAGGTATTTAATAAATATTTATTGATTGACTAACAATATTTCTACTTTATTCTGCATATAGATATTTCTATAGATTTGTTTTCATATTATCTTCTTCATTAGATTATAAGCTCCTCGATTGAAGGTTCTCTTTAGGGCTTAGCACCATAACTAGAATATAGTAGGTGCTTAATAAATGTTTATTATTTATGCTATTTTGAGAGCTCTTTCCACTTATTCTCTGTTGTCTCCACAGCAGGGCACAGGAAAGGAAATGATACTAGATGATAAACTTTATCCATTTCATGATGTTTTAGATCTTGAGGCTTGAGATTTTTGCTCATTCTACATTCTCTTCCATGTTTACTTGTAATGCCTTTGTCCTAGGCACTAGAATTGTTAGTGAAGTCCCTGATTCCATAATTTGTTTTAGTTCTTGCTGGTCATGTTTTGTTTTGTGTCTGAAAAATTTTCTCTGGTAACAAGCAAAGTTTCCACCATTTCAGGCTGACTAGTGTTCTTTCTTTCTCCCAGTAGTCATGATTGTTGGATTCCAGGGTTTACTCCCTATTAGACAGATTGAATATTTAAAGAAGGCCTCTTGGTATCAAATCTTCAGGCCTTTGGGGAACTATTTAAACTAATTTAGGGATAGCATTAGTAATTTGCTAAATGGCAAATTTCTCTAAATGATACACTGGAGAAGGGTGTGAAGGAATTAATGTAGCTTCTAAATAGATCTATTTACAATAAGATAACAGCTAAAGTATAAGGCAGAACATGGCTCAGTACATCTTCATCTTCTTTTTAGATACAGCAAGATATTCATTCTGTGAATACATCCCATACTATGAAGGGACAATGAAGAGGGGCCTCAGCTAGTCCCACTCTCCAGTAGACATTTATGGCTCCCCATCACACAGTAAAATAAATTTACTAAATGCTACCTTAAGAGCCAGATGAAATGAATGTTATTTCTGCTTATTCTAAAAATACTGAATAGATTACAGATTAGGAAAATCTGGCTTAGCTAGTTAAAAAGAAGTAATTAATGCTTCTTATTCAAATAACCAAAGCCCACTTATTCATAATCATATGGAATGATTTCCGAGATTGCCAAAGTCTGACCAAATCAGGGCTTCTGGTACTAAGTAAAGGATACTGAAGATGGGAGCAGATAATTCATATGAAAAAATGGTTGGAGGGACATGGGTGAGAAGTAGCCAAGAAAATAGTAGGCTACTTACCATGTGTAATTTGAATAATATTAGTATGCACAAGGGCAATTACAGAGTAGACTTTAAGATAATTAGTGAAAGGTTGGTGTAATGTTCTTTTGGTTTGGTTTTCTTGGGGTTTCTGGGAGCAGCCTTCCTTTCAGTTCAGTAATCACCACAAGAGTATCCAGGTATTAAAATCAAATGCTTTGTCTCCTTCTTGGGACTGGGCAGCTTTCTGGAGAGCCTTTCAGACTTGCCTTGGTCTCAGTGGAGAATTGCAGGAAGAGAGCCTGCCACCAGGAGCCTGACAGAAGATGGAAATGAATTTCTCTCTCCTTCCCTCTGAGATCTTTAGCTCTTGCCTCCAGTTCTCTTGTCTTCTCTGCCTTTCTGAATCAACTTAACTGAGGACCCTAGCTTATATGCTCTATGCTGAGTATAAACCAATCATTATATCACTAGGAAACCATTGTTTGTGTAAGATTCAATCAATCATACTGAATTTAGAGAACTATTAAGCACCATGCTAAACTAGATAACCATTGTATCATTAATTCCACTTAGTTGGTACCTTGTAACCATCCTTGTTTTAGGTTCAGAGTTCTAGCCCATAACAGGTTGGGGCTTCTAAATGTCTAGACAAGGAGTCCTTGGTTTATGGTCTATGAATTCAGGCGTCTGTGAGTCAATTACAGGGGATCTGTGAACTTATTAAATTTTAGTTAATCACTAATAGAAACTTACCATTTCTTTTCCATTTTAATATAGGAAATATGAGCCTCCATATTGATAATCCTTAAAAAACTTATTTTATTAAAGAAAAACAGAAAAGGAAACAAAACAAAACAAAACAAAACATTGTATTGTGTACAGCAGAACATCAGGTAGGATTTACTTTTCCATAATATTAAATGAAATAAAATGGACATTCAATGAACTTGCAACCAAATTCAATTTCTTTCAATCAAACCCAAACTCAATAGAAAATTTAAAATACAGAAACCAATGTCAAAGATCAATTTCAAGAAACTTAATATGGAAATATTGTTTTTATTTTTTATATGTAAATATATGCCATATGTTTAATATTGATAGCAATTGGGTAGCTCAAAAGAAAAATTGAGGCAAAGTTGAGTAAATTCTAAAGAAAATAAAGAATAAAAAAAGATAAACTATATATATGTATATATATATATATGTAAAAATATAATGATAAATCATCAGTTTAAGAAAGGATATATAATAGTAGAAGAAATTATATTCATGAGTGTACATCTTTTCTTTCCTTCCTTGTAAGTTACTCTTTTGTTTTCTGCTGTGTACTTTTTAAAAATTCTTTTTTTCTGCTTTCATATCACTTATCTCCTCCAAGCAGGCTATACATATGTATATAAATGTATATGTACACACACACACTAGACCTATCTCCTACACACATTCTCTCTCTCTCAAACAAACACACATATATACACATGCATTCACTCCACATGCAAACGTGCATCTAAAACATCAGTATGGCGGACATAATATGGAGATTTCTCTTTTAATTGAATCTTAAAGTTTGATGTATCTCTTCTTTAAAGTTCCTGCTAATTCTTCTGCTATAAATCTATTTCTTAATTTGTCTTGCTATTACTTAATCTCCCCTTACCCATGAATCCCTCTCTTGTCTTCTTTCTTCTCCCTTTGCTTCCTCTTCCATCCATCCATCATCCCATTATTTCTTTATAGGTTTTTGGAGAGTGCTATACCCTTCATGGATTATATGTAATATTGACTATTTAATCCATTCCAATGTGAATAGGTTTTCAGAACTACCAAGTCCTCCTTCCCTCTTTTTGATACCACTGTGTTTATTCTTCTTCTGCACCTCATTTGTATGACATAATATTTATTACTTTTTGTAGACGATTTTTCTTTTTTAAAAATTTAGAATCTACTTGACTCTGCCTCAATCTTTCTTTTGAGCTACCCATTTGCTGATATCAATCTTAAACATATTATATACATTTCCATGTAAAAAAACATAAACAATTTGCCCATATTGTTTCGTGAAACTGATCTATGATATTGGCTCTTGTATGTTAACTTTTTAAAATTGAGTTTGGGTTTGGGTTTGAGGTGAAAGAAAGTACTGACAATTTGCAAGGTTATTGAATGTCCATTTTTTTCCATTCAATTTTATAGAAAATTTTGCTGGATATGATATTTTTGGCCACAGGCCTAATTCTTTTGATTGCTGATGTATATGATTCTGGGACTTTTCTTGGTCTTTTATTGTGACTGCTGATAAGTCCTGTATAATTCTAATTGTAGCTCCAGCACATTGTTTCTTGCAGAATTTTCTTTTTGACTTGGGGGTTTCAAAGTTTGATAATAATATTCCTATGTGTTTATCACAAAATATATTTTTGAGGTGATAATGAATGTAATTTTCCTATTTCTATTTTCTCCTCATATTCTAAGACTCTAGGACAATTTTGTTGGATTATTTTTTTATTATTGTATCATGGCTCTTTTTTTTGGTCACAGGTTTTAGAGAGTCTAATTATTCTTTTATTTTCTATTCTTAATCTGTTCTCCAAATCTGCTGTTTTTTCTTATAAAATGCTTAACATCATGTTCTATTTTTTCATTTTTAAAATATTCTGTTTTGTTATTTTTTGGTCTCTTACAATCTCATGGCTTCCCCTTGCTTAATTCTAATTTTAAAAGAGTTATTTTCATCTTTAAGACTCTGTATGCCTTTTTCTAGTTGATTAACCTTTTTTTTTCATAATCTTGTTTTTCTTGGATTTTTTAATTTTTTATTTTTAGTTTTTCTTTATTTCTTATTTGATGTTAAAATTCTTTTTTGAGTAATTCTTTTCTGGGCAAAGAGCCCAGTTATTCTTTGGGGCAGATGAACCCTGGTCTTCCCTTTTCCTGTAGTATATTTATACAGTGTGTTGTATTCCTGGTTTTGCTTGTTGCTCTCAGCATAAATTCATGTAAATCTTTCCAGGACTTTCTAAAATAAGCTTATTCATCATTTTTATAGAACAATAATATTCCATTACCTTCATATATCACAACTTATTTAGCCATTACTCAGTTGATGGGCCTCTAACTCATTTTCCAATTCTTTGTTACCATAGAAAGAGCTGCTACAAACGTTTTTGCTCATATGGATCCTTTTCTCTCTTTTATGATTTCCTTGGAAGACAAACCCAATAGGAACACTGCTGGATCACAGAGTATGCAGTTTTATAGTCCCTTGGACATAGTTGCAGATTGTTCTCTAGAATAATTGGATCATTTCACAACTCCACCAATGATGCATTAATATCCCAATTTTCCTCTCATCCCCTCCAACATTTATTATTAACTTTTCCTGTCATCTTAGCCAATCTGAGAAGTACGAGGTGCTCCCCTAAAGTTGTTTTAATTTTCATTTCTCTAGTCAAGAATCTTGATTCTTCTAATCAAGAAAAAAGAGCATTTTTCATATGTCTATACATGGCTTTAATTTTGTCATTTGAAATTTCTGTTCATATCTTTTGACCACTTTGGGAAAGACTTATATTCCCTTAAATTTGGCATAGTTTTTCATATATTTTAGCAATGAGACCTCTATCAGAAACATTTTCTATATAAATTTTCCCCCAGCTTTGAACTTCCCTTTTAATTTTGTTTGTGTTTTGTCTGTGCAAAATCTTTTTAATTTAATGTGATTGAAGTTGTTCATTTTACATTTCAAAATGTTCTCTAATTCTTCTTTAGTCATAAATACATCCATTCTCCAAAGATCTGAAAGATAAATTATCCCTTGCTCTCCTAATTTGTTTTTGATATTGCCCTTTATTCCCAAATAATGTATCCATTTTGATCTTATTTTGGTATGTGGTGTGAGATGTATGTCTAGGCTGGTTTTCTGACATATTATTTTCCACTTTTCCCAGAAATTTTTCTAAAATAGGAGTTATTATCACAGAAGCTGAAGTTTGGGAGTTTATCAAATACAAGATTATTCTAAGCCTTTAGTATTTTGTCATGTCATCAATTCCAATGATCCACCACTCTATTTCTTAGCCATTACCAAATTGTTTTGATTACTGCTTAATTATGATATAGTTTTAGGTATGGTACTGCTAAGCCACCATCCTTTATATTTTTTATTAATTCCCTTGATATTCTTGCCTTTTTCTTCTTTCAGATGAATTTTGTTATTATTTTTTCTACCTCTGTAAAATAAAGTTTTGACAGTGTGATTGTTTGGCCCTGAACAAGTACGCCATTTTAGACAAAATTATCATTTTTATTATATTGGGTCAGTTTACTCATGAGCAATTAATATTTTCCAGTTGTTTAGATCTGACTTTATAAATGTATGTATATACATGTATGTTTATTTATGTTTTGTAATTGTGGTCATATAGTTCCTGGGCTTGTTTTGGCAGGTAAACACTCAAATATTTTATATTGTCTACAGTTATTTTACATGGAATTTCTCTTTCTATCTCTTGCTGTTGGACTTTATCAGTAATATATAGAAATGTTTATGATTTATGTGGGTTTATTTTATACACTACAAATTTGCTAAAGCTTTGAATTATTTCAAATAGATTTTTTGGATGATTTTCTAGCATTCTCTAAATATATCATTATATTGTTTGCAAAGAGTCGTAGTTTTATCTCCTCATTGCCTATTCTAATTCCTTTAATTTCTTTTTCTTTTCTTATTGCTAACATTCACATTTCTAATACAATATTGGATAATTGTGACAATAATAGGCATCACTGTTTCACTACTGATCCTATTGGGAATGTGTTCAGCTTCTCTCCACTGAAATAATGTTTGCTGTTAGTTTTAAATAGATATTATTTTAGGGAAAATTCCATTCATCCCTATCTTTTCCAGTGTTTTTTTAAAAATAGGAGTGGGCACTGTACTTTGTCAAAAGTTTTTCTGCATTTACCGAGATTATTGTTTTTTTAATTGATGTGGTAGATTATGACAGAAGTTTTCTTGATATTGAATTAGTCCTGCATTTCTGGTATAAAGCCTACTTGGTCATAGTGTATTTTCCTTTTGATAAATTGCTGTATTTTGTTTCATATTTGCTTTATTTTTTTGCTAATATTTCATTTAAAAGATTTCCATCAATATTCATTAGGGAGATTGTCTATAATTTTCTTTCTCTGTTTTGGCTCTTCCTGGTTTAGAGATCAGTACCATATTTGTGTCATTGGCAGGACTACTTCTTTACCATTTTTCCAAATGGTTTACATAGTATTGAATTAATTGTTCTTTAAATGTTTGGTAGAATTCACTGGTGAATCAATCTGGCCCTGGAGATTTTTCTCAGGGAGCTCATTAATGACTTGTTCAATTGCTTTTTCTAAAATGGGACTATGTAAGGATTTTATTTTCTCTTTTGTTAACCTGAACAATTTATATTTTTGTAAATACTCATCCATTTCAGTTAGAATTGTCAGACTGTTGCCATGGAGTTGGGTAAAATTGCTCCTAATTATTGCTTTAATTTCCTTTTTGTTGGTGATAAGTTCAAACTTTTCATTTTTGATGCTGGCAGTTTTGTTATTTTTCTTTCCTTTTTCTAATTAAATTAACCAAAGGTTTATCTATTTTGTTCATTTTAAATGAAACTAACTTAGTTTTATTAAGCTGTTCAATATCTTCTTAGTTTTAATTATATTAATCCTTTGACTTTTAGAATTTCTACGTGGATATTTAATAGGAAATTTTTAATTTGTACATTTTTTAGCTTTTTTAGTTGAATGCCCGATTCATTAATCTCTTTCTCTATTTTATTCATGTAGCTACTCAGAGATGTAAAATTTCTGCTAACAACTTCTTTGGCTGCATCTCATAGGTTTTGGCATATTGTCTCATTGTTGTCATTCTCTTGGATGAAATTATGGATTGTTTCTGTGATTTTTTGTTTTGTTTTACCCACTCATTCTTTAGAATTAGATTATTTAATTTCCAATTGGGTTTTAATTTATTTTTCCTTGGCCCTTTATTGAATATAATTTTTATTTCATCATGGCCTGAGAAGGAAGCATTAATTATTTTTGCCTTTCTGCATTTGATTGTAAAGGTTTTATGCCCTGATATATGGTAAATTTTTGTGTAAGTGCCATGTACTGCCAAGAATAAAGTATATTTTCCTTTCTGTCCTTATTGAATTTCCTTCCTAGTTTCTTTCATGTTTATTTTGTAGTTAGGTTTATCTGATTCTGAGAGGGGAAAGTCGAGGTCCCATACTAATATAGTTTTGCTGTCTATTTCTTCCTGATAGTGATTTAATATCTTCTCTAGGAATTTGGATGCTCTACCATTTGGTGCATATATATTTAGTATCATTACTACTTCATTGTTTATTATACCCTTTAACAAGATGTACATTCCTTCCATATCTCTTTTAATAAGATCTATTTTTACATTTGCTTTTTCTGAGATCAGAATTACCAACCTTGTTTTTTAACTTTAGGTGAACCATGATAAATTCTGCTCCATCCTTTTACCCTTACTGTGTATGTGTCTCTCTGTGTCAAATGTGTTTTTTGTAAACAACATATTATAAGATTCTGTTTTTAAGTCACTCTGCTATTCACTTCCAAATATGGGAGAGTACTTTTTGGGAAAGTTCATCCCATTCACATTCACAGTTATGATTATCAGCTCTGTATTTCCCTCCATCCTATTTTTATCTCCTGTTTGTACTTTTATCCTATCCTGTTCCTTCTTAGTAGTGCTTTGTTTCTAAATCATTCCTTGTTTTACTTTCTATCACTCTCCTCCCTTTTTTTACCCCTTCTCCTAGTGTTTCTGCCCTTCCTTTTATCTATCGACCCTTTTCCCCCTTTCTTCTTCTACTTCTTTATAGAAGATAAATGTCTATACCCAACTGAATGATTATGTTATTTCGTCTTTGAGACAAAACTGATGAGATCAAGCTTCAGACAATGCTCATCCCTCTCCATTATTTTCTCTCCATTATTACAGGTCTTTTGTGTTTTTTTTTTAATGTGATCTAATTTATCCCATTATACCTCCCCTTTCCTCTTCTTCCAGTACAGTCCTTTTCCCACCCTTTAATGTATTTTTCTTTGAGGCCTTCGCATCTAAATCTATTCACAACTATACTCTTTGTCCATGTAATAATATCCCCTTCTGTCTGTCCCAATAACAGATATAGTTCTCAAGAATTTCCCTCCCTCTTTATTTTTCTATGCTTCTCTTGTGTCTTATGTTTGAAGATTAAATTTTTTGTTTCGTTTTGATTTTTTCAATAGAAATGATTCAAAGTCTCTTACTTCATTGAAGATCCATTACCTCCCTTGAAAGATGATGCTCAGTCTCATAGAGTAGTTAATTTTTGGTTGTAATCCCAGGTCCTTTGCCTTCCTGGAACAAGATATTCAAGGCCCTCCAATCCTTTATTGTAGTTGCTGCCAAATCCTGGTTAATCCTGACTGTTGCCCCTTTGATATTTGTATTATTTTTTGTTTGGCAGTTTATAGTATTTTTTCTTTGGGATAATAGTTCTGGAATTTTTCAACCATGTTACTTAGGGATTTTCCTTGTGGAGGAATCCCTTTCTAAAGATAAGCATTGGATTCTTTCAATGAGTATTTCCTCCTCTCTTTCTAGTACAGCAGTTTTCCTTGATGATGATCTCTGAAGAATGTTATACAGTCTCTCTCTCTCTCTCTCTCTCTCTCTCTCTCTCTCTCTCTCTCTCTCTCTCTCTCTCTCTCTCGGATCCTAGCTTTCAGCTAGACCAATGATTTTTAAATTGTCTCTTTTGGATCTATTTTCTAGGTCAGCTGTTTTTCCAATGAAATATTTTACATTCTTTTCCATTTTTTTCATTCTTTTAAATTTGTTTGATTCATTCTTGATGTCTCAGAGTCATTAACTTCTGTTTGTCCCATTTTAATTTTTAATGTATGATTTTCTTCAGTTAGCTTTTGTAATTCTTTTTCTGTTTGATTAATTCTACTTTTCCAGGTAATTTTTTTTAATGGATTTTTTTTTTTCATTTGGCCTATTGTATTTTTTTAAGGAATTGTCTTTCTTTTCCAAATTGTTGACTCTCTTTTTCATACCTCTCATTTCTTTTCTCATTTTCTCTTCTCTCTTATTTGCCTTTTAAAGTCTTTTATGAGTACTTCCAAGAAGGCTCTTTACTTGAAACCAATTCATATCATTCATTACTCTTTGAGATTTCTCCTGAGTTCATCTGAGTTGATCTTTTGGCCTTTCTTGTCACCATAGTAGCTTTCTATGGTCAAACTTCTTTTCTGTTTCTTGCTCATTTTCTTTTCTTTTTGTATTTTTTAAAAACTTTTCTGGTTGAGCTCTGCTCCTGAGATAAAAGGAGCACTGTCCTAAGCTTCCCGTGCAGCTCTGAGCCTTGGCGTTGAGCACTGGGCCTCCTTGTGCTTGATGTCTTGTTCACAGCAGGGAGTAAATTTACTTGTTCTTTCCCAGGAAAAAGCCTGAATTCCCAGAATTTTCCTTCTGATCCCGTACTAAGTCTGTTCCTGTACTGAGCCAGGACTGAGGGGCTTAGTTGCTGAATTGCTGTGATTAAGACTCTCTCACTGTTTTTTTCTAGACACTGTCTGAGCTGGGATGAATATCCCTTTCACCCCAAGGAGACTGACCTTTCTTGAAGTTTTTCTAATCTGTATTAAGCTGTAAGTGGTTTTATTCCAGCAGACTTTTTTTAAGAGGCTTGGTTACATGTGGTTTTCAAGGGAAATTGGGAGAGCTCCAGCAGCTTCCTGACTTCATTCTTGGCTCTATCCTGGAAGTCTTTATTTTACTTCTATATGAAAAGGCATCCATAGCCTTTACCATATTGTTAAGGAGTTCATGAAACAAAAATAAGTTAGGAACCACTGATCTAGACTGGTGGTAGTTGCTGACTTGGGCAGGAGGCCATCCCTTCTATACTAGGAAGATGGTATATCAAAGAGTAAAATTTACCCAGATCCTAACATGACATTGATGATGGCAGGAAGTATAAGGGCATGGGAGGACAAGTGCTTTGCAAAAAGTCCCTGCTTTTAGGGATGCTTCTTTGAGCATCAATGTGGCAGGAACATAGTATAAAAGAAAAGCTGGTTCATAGTTTATATATGCCCTTAAGTACACAAATGTGTTTGTGTGTGTGTGTGTGTGTATGTGTGTTTGTGTGTGTGTGTATGTGTGTGTGTGGACTTCAAATCTTAGGTTAAACTCCCACCTCAGACACTTAGGAGTCATATGACCTTGGCAAGTCAGTTAACTTCTTTGAAATTCAATTTTTTTATCAATGATATGAAGATAAAATTATCAATAGAATTCATGTTTTTTGTGAATGGTTGCTATGAGGACCAAATTTATATCTCTATTTCTATCTCATCTATATCCATGCATACAGACACAGTATTTTACCTACCTTAAAGTTATATATACAAGCCAGTCATTATAAAGTCTTAAAAAGTAAAGGTACCCATACTTGGAACTGTATCTTGAGTTATAGTTCAACTATAAATTGAAATTCATAAATTATATATAATAAAATTATAAGAAATAACTATTTCCCTGGGAAACAGAAACATCATTTCTTTCTATTGAGATCCTATGTTAACTTCAAGAGAAGTTAGATGCAGCATGGGATTCTGGGCAAAGGAGTAGAATAGGTCTGGGAAGTACAAATAGATTCAAGTAAAATTGCATCCTTGAAGGATGGTAGAGAAGACAGTGGTAGGAACTAATGTCTGGTAATATCTATTGGAAGTGAAGGAGAAATTTAGGAAGAATGGGCTGCTAGAGAAGTGACACTGAAGATGGCTAAAAGAGCCAAAAACAAGAATGCCAAAGTAGTGCAGCAACCCTGGGGAGCTGCTTTGTGGAGTCCTATTTGAGATAATACTATCAGTAACAGAAACTATATTTGAAACTGGGGAAGGTTCCTAAACTGATGGATATTGCTTTTTATTTATATCTTTTTGGTTTTTTTAATCATCAAAATTTTTCCTACTGATTTACCTTTTCTGCTCTTCTCCAGAAAGACATCTCATATAATACATAATATTTTTTGAAGGAGAAAAATATCAGCAAGACTGATCAGTGTATCAAAAAGTTTGAAAACATGTGCATCATACTATATTGATGTTTTCCCATCTCTGAAGAAAAGGAATGGAGAATAGTATATTTTAATGTCTTCATTGAAATCATATTAGTTTTTTGTAATTTTTTAGCATTAACTTTTGAATGCTTTGAATTTATTCTTTCCAGCTACATTCCTGTTCTCATTATAAGTGGGTTTTTTCAAAATTCTGTTTACTTCACACCATATCATATTGAAGAAATCTGCTCAGATTTTGTATATTCATCATTTCTTATAATAATAATATTCCATCATATTCATGTTCAATAATTTGTTTAGCCATCTATCTGTCAGTCTGAATGCCTATCTGTCTATGCTACTTATTTGTATATTTATATATTTTGGATACCAAATCCTTATCTGAGAAATTTGATACAAAGGGTATTTCCCCTCTATTTGATGCTTCACATTTCATTTTAAATATATTGTTTCTATTTGTGGATAATATTTTCAATATCTTGTAATTAAATTATTCATTTTATCCTGCTAGCTGCAGGTATTCATTTTTGTCTTAAAAATTTATGGCCTAATTCCCAGTAATTTTTAGTGGTTTGATCTTGAATAATATAATCATGATTCTTTTACAATTTATTATGGGATATAGCAAAAGATGTTTGTCTAAACCCAATATCTGCAAAACCATTTACCAATGTTTCTAAGAATTAATCAACCAAGGAATTCTTTTCTAAGTAATTTATGGTTTGGGGTATATTGAATTGATCTATTGAGTTCTACTACTTTCCTGATGAGCTCAAGTAATCTCTTTTTTTTAAAAATAACTTTTTATTGACAGAACCCATGCCAGGGTAATTGTTTGCAGCATTATCCCTTGCACTCACTTCTGTTCTGATTTTTCCCCTCCCTCCCTCCACCCCCTTCCCCAGATGCAAAGCATCCTTTACATGTTAAATAGGTTATAGTATATCCTAGATACAATATATGTGTGCCGAACTGAACAGTTTTCTTGTTGCACAGGGAGAATTGGATTCAGAAGGTATAAATAACCCGGGAAGAAAAACAAAAATGCAAGCAGGAGCTCAAGTAATCTTATAGATTATATATAAAGGAATATGCTTCTAAATATTTAACATAGAACTCTATAGGGAAAAAAGTATGCACACATTTTAAAGTTTAATCTGCATTATTGACATTTTCTAAGTATAGACAATAACAACCCCACCCCCAAAAAATCAAGCCTTGATTTATAGCTGATTGCCAATTTCTGATGTATAAATGCTCATACTGAAAATGTAACAATCAGTTCTCATGAATCAGTTTGAGCTGGCTGCATACCCTAATCCTCAAGCCGAACTCTCCCATTTTTGTCACCCTTTTCACTTTTTAAGTTTTGCTGAGCATATCAATTTCTTTTAAAAATCTTTTTTTTTTAGCTGTCTAGCTTTCCTTTTTTTCTCCCTCAGTTATATACTCTGTTATGTACTCAAATAAAATCTTTTCTTCTATTTATCTTGTTTGAGGGTTTTTTGTGATTTTTTTTTCTACAAAAGTATTTCTTCTCATTCTTTTCATTAATTCTCTCCCCTTTTTATATATTCTAGACTTTTCATCTTTGAGTCATAATCAAATGAACTCTATCTCTCTTGGAATTAAAGTTCTCAAAATACTTATTTAGAGTTCCTTCTTCTAACAAATTTCCTATTTTCTGACTATGTAGATCTTGCCCTATTCCCTCTGCTTTCAAGGCAGGAAACAATTTTTTTTTCATTGCATTCATGGAACCCTCTATAGGACTTTCTCATAGGAACATCTCAGCAAATGTTTTTGGTTATAATAGAACAGAACAGAATAAGGGAAAAAACAAAAATTTATTAAGTAAGTGCCTGCTATGTGTCAGGAACTGTAATAAGTGCTTTTCAATTATGACTTTATTTGATCCTCACAACAACCCTGTGAAGTAGGTGATATTAGTGTTATTATTCCCATTTTACAGTTGAGGAAAAAAGCAAAAAGAAGTTAAGCGACCTGCTGTGTTCACACATCTAGAAAGTTTTTATAGGAAGCTAGATTTGAATTCACATTTTCCTGACTTGGGGCCCCAAATTTTTATCTACTATATCATAGGGAAGGGAATGAAAGGGAATGGAAAGAAAGGGTAGGAAAAAGAAAGAAAAGGAAGAGAAGGGGATATAATAGGACTGAATGAAGTGGAAATAGAACAGAATAAAATAGAATAGAAACTGACTAATATTATCATCTCTCTATGTTCAGCTATATTATCTCAGCTGTACTCAAGATTCTGAGTAAAACAGAGATATACTACATGAAGTCTTTAAACTCTGATGGATTGAATTCCTTAAAAAGTAACTATTCTTCACACCTAACTAGAAAAGATTTGGATACAGAATCCCTTGTTTGGTTTAATTTGGTTTCTTTTTATAGTGGATAGGAAAGTAGGAAACACAAATAATCCTTCCCCAAGTATTTTCTGTTTGTGTCTCACAACAGGAAACCAAAGAGATTGTTTTGTTAAGAATTCTATCTTGCTGACCTGAATAGAACTCTGCCAAAGCCAGGGTTTTGTGTATCTGACTAAATACATCCTTTATTCTTGCATTATATTTTGCTTCCCACACATTACCATCCACAGGTCATGTCATGTGGAACATATGGACAAGCTTAATCATGTGTATTAGAATTACTATTGTATTCTCAGTTACCCTAGAAACAAAATAAAGGGCTTTAAAGTGTATAAGCATAGTATGGATGAAACTCTGGTGACTTTTCATCCTGATGCTTTGAGATAATTAATTTTGGTTTTTCCTTTCCTGTTGTTAGGGTAGCTAATTTACCAATGTTGGGATAGAGGTATAGGATATAGTTAGGTTTGTACTCTTTAGTAATTGTTTCTAAATTCCAAATTGCCTTCCAAAAAGTTTATATTCATTCACAGGACTACTAACACACCATCAAGGTGCTGTTTTTTCTCACAGGCTCTTCAACATTTACATACCTCTTTTCTTTTTTCATTTATTTTCTTCCCTTTCCTTTTCTTCCTTCCCTCCCTCCCTTTTACCTTGTCCTCTGAAGGTTATATTCATTCACAGGACTACTAACACACCATCAAGGTGCTGTTTTTTCTCACAGGCTCTTCAACATTTACGTATCTCTTTTCTTTTTTTATTTATTTTCTTCCCTTTCCTTTTCTTCCTTCCCTCCCTCCCTTTTACCTGGTCCTCCGAGTTCTTTCTCCCAATATGCCCTCTCTTTTATCTCTCTCCCCTTCCTTTATCCCATTCTTCTCTTATTTTCCTGCAGGATGAGATAGATTTCCATACCCATATTATATGTGTATGTTATTTCCTCTTTGAGCTTATTCTAATGAGAATAAGGTTCAGTCACTCATCCTTTTCTTCCCCTCCTCCTCTTCATTGTAAAAGGTTTTTCTGGCTTCTTTTTTTAATGGCAGATAAATTACATCATCCCACTTTTTCCTTTTTCTTTCTTTCAGTCCATTTCTTTCTCATTTAATCATTTTAATCATTATTCTGTCAATTTACACCTGCACTTCCTATTTATATATACTATTTCAAGCTGCCATAATAATGAGAAAATTTTAATGAATTACAAGTGTCATTGTCCCATGTACAAACATAAACACATAAACTTAAAGTCCCTCAAGATAACATTTTCCCGATTACCTCTGTATGTTTCTTTTGAGTCCTGCATTTGAAAATTAAATTTTCTTTTTATTTCTAGTCTTTTCATCACAAATGCTTGAAAATCTTCTATTCATTGAAAGAGTTCAAAAGGGATTTTGGAAAGTAAAAGAATAGAGGAAAAATTAGGAAAAGAATTGCCAAAAGAAATGCAAAAAGCTAATGAGAAGAATGCCTTAAAAGCAAAATTGCTTTTCTCCTGAAGGATTATAGTCAGTTTTGTTAGTTAGGTGATTCTTGATTGTAATGCTACCTCCATTGCTCTCCAAAAATATCATATTCCAAGCCCTCTAGATCTTGTGCTATCCTAACTGTGGCTCTATTATACTTGAATTGTTTCTTTCTGGATGCTTGCAATATTTTCTGCTTGACCTGGAGGTCAAGGATTTCGATATAATATTCCTGGGAGCTTTCATTTTGGTATCTCTTTCAGGAGATAAGTGAATTCTTTCAATTTCTATTTTACTCTCTGATTTTAGAATATCAGGACAGTTTTCCTTGGTAATTTCTTAATGATGATCAAACTCTTGTTTTGATCATGATTTTCAGATAAACCAATAATTTTTAAATTATGTCTATTGTATCGATTTTCCAGTCAGTTGTTTTCCCATTATTTTTTTTTTCATTTTTTGGTTTTGCTTTAGTGTATTGATATCTCATAAAGTTATTAGCTTCTATTTGTTCAAATCTAATTTTTAAGGAATATTTTCCTCAGAGAATTTTTTTAACTTCCTTGTCTAATTTACTTTTTAGGGCATTCTTCTCCTCATTAGCCTTTTGCATTTCCTTTTGCACCACTCTCAATTCTTTTCCAATTTTTTCCTCTATCTCTCCAACTTTATTTTCAGAATCCTTCTTGAGCTCTCCTATGGCCTAAGACCGTTCTTATTTTTCTTGTAGGCTTTGGATGTAGGAGCTTTGACTTTTTTTCTTCTTTTGAGTGTGTGCATTAATTTTTCTTGTCATCATAGTGCTTTTCTATAGTTGTGTGCTTTTTTTCTGTTGTGTGCTCATTTTCATAGCCTATCATTCAGTTTTTAACTCTTTGTTAAAGTAGGGTTGTTTCCAGGATGGAAGGTGCACTGTTCCAAGCTTCAAGGGTTTTGTGCAGCTGTTTTCAGAGATCCTTCTAAGGAACTTGACCACAGGCACTCTTTTCTGCCCTGCAGCTGTTAGGAGTGTCCCTGCCCTACTGTAGCTATAAGATCTCGTGTGCTAAAACAACAGAATCCTACTGTGCTGGTGCTAGGGTCAGGGATGTGCTGGCCTGGCCTGCACTGGGATTGCCTTTTGGACTCCCAGTCTGTTGCCACAGATCTTTTCTGCTGGCTTTCCAAGTCTTCTTTGGTGTCTCTGGGCTGAGAGCTCTGGAAGCTGCCTCTAGTGCCACTAATTCAGAGATCCTTAGCTTTGTATGTGCTTTGCTGGCATGGGACTTGAGTTGGAGCTGGGGCTAGGACTGGGGCTAGGCTGGTACTCCCTGCACCAGACTGAATAATGGACTCCCACCTTGTCACAAACCTTTTCTGCTGACCTGAGTTGCCTTTGGCTGAAAAATGTTCTACTCTTGTCTTTTTGGATGTTCTGAATCTTTAAAATTTGTTTAGAGTGGTTATTTAAAGGAATTTGAAGCAGTCTGGGAGAGAGGCTGGACAGGTACCTTCCTTTACTCTGCCATCTTGGCTCGGCCTCTAAACCCCAGTATTTTTGAAAATTCACATAAATGGACTAGCTCTGAAGAATCATCATTCCTAACTCATCTTCCTGAATTCAGATCTGGCCTCAGACACTTACTAGCTGTAAAACCCTGGCAAGTGACCAAATCCTGTTTCCTCTGCTTCCTTATTCATAAAAATGAGCCAGAGAAGGAAATGACCAACCACTACAATGTCTCTGCTCTGAAAACCTCAAATGGGATTTCGAAGAATTGAACACAACTGATAACAGTAATAATATATTGCTTTCTGGTATCAAAACCCAAAGAAAATACCTCTTCTTCTACAAACTCTTCATCATGGCAGTTTTCTGTTGGACCAGTTTCAAGTCCTGTACTGCCTTAATTCTTTCATTTTTAGGAACCATTATATCAGATTAACTGGAGTACTAACTTGAAAAACATATAAGAACATCATTCACCAGTGTTTCAGTGTCTCTTCTTTTCTATCACTGCATTGTACATCACTTCATTTGGTATTGGTAAATTTTTTTGTTGCCTTTTACTAATGAGATTGATTATAAGTTGAATTTTGAGGGTAAAATGTTAATAACAATAAAAAATTTCCTATTTTCAAGGTCCAACTTTTCTTATTTCTTCCATGAAATCTTTTCTTGACCATTCCACACAAAAGTGAATTGGTATTTACTTTTTGAAGTAAGAACTTCTAACACTTATTGTCTGTGATATTTACTTGGAACTTATTCATATAGATACATTCCTTGTGCTATGACTATATAACTTGTGAATGTCCCATATTTTGAACTACTAGTACCACAGTGTTTTCTCTTTTCTTTTATTCATTTCTGGCTTCACTGCTTGTTTTTTGAATTCTCCACATCCCTTTTAGAAACCTCATCAAAGTGGGAAAAAACAAATACCCTGTGATGTGGAATTCGCTTCTGACTAGTGAATCCCTGGCTTGATACACTATTTCATGAGGTACTCAGGCTAAGTTCATTTCACTTTCCAATCTCCTCATTCTTCAGGATACTGAATTTCCTGTCACAAACTGTCAATATCCTTTCCTTACCCAATTCCCCTTTTTGTCAATTTCCCTAATTAGAATATAAATTTCTGTAAGAAGGGATTATTTGTTTTATTTTCATTTTTATTGTTGTGTTTATCACAATGCCTGGTGAATAGTAAACACTTAATAAAAGTTAATTTATATATTTATAATATATATATATAATATCAAGCAATCTATCCACTACCTATCTACCTATATATGCCTATATCTGTATTATCTATTTTTGTATCTACCTGTCTATTCCACAACAGAATACCTTACTGCTCTTTCACTTGATTCAAGTATCAACTCAGCTGTCCTGGGGTGAAGAGCAAATAGTTGACACACCAAATTTCTTGACCCATCAACTCTTTGCTATCAACCTGTTTCATCCTATTTGGGCATCATTCCAATTTTGTCCTTCCACATTTCCCTCTTTTGGTAAATATGTCTGCTCATACATCAGTTGATTTTACCCTTGATATTCTCATTATTACATATTTGCATTCCTTTTAATTTTCTTTTTTCCTACCTCTTTTTCCATTTTTCAAGTTATATCAGAAAAATCTCTCCTATTCAAATCAATTTATTCAAATCTATTCCATTCCATAAGCATTTATTAAGCACTTTTATATTCTAGGCACTCTTCTAGCCTGCGGCATATAAAAATAAGCACAAAGAGTTTATGCCCTTAAGGAACCTATGTTCATTTTAAGAAGGGAGACACAACATGAACATGTGTAAAGAATTGTATTGCTCTAGAGTCAAATAAAAGTAAAAGAATTATAATGGAGCAATGGAGGCATCAGTATAATTAATAAATTTGTAATGAATCCAGTTAGCATAGTTTTACCACCCTCACCCTCCAGGCTTATATAGTAGCACAAACAAGGATGGAAAATGTAATGTGAGAAATATAGAGTGTTGCAGCAGTATAGCAATCAACAAGGGATTAAAGAGTAAAAGTATCAAATTAAATTTGTTAAGGTAGAACAGGAAAGCTAGATCAGGAGTTAGGGGCAATAGGGAGGGGTGATATGACTCCCGTTTAAGGTATAGACATAATAGGCTTAGGGGAATTGAGACACTCCAGGGGGACTGGAAGGATAGGAAATTATGATCAAAATAAGGAATATTAGGATTATAGATTGTAGTGATAGAATGTTTTCTTCTAAATTTTCTTATATTTGTGATTTATATCATTACCATTGAGCATGAGGGAAGTGCTAGGTAAATTTTTTCAAAAAGTATTCCTCCTTGTTTCCAATTGAGTGTTGCATGTTAGTCAATTACTACTTGCCTAACCCCTAAAGTTGATTTTTTTAGTCCTATCAAGAAAAAGTAAATGCATTTGTTTTAAAATTAGAAATAATTAACAATCACTGTATTGTTTCCAAAAGTTTTGAAAGTATCTAGAGTTCCCTGTTAGAGCATCTGTAAGTGTCCATATGTTTCCTTGAATTTTTTTTGATTCAATTTTATTGTTTTGCCATTTCAATTAACTTGTTTTTTTATGGCAGTATTCCTGGAAAGAGAAGACTTGAAGTAGTAAGGAACATGATAGGTATATTAAATTATTTGAGAGGTTGTCCCATGGAAGAGTAGATTTGTTTTTCTGGATCCCAGATGACAGAAGCAAAGAGAAGTTTTAAAGAAGAACTCAATGTAAGGAAAAGCTTCCAACCAATTATAACTGTACAAAAATATTATAGCCTGTTTTGGGAGATTGTGAGTTTTTCATCAATGTTATTCAAATAGAGGCTGAATGACAATTTGTGTAGGACATTACAAAAGGGATTCCTGTTCTTACATAAGCAGGATTAGATCGATTCTGAAGTCTTTTCTAGCTCTAAAGGTTTGATAACTCTGATTATTACTTTCTAGCATTCCTATTGCAAATATACAGTATTTTGTCCACATTAGAATTTAACCAACTCAGTAGTTGTCATAGGAAAATATAATTCCATTTTGAAACAAATTGCGAAATAAAATTTTGGGACATAGTCTTTATATAATAAGAGACTTCCCTTACTGTCTTATGATAGTTCTTGTACTATTATTTATTTAACTTTTGCAACATCATTTAACTCTTCACAAGTCTATATCTAGTCTATACAATCACACTGGGGTTATATGATGGCCAAAAGCATTTTTTTTTTGGTACATTTGACATATAAATTGTAGATATATTTAAAGCTTTCACAGAATTTTTCTTTGTGCTCTTAAAAACTAGACTTAGACCGCATTAGTCTTAGAGTACATAGTAATGAAATAAATAAGCTTTTCCCATTGTATCATTAATTGGTTTCTAGCTAATCTCTGAAAGCTCCTGTGACTTTGGAAGTTATTTTCTAGGAGTAGGCTAATCGGAATGTCAGCAATAACTATGTAAATGTTATAAAATTATACCCTCTGTTCTCCCAGAAAATGAGTTGTCACCTTCAACAACTACACATGATGTGTAACTTGTTTAAGTCTCTAATAATTAGACTTAACATTATCAGAGATAGAATTTAAAGTGTTACTTTCATTCTAACAAAAATAAGGGGGAAAACCTTTCGGATAATATTAGGAGCACAAAAGAATATCCCATTGAGCTTATTTTGCTGAATATATTTCTTTAAAAAGTCCTAGTAAAAACTCAGAGGGAATCATATCCACCCTCCCATTGAATCATACACACACACACACACACACACACACACACACACACACACGGGAGAGGGAGAGAGAGACACAGAGAGAGAGGGAGAGAGAGAGACAGAGAGAGAAAGAGAGAGAAAGAGAGAGAGACAGAGAGAGAGATAGAGAGAGAGAAAAGAAACACAGAGAGAGACAGACACAGAGAAATGGAAGAGACAGAGAAAGAGAACTGATTTTTAGTTAACATATGGTGTGTAAATAATCGTTGGTTGAACCAATAGTAAACTAGAACTAGCTAGAACCAGCTGAAAGAGTTGGTTGGTGAATTTTCAGTGTGTTTTTTTAAGCCTTGGAAATCAGCAAACTACAAATCAAGGCTTAATTTATTTTTGTTTTGTAGTTTTGTAGATTGTCTAGAATTAAGAAAGTGATGGGGGAAATGTTAATAATGCTGATTAAACCTGAAAATGCACACTCACCACCTTAAGTCAGTTATTAAACATTTACCAGCATAACTCTATCCCTCTGAACCTGACTTGTTTTTCTGCTTCCTGCAAGCCCATAGGAAACAAACTCTCAGAATAATTGAATTATTTGTCCAGTAAGGGAGAATTCTCTGTGCTGATTTTCAAATAGCCCATCCCTAACAAGCCTTGAATTTGGAAGTGTTAGGTAAAAGGAAGCTTTTTTTCTGATTTGCATTTAAAAGAGTAGGTTATACTTTAGAATATATTCTAACAATGAATAAAAACAGGAGTCATTTTTGCTTTTAAGTTGGTTTGGGCGCCTCCCATTCTCATTCACAATCCTTTATAAGTATTATTATTATCATGCCCTATGTCCACTCATGTTTTCTCAAACAGAAACCTCCAGTTGCCCTTTCTTTTTTTCATTGAAAAAACATTGCAAAAGGTGAGCTTGCTTCCTCTTCATCTCCATAGCAGACTTGATTCTCAAAAACTAGTAGTTTTAGGGACTCCATAATCAGTCTCTGTTCTAGTCTTCATACCTTCAACATGGTACTGATTATTCAGAATAATCCTAATAAGGTAGTTGGATGGCATAGGGGATAGAATCCCAGGCCTGAAGCCAGGAAGAGAAAAGTCTTTCTGAGTTCAAATCTGGCCTCAGACATCTACTGGCTGTATAGCCCTGACTGAGTTACTTTATCCTGCTGGCTTCAGTATGAACTTAGGAAATAAAACAAATCTTTCCAAACCATAATAGAATATAAAAAATGATTATACTTGAAACTACAAATCTATTATGTAAACTTGCTAGTCATTTAAAATATAGTATAAATACATAAATGAAAGCTGTAAAATGAACTGCAGAAGAAAATGACAACTCACTCCAGAAAAATTGCCAAGAAAACTCTAAATGGGCATGCAAAGGCTCAGACTCAACTGAAATGACTGAACAACAAAAAAGAATCTCTTAGATTTTTTCTAAGTGTGATCTCAGCTCTCTTCTCCAATGCAAACTATATTTCTGAGCAATGCTGCCATGGCCACCAAACTAAATCTGTGTGAGCACAATGGCCCATCCCTCTCTGTGGCCAACTCAGCTGATAGGCACATGGCTTCAATGTCTCTTTCCTTTTACCTTTCTTTTTTCTTTCACTTCATTTAGGAAAAATGAAGAAGAAACTGAGAGATGCAGGACAATGTATGCTAGTATACATTTTCTTATATTTCCTATTCTCTCAATGCTCTCTTTTCTTTAATGAATACTCCAAAGAGAGGGCAGAGCTCCTAGGAAAGCCTTTTATATTCATCTAGATATACAGAAAATGTACATGCCATCATTGCCCCAAGCCTGTTATAAACTGGCAAGAAACATTTCTAAAATCCCCACTTCCTCAGTAATAGCAGTATCAGAGGAGTAAATGGATAGCCATTTATTGATCAAAACAGAAGTATGTATAGGATATGATAAATGTGCTAGCACACTCAACTCATATTCTAGGGATGACAGTTTTGAAGGACATTACTCATTTGTGTGTTTAAAGTCTATTATATTAAATTTTCTGTTTCAGGAATTTAAATTCATCCTCCATGCAATTCTTTTACTATGAAAAACTTTGAGTGTATTATAAGGCTATGGTACAGTATGCTGATATTTTCTCATTTCACAAGAATTATAAACCTTCTCCATAGTTGTATCATTAAAACAAAACTGATTCCCATTATTTGCTTGTTCTGAGAATTCCCTCAACCTTCCTCAGTGGGTGACCTGTTAGAAAAGTAAAAGTCAGACGTCTTGCCTATCAGTGCAGTTGTAAGGAAGAAATGATCTCAAATAACCAAGCAAAAGAAATACCACCTATAGTCTTCATATGCCAAAGGCTTATTTCATACTCTAAGGGGAAAATTAAGCTGACTGCACATCTTTTCCTGGATGTAAGAGTGAATCAAATTCTGCCTTTCTTGAGCATCCAAGTAACCATCTTTAACTTAAAAATTGGCTTTTTAAGTTTCCAAATAAAAAAGTCTCATCTCAGAAAAACATGTGGTTTGTTATCCAAAGTACTGTTATAAATCAAATTTAATTGCTGGAATTTCAAAATAAGAAATGCAAAAAGAGAGCAACCCCAAATGTCTTGCTACTTAACTCCTTTTGTATCAACAAACAGGGAAAGCTTTCCATTCAAATCTGACAAAATAGAAAGAGGAAAAATTGACTTAAAATTTATTGTCAGCCATCGTCTCAGTTCTCCAAATGACAAACATGGTGTTCTTTTCAACCCTTTCTTCCTGAATCATGGAACAAATTAAGGATTATCTGTCTATATGTTTTACCTCATATCACCATTATGCTATAGGTTTATATATCATCTAGCATATTCCGCAGATCATTACTGCCTTAAGTCATTAACTCATATTTGCATTTCCAACATCCCATACAATTCAATGCAATTGTATTTCTTAAGTTCCTATAATGAACAAAGATGAAAGGCAGCTTCCATCATACTGAAAGGATACAACACATAAATGGCTACATATACAACAAAGGAAAGCTACGGACAGGGATGTAGTACAACCAGCTCCAAATGGCTCATAGATTGATTTTTGGTGTGAGCTTCTAAACCTTGGAAATCAGCAAAACTTGTGCTAAATGTGCTAGTGCACTCAACTCATACTCTTAGGATGACAGTTTTGAAGGACAACACTCATTTGTGTGTTTAAAATCTGTTATATTAAAGATTCTGGGCTGATTTATTATTTGGTTGATGGTCTAGACTTAATAAAGTGATGGAGAAAGTGTTAATAATGCAAATTAAATTAAAAATATGTCAAGAATATTTTTTCCCTGGAGAGCCATTTGTTAACCACAGAGAAAGTCCTGGAAAAAGATGACAAATAGTAGGGTTATCAGGAAAGGTTTCTTGTCAGAGCTTATTATATATCAGCTGAGTCTTTAGAGAAATGCAGTTATTTCAAGAGGTATTTTTCTTAACTAGATTTAATTACTGAATGGATACATACTCAGTCAAAAAGACCTGTTAAAAATCTTAGCTTAAAAAGGCCAAGGTCTCTCATTGTATCCAGAGTCTTCTCCAGGCAAACTGATCTTCATCTGTCCACTGGATCCAGATGGCTTTAGGGGGGAAAGTGAGGCATGTGATTTCACACAGCCTCTCTTCACTTAAATCCAAGAACAAAGGACAAACAATAATCTTAGATAAGAAGAAAGTCCATTCTTAGTCTGAGAGACAGCCTATGGGAGAAAGAAGGAAAGTCAATTCAGAGAAAAACAGTTAGATTGGATTGGCAGAATATAGAAAGCATGAAAAATAGTAATTTACAAAGTACATTAGTGTACAATGACAGATTGAAGCAAAGTTGCAAAGGGATTTAAATATCAAGTTAATAATATTTTTTTTTTCCTAGAGGCAGTAGGGAATCATTGAAGGAATCATTAACAGCATAGTGACAGACAATTGTGCTTTGGAAAGATACTGAGAGGATTACTGCTGGGAATCAAGCAGAGTTAAAAGTGAATCACTGTAATTCTTCCTTGTTCACTTCTAGGCAACTATTAAATACACCCCAAGATAGATACTGGGGTGGCAGAATCAGCAAGGAGACAAGGAGAAATAGTCTTTTACCCAGAAAAATTGGAGGATCAACAGAAGGGATCTATTTTACTAGGGTAAAATCAAGGAGGTTCAAGTCTAATCCAAGACAGAAAACTTTCTAGCAAACCAACACTAAGCCAATAGGAGATCGGGAAACCCCTGGTGTAGTGGAGCAGAGGAACAAGGACCCTTCCATATGCCATTGATTTTTCTTTCCCAACATGATATGCATGGAAATATGTAAAAAAATCAATGTACATATACAACAAAAATGCTTCTTATATGTAAATGGGAAAAATAATAATAAAAAGAAAGAAGCCATCAGCCATCAGTCCACTTTTTGAAAGAGATCCCCAAATAAAAAGTCCAAAAACATTATGGCTAAATGTCAGAACTATTATGTCAAGAGAAAAAATATAGGATTTGGTGCAACACTAAAGGATCAGAGGTCATAGAACATGATATTCTGGAAAGCAAAGAAGCTAGGAAGACAACCAAAAATTGCTTACCTGGAAAAATTAAGTAAATCAATGGAAAAATGATAATTCAAAAAAATAGAAGGATTTCAAGCCCTGAAACAATGACCCCAAAATCAAAAGAATGAGTTCAAATTCAATTCTAGACACTTAAGACTAGCTGTGTGATCTTGGGTAAGTCACTTAACCCCAATTGCCTTATCAAATAGAAAGAGCGAGAGGCGGGGGGAAGAGAGAGAATAAATGGGTAACAGAACAAATCATAGAAACAATCGATTTCATTTAAGAGAATGATAACATTGAGAAAACATACCAATTTGTGTAATGCAGCTGAAGCAGCGCTTAGAGGAAAATGTATTTTTCTAAATTCTTATAGCAACAAAATGTAGCAAGAACATTGCAGTGAATGAGGCATGCAAAAAAAAAAAAAAAAAACAACAACAACTTTAAGGACAAATCAAAAATCTCCAGGTGGAATCAGAAGTCCTGAAAAATCAAAGAAAGATTAATAGGAGTGAAAGGGAAGGGGGAAGCACTATTTAGCTAATAAATAAATCTAGGAGCTAGTTTTATGGAAATAAAACAATAAGATAAATAAGACATTGGTTAATTTGATTTAAAATACCCCCAAACCCCAAATATCCTGAATCAAAAATGAAAAGAACAAAATCACCACTAATGAACCAGAAATTAAAGCAATTCTTAGGAAATATTTTCCCCAATTATATATCAATAAATCTGAAAATCTGAATGACATCAATGAATACTTATGAAAACATAAATTACCTTAATTAACAGGTTAGGAAATAGAAACCCTAAACACCTCCATTTTAGAAAAAGAAATTGAAAGAGCCATTAATAAACTCCCTAAAAAAATTTACTGGGGCCAGATGAGTTCATGAATGAATTCTAACAAACATTTAAAGAACAATTAATCCCAATATTATATAAACTGCTTGAAAAAATAAGTTAAGGTGCCCTCTAATTCCTTTGATGGCACAAATATGATGCTAGTACCTAAACCAGGAAAAGCCAAAACAGAGAAAGAAAATTATAGATCAATTTCCTTAATGAATATTGATGTACACATTTTGAACAAAATACTAACTAGGCAATTATAACAATACATCACAAGGTTGATATACAGTGAGAAGTGGGATTTATACCAGAAATGCAGAGTTGTTAGAAAAATCATCAATATTATTTGACCATTTCAATAAGAAAAACAACAGAAATCACGTTTATCTCAATAGACAGTGAAAAAGCCTTTTGATAAAACATAGCACTCTAAAACACTAGAGAACATAGGACTAAAAAGAGCATTCCTTAAAATGACAAACAGGATCTATCCAAAAATCATAAGCAAGAATTATTAGTTTTGGGGGTGTTAGAAGACTTTCCAAAAGATCAAAGATGAATCAAGGAAATCCATTATCATCACTATTATACAACATAGTACTAGAAATGTTAGCCATTTAGAAATGTTAGCAATAAGAGAAGAAATAAGAAATTGAAGGAATTAGAATAGACCATAATGGAGAAACTATCATTTTTGTAGATAATACAATGGTATACTTAAAGAACCTTAGCAAACCAATTAAAAAAAAAAACTACTTGAAATAATTAACAACTTTAGCTAAGCTGCAGAATAGAAAATAAATCATTTATATATATATATGTGTATATATAATAAAATATAAATTTTTTATAAATCATCAGTATTTCTTTATATGCCCTACAAAATCCAGCAGAAAGACATAGAGAGATTCCATCTAAAATAACTCAACAGAATAAAAAAATACTTGGGACTCTACCTGACAGGAACTGTAATGAACATAATCACAAAATACTTTCCACACAAATAAACACAGGTCTCAAAAATTAAAAAATATCAGTTGTTGATGGGTAGGTCCCAAGCCAATATAATAAAAAGGATGATTCCATCTAAACTACTTTGCTTGTTCCAGGCCAGATCAATCAAACTATCAAACAAATATTTCACGGAAATAGAAAAAAATAACAAAATTCATCTGGAAAAATAGTTAAGAATATCAAAGGAATCAAAGGAAAGTAGCCTAGCAATACCAGACCTCAAACTATATTATAAAAAAGTAATCATGAAAACTATTTGTGACTAGCTAAGAAATAGAATGTTTGATCAGTGAAATGGATTAAGTACAGAAGACATAGTAGTTAGTGACCATAATAAGCTATTGTTTGATAAATCCAAAGATGCTGGCTTTCTATATAAGAGCTCACTATTTCATAAAAACTTCTGAGAAAAGTGAAAAACAACAGGATACAAAGTAAGGTAGACAAATTTTTCACCCTGTATATCAAAATAAGGCCAAAATGAATGAATGATTTATATATAAAGAAGGATACCATAGATAAATTGGAAAACAAGGAATGATCTACCTGTTAGATCTATAAAAGGGAAGAATTTATAATGAAAATCAGAGAAAGAAACCACTCTGAAATACAAAACAGAAAATTTTAACTGCATTATCTTTAAAAAGGTTTTGCATAAATAAAATCAATGCAAATGGGATTAGAAGAAAAGCAAGAAAGCTGATAAATAATTCTTACAACTATTCTGATAAAGGCCTCATTTCTAAAATATATAGAGAACTGAATTAAATTTATAAGAATACAAGCAATTCCATGCTTGACAAATTGTCAAAAAATGTGAACGGGCAGTTTTCAGATGAAGAAACCAAAGTTACCTATGGGCATAAGAAAAAGTGCTCTGACTTATTTTTTAATTAGAAAAATGAAAACTAAAACAACTCTAGAATACCATCTCATATCTATCAAATTGGCCAATATTTCAGAAAAGGAAAGTGATAAATGTTGGAGGGAAAATTGTGGGAAAATTGTGACACTAATCCATTGTTGGTGGAATTGTGAACTGAGCCAATCATTCTGGAGAGCAATTTGCAGCTATACCCAAAAAACTCCTAACAATACCACTACTGGGTATGTAATCCAAAGAGATAAAAAAAAAAAAAAAAACACAGAAAAAACCCGACATATGCAAATATTTTATAGTAGCCCTTTTCATGGTAGTAAAGAATTGGAAACGGAGGGGATGCACATTAACTGGCAATGGCTTAACATTCTGTGGTATGAATGTAATGGAATACTATTGTGCAATAAGAAATGATAAACAGGCAGATTTCAGAAAACTGGAAAGATTTTAACGAATCAATGCAAAGTAAAATGAGCAGAGCCAGGAAAACACAGCACACTGTAGCAGCAACATTGTGTTCATAGTTGATCACAACTATGAACAGCTCAGTTCTCAGCAACACAGTGATTCAAAACAAGCACAAAGGGCTCAGAAAGGAAAATGCTATCCCTATCCAGATAAAGAATTAATGGACTCCAAATGCAGAAAGAATTATAATTTCTTTTTATTTACTTTATTCTTTCCTGTGTTTGTTTTCCTTTTTATGCACATATATTTTCCTTTCACAACTGTGATTAATATGGAAATTTCGTTTTATAGCACATGTGTAAACTGGCTCCCATCTTTGGAAGAGGGGAGGGAAGGGGTAAAAATCTAGAACTCAAAATCTTATAAAATGAATGTTAAGAATTTTCTTGACATCTAATTGGGGGAAAATGAAATACTATTAAAAAAGAAAAAGAAAGATATTAAAAGTAAGTAGGCTTATCATATTCAGAAAGATAAAAGAGGTGTGTTCTCTTCCAAATCTTAAAACCACTTATTAGAGATTCCAAATACATCATTGCTTATATTTATTTAGTGAATTTAGTTATATGGATACATTTGAATATTGAGGGAGCTCCTGATGAGGAAATTTCCTCTACCAGTGCAGATCATTGTTATTCTGAACTTAAAAATTGTTCATAAAAATCTGCCTTCCTCACAACAGTGTTGCATGGTTTTAGGATGTGCAAATTTTAACATGCACATTTTACAATTGAGAGTCCTGATGCACAGAGAAGTAATGCAATGATTTATACTATACATACCTACATATATTGATATATATGTATATATCATTGTATATATAGATCTCTCTGTGTGTGTATATACATATATATGTATATATGTGTATATATACACAAAAGTCATAGTATAGTTTTAAGCAATGCTCTTAAGCCTGTGTGATCTCTTACTGAAGGCAAGTATATAACTTTTAAAAATCCATTTTCTTCTCCGTAAAATGAAGATGATAATATTTGTACTATCTACCTCAAAGAGTTGTGAGAAAATACTTCCTTTGTAAGTTACCACATATGCTACATTTAAATGTTAGGCCTATTGCCATATATAACAAAAGGGCCTCCTTTTAAAAATTTTTTAGAAAGTTACTCAAAACTAATCATCTGTTGTATCCTGAGGACAGTGATGGATTGTATAGCACACTAAGGGAGTATAAGGTCCCTGGAAAAAGCATTAGTATCATTAGCCTAGACAATGGCAACCAAAAATGTATTTAAATATATAACAGGGTATTTTATCACACAGATTTCTTTCAAGAAATATATAGAATGACCTTCAGGGATACTGATCCTTTCTTTGCCTGCTTGAAAGTCTGTCCTATACACTATTGTGACTTGAGCATAAATGTTGCCTTATAGGACTACAGGTATTAGAAGCAAAAAAAAAAAATAATAATCATTGTGACTTCATTAACTGCTACTAAATTTATTGTGATGAATTCAGAAGAAAGAAGTGAAACTTAATTTGAACAATGTTGAGAGTTTGAATGTAAACATCTAGTTGTTTATTCATGTTAAGATTCTTAGTGAGATCCTTGTTAAAAGTAGCCTTGTTTTGGTTATTACAAGATTAAAAAAAAAAAAGACTCCATGCTACTTTACTACATAATTTTCCAAGAGATTCAAATATTCGTTGTTATTATCTTCTTCACCTCTTTGTTTTTTAAAAGATAAAAATCCTAGTACCAGAAACTCTCTTTTCTGTATTATTTTATGTTTAATGGTCAGTGAATGTCTGTACAAGTGGATAAAATTATTTTTTCATAATTGTACTAAAGTATTAGGATGTAAACTAATTCTTTGTATGTTCATTGAATAGTATCATCAGCACAGCTGCAGTAGTAGAGAGACAATAGAAAAAGATTAAATATACATCATCCTGTTCTGAGATGATTTTGATTATCATTTTACAAACTTTGATGTTTCTTCTTCTACAGTACTTTTCACATTTTATCCCTTAACTCTATTCACACAACTGTCACATTAATTCAAGCTCTCATTACTTATTGTCTGGTTTAATTGTCTGCCTCTAGTCTCTCTCCACTACAATCCATCTTACACACTGCTGCCAAAGTGATTTCCTGAAGTGCAAACATAATCATGCAGTTCCTTTATTCCATCAACTCCTATTGCCTATCTATATAACACTGTAAATTTCTATAGTTTTTAAATATCGTCATAATCTTGCCCCCAAATTTTCTAGTTTTATTAGTTATTATTCTCCCTCTTACATTCTTTAATTTCACCAAAATGACTCTTTATTCCTCTTCCTGCATGACACTCCCATCTTCCATTTCAGTTTTTTTTTTGTATTAGCTGTCTTCCCTGCCTATAATGTTCTGTTATTCATATGAGTCTCACACAATTGATCTCTTACTTCAAACTGCAGATCAAGTACCACCTCCTCATGAAGTTTTTCCAGATTTCCACAACTGCTAATCCCTCTCTTCCAAACTTTCTTTGCATTCATCTTTATTTACTAGCTCCAAACCATGGCACCTCTTTTTACCATCATCTTACCTTCTCTTCCAAGGATTCTTGTATTCTATTCAGGATTGCGCTGGTAAATATTTAACAACTGATTTTCTGGAAAAATGTACATAGCATACTTTTAAATTTAACCTAAATTATAGAAATATATATACATATACACACATATATATTATCACTAAGTCTAGTCTATCAGTAAAATAGCACTGGCCATTTCTGTTGATAATTTTCCTCTCCCTACTTTGAGTTTTCACATTGACTTTAGCCCAACTGATTTTTCACAGGTCCTAGGAAGGCACCATCCCAGGGAAAGTACCATATTATGGTTCATCAGTTCTTAATAATTCAGCATGAATGTGTCAATTTGATGGTGACAATAGGGCACTGCAGAGTACTGAGGTAGAAGTATTATGGCTGCAGTATTCAGAGTATAGACATGATTATCTTGAGATAATTCTGTGCCAGGAAGATCTAAAATTAATGATTGCTGATGAAAATTATGCTTTCATGTGAAGGTTTAAGGAATTCAAACAATGCAAAGAAGGTGGCCTGCTTTTAATGAAACTTGTTCGAGAATGATGGTGAGAACAAAAATTTAATAATAGGCAATGGAGTGAATCAAGAGAAATTTATATTTTTTATTATAGCTTTATAGCTATTATTTACAAGATATATGCATGGATAATTTTTCAGCATTGACAATTGCAAAACCTTTTGTTCCAACTTTTCCCCTCCTTCCCCCAGATGGTAGGTTGACCAATACATGTTAAATATGTTAAAGTATAAATTAAATATATGTATATATGTCCAAACAGTTATTTTGCTATACAAAAAGAATCAGACTTTGAAATAGTGTACTATTAGCCTGTGAAGGAAATCAAAAATGCAGGTGAACAAAAATAGAGGGATTGGGAATTCTATGTAATGGTTCATAGTTATTTCCCAGAGTTCTTTTGCTGAATGTAGCTGGTTCAATTCGTTACTACTCCATTGGAACTGATTTGGTTCATCTTCATTGTTGAAGAGGGCCACGCCATCAGAATTGATCATCATATAGTATTGTTGTTGAAGTATATAATGATCTCCTGGTCCTGCTCATTTCACTCAGCATCAGTTCATGTAAGTCTCTCCAGGCCTTTCTGAAATCATCCTGCTGGTCATTTCTTACCGAACAATAATATTCCATAACATTCATATACCACAATTTATTTAGCCATTCTCCAATTGATGGGCATCCACTCAGTTTATAGTTTTTGGCCACTACAAAGAGACCTGTCATAAACATTCTTGTACATACAGGTCCCTTTCCTTTCTTTAAAATCTCTTTGGGATATAAGCCCGGTAGTAACAGTGCTGGGTTAAAGGGTATGCACAGTTTAAGACCTTTTTGAGCATAGTTCCAAATTGCTTTCCAGAGTGGCTGAATGTGTTCACAATTCCACCAATAATATATCAGTGTCCCTCTTTTTCCACATAATCAAAAGAAATTTAGACTGAGAATTGAAGTATGCAAGCTCATAAGACATCAAACATTCAAACATTTGATTCTTCCATTATCATTGTGGTGAAAGCAAGAATAGTTATATTCTTTTTTTTTTTTTTTTTGCTGAGGGTTAAGTTAATTGGGGTTAAGTGACTTGCCCAGGGTCTCACAGCTAGAAAGTGTTAGGTGTCTGAGGCTGGATTTGAACTCATGTCTTCCTGACTTCAGGGCTGGTGCTCTATCCATGGCACCATCTAGCTGCCCCATTTATGGAAATTTTTGTAGGTCTTTCAATCATACTGTTCCAGAGCCTATTCACAGTAGAGTCCAGAACTGAAGAATGATGCTATGGGAAGAAATGGGCTAGTTAAGCCTAATCAGATAGTGCCTTTAAAAATGATTCCATATCCTTTGTCAAATTTAAGAAAGGGGCCAACATTGGGCATCAAATATTATACTCATCAGTTATATCTGTGACAAAAAGGCAGAACTGATCCTTGGTAAATAAGACAGAACAGTAAATTTTGAAGGAAGAATGAGTTAAAAAGCCTTGCTTAAAGAAGGCAAGGCACTAGAATAATAGGGTAAAGGCAGACCTGGCCACGCATTCACAGGGAGGAGCCTTGATGTGGGGTTGTTGGAAGAAAGAAAAAAAAATCTAGAAGGAAAGTGAGAAGCTGGCAAAAATAAGTCTTGCCTACTTTACATTTGTTTTTAGAACTGGACTGATTGTGGGAATTTTGAGAGAGCATTAAGAAAATGTCTCCATAAAAACAGTCTCCACATTAGAGCTCTTAGAGTTCTTACTATCTAATCTTTTCCCCCCTGCCCTTAAAATTGAAGAAAAAAGCCACTTCAATTCAGACTTAATATAAATCGTGTTTATAATAACTCTAAGTTAAAAAAAATAGAGTAGTGCCAAAAGACTATAATGCTTTTATTTTCAGAGAATGTCAAATTACTCAAGAGTGGAACAGAGAGGAATGAAATTTAAGTAATCTTTTGCAGACTCAGAAGTATATTAGAACACTTTACAAAGTAATTAGAGACCAAAAGCATAGGTGAGCAAACCAGCCATCACATTGTTCTGTGGAGCACCAGCTCATGTGTATCCCAAGGCACAGCAACATTCAAAGCAAGAGAGTAATACAAAATGATACAGCTATGGCACCATCTTCTGCATCCTCAATTGTATTATATTTAACTACTTTGTATATAAATACATGTACATGTATACACAAACTTTATATTTATACTATCTATACTTTCATGAAGGGTGTATACTCTGGGCTCACTGTGCCTGTCAGATTGTTATATTTTTCCCTTCAGGTTCTTGAAGTATCTGGAGGATTAAGTTCTTTCTCTTTTCTATCATCATTGACCCGAGCTCCCACCAGTTGTGTTTCTTCCTGTGTTAGGTCCTAGCTACTAGTATCCCAGTTCCATTTAATTACTTAACATTGATTAATTTTTTAAAAAGGGATATCTACCTGGAAAATATAACATGCACAAAAATAAAAACATTTTCCCTTCACACCTCCATACCCTGCAGCCTAGGGAATAAATTACTTCTTATCCCACCCTTGGTCTCTGAAGAGAATGGTCTCATACTAAACTCAGTGCTTACAAAATATTGGTTCTGCTCATTCATGGCCAAATGTGGCTTTGTTATTGGATAAATATGTGTTTTAGCTACCACTAAGGTGAGTCCCAGATGTCACTCTTGAAGGATACTCCTTGACCTTATAGCATTAATTTTGAATTAGCTACAAACTAGGAAACTGTGATGCAAAAATGTTTGTTCTCCCGATCTTTTGAAACTCAGAAGGTTGTAGTCCCCAATGGTTTCATTTCAATATTTTCAGTAGAACAGAGTAAAATGGCCAAGGCTCATGTCACAGAGCCACAGGTCAACCTCAGAGAAGAAAATGATCAAAATTTCTCCCCTTACTGAATCATTATCCCCAGATTCTGTGACTGATGAATTAAAACCAAGAAAGAATAGCCAACAAAGTGGGCCTATCAGTTTTAATTCTGCAACTTTAGCTATTCCAACGGAATGCCATAGTTAGAGTATGTATAGGGAGAGTGCAGAGGTGTGAGTTGAATATGAAAGGATAATGTCTTTTTTAAAAATGATGAAATGAAGGGGTGAGAGAGGAATGTACTGGGAAAAAGGAAAGGGAGAAGCAGAATGGTGCAATTTATTGGCCACAAAAAAAGAGGCAAGAAAAAGATTTTACAGAGAAGGTGGGAAGGGAAAGAGAGGGGAAGTGACTAAAATAACATGCATACTCAATAGGGGTATAGAACTCTATTTTAGAGTTCCCCACAGGAAAAGAAGGGAATGGGATATGGGAAGGTGTGGTGATTGAGTGGTAAAAGAGAGGGCATATGGGGGGAGGGAGTGGTCAGTAGCAAAATACTTTTGAGGAAGGACAGAATAAAAGAGAGAGATAATAAATGGGGGAAAATACAATTAACAGTATCACCTGTTAAAAAAAAATTCAAAGCAAGTTTTTTTTAATGGAATATTATTGTTCTCTGGAAAATGATGAACAGAAAAGTCTCAGAAAAAAAAAAAAAACCTGGAAAGTCCTCCATGACCAAAGTGAAATATACTGTATACAAAGTAATAACAATGTTCTAGGATGATCAGCTGTGGATTACTTTGTTATTCTCAGTAGTACAACCATACACACCTACTCTAAAGGACTTATGATGAGGGGCCATATCCAGACCCAATGAATCTGAATATGAAGTGAAGCATTCTCTATATCTTTCTCTATATTTCTCTTTATTTTTAACTTATTTTTTCTCGAGGGTTTTTATTTTCATTGGGGCGGGAGATCTGTGTTTTCTTGCATAGCTTGACCTTTGTGAAAATGTTTTGCAAGGCTTCACATGTGATTGCTTAATTGTGGGTGGGGATAAGGGAAAGGACTTAAAAACAAATGAAAAAAATTATTTTGAATGTAACTGGGGGAAAATATTAATTAAATACAATCAGAAAAAATTAAAAAAGGAATGCTATTCATGGTTAGTAGAACAGAACCAGGTAAAAATTGTCTACATATGCTCTAATCTCTAAAGCACTTCTATTATATGTCATCATAACTTTTTCAGAAATAGACTTTCCATACTTTCCCATGTGTAGAATAGTACTACCAACTCTCTGCACAAGTACCAATCTCTTATTATATTCATGCATACTTCTCTCCATCATTAGAATCTTAGCTCACTGCAAGTAAGGTTTGTTTCATCCTTTTTATTCTTCTCCTCACCTTTAGTATAAAGTGATAGATATGAATACATAGTACATACTAAAATACTCATTTATGGACTTCTTTTGGGCTCTTTCTTACTCATGCTTTTTTAGTAGCTCTTGCTGTCATTATTTATTTTTTAGAGTAATTCAACATGTGCATGACGATAAGGAAAGGTAGTTAGAATTCTAGGAGCTATGTATAAGATATGCCTTTGTAATTTGGCCACAGTTATATTTAAAAGAAAAAAAATCCCGTGTTTTACAATGAATTAAGCAATCAACTAAGCATTTATTAAGTATCTACTGTATTCCAGCATTGTTAGGCACTAGATTATGAGTCTGTCCTCAAGAAGCTTATATTCTATAAAGTGCTAAGGAGTTATGAAATCCTAGCACTGGAATTCCAAAACCCATATAATAATAATAATCATAGTTAAGATAACCATGAGCTAATTATAATGCCTACTTTGTTGTGTTTTTCACCGTGGGGAAATGAATGTAGTTTATGGCTTCCAGGCCAGACCCTGTGTTTCTAGTCATTTTGATATATACTTTTATTTGAAAGAAAGTCACTTTATAATTTTTGAAAATAAAATAATAGGCTTGTTTTTGTTTTGTTCTGTTTTTCTTCATCCTGGGTATGAGTGACTGAAATCACAAATTTTCATGGAGAATGATAAGAAATAGGTGAAGATAAGAGAGGAAATATTTCACTTTCCCTATACCCTAGGCTTTGGAAGAATTGCTTCATACAGAATAGGCACAACTTAAGATTGTTTCATGATATCCTCTGGGTTTTGAGTAATCATGACATCAGCAACATGATTCCTAGAGATTTTTTAAGCCTAACTATTTAAAGATCTTGTTAAGTATCAGTGATAATGAGAAAGTAAGAACAGGTAGTTGGGGGTAGCAAAATTCATAGCTATTGAACTAGGGCAAAATTAGGAGTTTGTTTAGTTATATTTAGGAATATAGCAGTTAGCACTTGATATTGCTTTTTTTTTTTAATCTTCTAGTTTTGCTCAAGCAAAAAAAAAAAAAAAAAAAGGTTTAACAGGTAAAAAACAATGGGACTGAGTCCAATTTGAAAAGATGGCTTTCTATAGCACACTTTCCATAAGAGTACTTTCTTAGTCCCAAAATGGCATATCTGAAAAAGAGATCTAATTACCCTGACATCTAGAATAATTGAATGCAACATATAATTTTTGCCTCCAATTTTTAAGAGATATGAAGACCATATCTTTAATTAAAAGGAAGGAATGAATGCCACAGAAAAAGGGTATTACATGTTACCAGTGTTTGACTGGCAAACTGTTGCCTAAACCTCTCTTAATCATGGTGATACATATACTCCAACTGTTTAAATGAAAACCAACTTCTCCTTGTTTTATCTCCTTATTTACCAAAAATCTTTTCCTTGAAAGTTCCACTCCAATTTTGTTTACTCCTTCCATTGTGCTCTCTGGAAGCCCCATTCTTTTATTAATAAAGTTCCCTGTATATTAGGCTTTTTCTTTTCATGGTTCTTCCATCTTCTAGTACACATAGAGATCTGACTTATCAAAAAGAGATTAAATTCTTGATTATTACTTTTAGCATCAAACATAGCCTCTCCCATCCTCTCCCTACTCTAACATATTAGACCAATAGGGCCACTAGATAAATACCCTCTTTTTATTCCCAAATGCCACTTCTATACTTTTACTCTGTTGCTATTATATAACTTCTTTTTTGTGTGTTTTAGTCAAGGTATGTCTTTCCATTCAGATCTTAATAGCAATTATTAACTAACCCCCAAGGTTCTTATCACTTCTTTATCAAAGTATATAGTTCAGTTTTTCTTTCCTCTCCAATCTCTGGCTTTATCCCAGTAGACATGTCACTGTTCACTTAACCATCCTGGCATCCCTTTCAGCTCCCATTATTTATTTTATTCTAACTCTTACACACTAACATACTTATCCTTAATCTCACCATTTTTCATATATGTTCTACTGCCAAGATCAAGAATTATTAAATCTATAATGTGTTAAATAATCATAATAGGATGCTAGGGGGGAAAAAAGTATACACAGAGTGTCCCAAAAAGTCTTAGTGCAGCAATAAGCTTTGACAGGTAAAAAAAATCCTTTATATTTATGAGCAATATAATGAAAAAGTATCTTCAGCATTATTAAGTTAATAGCATAAATATTATTAAGTTAACATTAATTAATTAAATATTAGATTAATAAATAAACTTAGATGCTAAGTATTCATTACAAGGTGATGCAAGGGTGATACAATCCCAGGTTTCTGGGATTTCTAAGGATATCTCAGAATGTCTCTAGATTAGAACATTCTTTGAGAATCTAGATGCTTCAAGAGTGTTTCAGTGGCTTTTCCTCCCAAAACTTCTGGGAGCAAAGATGGAGGAGTAAGAAGTAAATCAGCAAAACTCTCCCACATCCAACTTCCAAAAAATTATAAAATTCTGTCTCAAAACAAATCCTAGAATAGTAAAACTAGCAAAAAGAGTGAAATAATCTTTTAGCTTAAGAAACTTGGGTGGCTGGCAAGAAATGTCTGTCTCACTCTGTCCCAACAAGCCAGCTAGAAGCCCCATTTTAGCAAACTAGTGAAAGGTCGTGAATACCAGTACAGTACACCAGGCAAATGCCAACATCAGAATGCCCTGTGTGCTTCAGAATAGCCAGGGGGAACAGGTAAAGTCCAGCTCTAAGAACTGTCACATGCTTCAGTATATACCCAAGGAAACAGTAAACATTAACCTATGGGTACCTAAACAAATAGAGTTAGGTACCAGTTCTAGGTCCCCACCATGTGCTGCAGCAAAGTCTTGGGACAACCAGCTAACCTCAGGTGGCCAGATTGCTCATTTGCTTCAGTGTAGTCTTGGATACATGCAGAAATAACCCAACATCCAGAGCAAAGCCAAACATCACCACTAGGACCTCAGACCAGCACCAGGGCAAGCTACCATACCCCTAAAACCTCCAGGAATACCAATCACCCCCTTTTCCCCAACCTCAGTGAAGTACCAAATACAAGGGTCTCCTCTGGATCCTCAGGGCAACATCAGTATAGTATAGTACCAGGGAAACAAAAAGGGCTTATAGTCCCTGGCACAGGAAGCTGAGTAAATGCTCCTTTCAATCCAGGAGCAGAGTTCAAATTTTAAAAAAAAGAAAAAGATCAAAAAAATTGATAAAATGACAACAACAACAAAAGAATCTGATCATAGAAAGTTATTATGGTGACATCAAAGATCAAAACACAAGCCCTTAAAACACCACTGGGCAATACTCCAGTCAAAAATGGGACATGGTTTCAAACCCAGTAAGAACTCATGTAGGAGCTCTTATAATCGAAAGTCATAAAGTCAAAAGTAGGAGCTTTAGAATCATATAAGAGAGATAGAAGAAAAATTCTTAAAAAGAAATAAGAATGATGTAAGAGATGAAAAAAAAGTCAGCAGTTTGGGGGAAAAAACTGCTTAAAAAGTAGAATTGACCAAATGGAAAAGATAGTACAAAAGTTAAATGAGAAAAACAACTTCTTAAAAGTTAGAATTGGGCAAATGGAAACTACTGATTCTGTGAGATGGCAAGAATCAATCAAAGAAATTTAAAAGAATGAAAGAAATAGAAGAAAATGTAAAATACTTCATTGGAAAAACAACTGACCTAGAAAATAAATCCAAGAGAGACAATTTCACAATAATTAGACATCTTGAAAAGCATAATCCAAAGGAGGACTGATCCAACCATTGTGGAGAGCAATTTCTTCAATTTAAGAAATTATCAAGGAAAACTGCCCCGAAATGCCAGAAGGCAAATTAGGAAAAAAAATCAGGAAAGAGATTCCAAGACAAAAACTCTAGTGAACATTATGGCCAAATGACAGAACTATTGGGTCAAGAAAAGAAAAGAAAGAAACAATTCAAATGTCAAGGAATAAGAATCATGATTACACAAGATTTAGTGGCTGCAACATTAAAAAAACAGAGGTCATGGAACTTGATATTCTGGGAGACAAAGGAACTAGGATTATAATAACAATTCACCTATTTGATGAAATTCAGCATAATGATTCAAAAGAAAAAATGGTCATTCAGTGAAATAGAAAGATTTCAAGATTTCATAAGAAGACTACAATTGAACCACAATGAAAAATCTCCAATATCAAGACTCAAGAGAAACCTTAAAAGGTAAAAATGTAAAGAAAATAAAAGGGAAATACATTTCCTTATGAATTATGTTAGGAGAGAAAAACTAGAACAAAAGAGAAAAATCGTGAGAAAAAAAAGAAAAAAAATGAACACAGCATGTATTGATTTACACCTAGTCTTCATAGTTCTCTCTCTGAATACAGATGTTTTTTTCCTTGGTATTGCCTTGCATCATGAACCACTGGGTAGAACCAAGTCTTTCATAGTTGATCAATGCACAATCTTGCTGTCACTGTATACATAGTATTATTGATTCTCCTTGTTGTGCTTAGCATCAGTTGGTGTAAATCATTTCAGGCCTTTCTTATATCAGCTTATTCATCATTTTTTAATTAAACAATAATATTCTGTTACTTTCATATATCATAGTTTATTCAGTCATTCCTGAGTTCATAGGCATCTACTCATTTTCCATTTCTTTGCCACTACAAAAAGAACTGCTGAAACATTTTGCACATGTGAGTCCTTTTTTCCTCCTTTATGATTTTATTGGCATACAGACCCAGTTATGGTCTTGCTGCGTCAAAGGTTATGCACAGTTTTATAGTCCTTTGGGCATTGTTTCAAATTGCTCTCCAGAATAGTTGAATCATTTCACAGCTCCACCAACAATGCATTAGTATCCCAGAGATTTGTAATTCTTAAAAAATTGTAATACTTAAGTTGCAGTTAGAATGTACATGTATAAGGCTAATTTGAAAGAATGGCATAAGTAAATTAAGAAATGAAAAAGAAAAGTACACTGGATGCAGAAGAAAGGGAGTGGTAGAACAGAGTAAATTATTTCAAATAAACAGTTACAAAAATATTATAATGGAGGGAAAGATGGGAAGGTGGGAAATGGGCATGATTTGAACCTTACTCTCATCAGTATTAGCTCAAAGATGGAAGAATATACATAATCAGAATATACATAAATAAATTAACCTTACTTGACAGGAAAGTAGGAGGGGAGGAGATTAAGTAAATTTCATGTTTGTGTGTGTGTGGGGGTAGGTGACTGATTGAAGAGAGAGCAGAGAAGGGGAAGCAGTAGACAAAAGAAAACCATTGTGGAAGAGGAAAAGATTGAAGGGGGAAAGGTCAAATAGGAGGAAAAATAGGATAGAGAGAAATACATAGTTTGTAATTATAACAATGAATGTAAATGGGATGAACTCTCTCATAAAATGAATCATTCAGAGTGGATCATATGCCAGAATTTCCAGTATCTTCAGGAAATACACTTGAAGCAGAGAGACATACACAGAGTAAAAGTGAGGGAATGGAGCAAAATCTATTGTGCTTCAGCTGAAGTAAAAAATAGCTGGGGTAGCAATTCTGATCTCAGACAAAGTAAAAGCAAAAATATATTTAGGTAAAAGAAATGAGAAAGGAAACTATAACTATGTCTTGCTAAAAGGTACTATAGATGATGAAGTAATATTAATACAAATCATATATGTCCCAAAGGGTATAGTATCCAAATTAATAAAGGTAAAATTGAATTACAGCTTCATGAACAAATAAGAGATAGAGAACATTATGAAATGTAAAATAGTTTTGATTGCATTAATTAAAAAAAAAAAGCTTCTGCAAAAAGAAAACCAATGCAACCAAAATTAGAAGGAAAGCAGAAAGCTGGAGAGGGGGGTGGGGAAGAAAACTTTCTTTACAGCAACTGTCACAGATAAAAGTCTCATAAAAAATTGAGTCTCATTTATAAGGATACAAGTGATTCTCCAATTGATAAATGGTTAAAAGATATAAACAGTCAATTTTCAGATGAAGAAATCAAAGCTATTTATAGGCATATGAAGAGGTGCACTAAATCACTTTTGATGAGAGACATGCAAATTAGACTGACTTTTAGGTATCACCTTACACTTATCAGATGGGCTAATATGACAAAAAAAAGGAAAATGGTAAATGTTGGAGAGGATGTAGAACAATTGAGGCACTAATGTTGAAGTTGTGAACTGATTCAACCATTGTAGTGAGCAATTTGGAACCACTACAAAAGGCAATAGAACTTAGCTTATACTTTGTTCTAACAATACCACTCTGGGTCTATATTCCAAAGAGATCATAAAAAAGGAACTATATGTGCAAATATTTTTGTAGCAGCTCTTTTTCTGGTGGCAAATAATTGGAAATTGAGAGGATGTCCATCAATTGGGAGATGATTGAACAAGTTGTGATATATTATTGTGCAATATGAAATGATAATAAAGAGACGGATTTCAGAAAATTCTGAAAGACTTGTATGAATGGATGCAAAGTGAAATGAATAGAATGAGCAAAACATTGTAAACTGCATCAACAACATTGTATAGTGATCTGAATGATTCAGATCTACTCAGCAAGACAAGGATCTGGGATAAGTACAAAGGACTCGTGAAAGAAAAAGCTATCTACATCCAGATAAAGAACTGATAGATTCTGAAAGCAGATTGAAACATACTTTTCCCTCCCTTCATTTTATACCTTTTGATATGTATTTTTCCCTTGTCTGTTTCCTCTTTTACAACTATGTCTGATATGGAAATATGGTTTATATGATAGTACATTTATACCCTGTATCAAATTGCCTGTCTTTTTAGGAAGAAAGTAAGGAAGAAAGGGGCAAATTTTAGAACCCAAAATCTTAAAAAAATGAATGCTAAAATTTTAAATAAGATGTAATTGGAGGAAATATTATTTTAAAAATATTTATTTTAATACACATTGCTTTATGAATCCTTTTGGGAGACAAAAATCAGAACAAAAGGGAAAAACCATGGGAGGGGGGGAAAACAGAAAAAAGAAGTGACCATATAAATTTTTTGTGTTTAATTCTCAATATCTAGCACAATAACACTGTCTGGGAAGTATAGTAGTAATTTAATAAATATTGATCAATTGAAACAAATAAATATGGAATATTTATTAACAAATATTAATTTATGATAAATTTCATGTGATATGCATTTGCATGTTCTTGGACATGCTATATGTAGATATATCTGTGCAAGATCACTAATTCTGTATGACTGGTTGAAAGTTATTAGTGATTTTGCACTAAATGGTTTCTGGTTTCCCATTGGCAGCCCCAAAATCACCTTAGAAATCAGGGTAGATCTAGTATGTGTCCTATTACATGGGGCCAATTCTCAATCCTGAAATGTCTATTCCTACTCCAAACTGAGTTGTAGTAGTACTTTAATACTATTACATTTAGAAGTAAGAAAGGGTCTTAGAGATAATTTGGCCCAATTTTTTTCATTTTCATGTAGTTTCATGGAGTGGTCTGGGGAACTGAAAAATTAAGTGGTATCCAGAGTCAAATAATCAGTATAATTCAGGAGCAGCATTTAAACCCTCTCTATCCACCACAATTAGCTGCCTTTCATTTTACAGATGAAGAAGTTGAGACCCATATGAATTTTCTAAAATCACACAGGTTACAAGTGGCAGAGCCAAAATTTGAACTCAATCCACTGATACAACATTCAGTGTTCTTTCCATTATGCTATATATTTTAAAAATTATTTTAATTTTCCTAAATTCGATTATATATTCAATTCTAAATTCTCTTTCTTCAGAGAAAGGAAAAACAAAACTCATTACAAATATCTGTTGACAAACAAAATATATATCAGGATTAGTAACGTTAAACCAAAGAATTTGATTAATCTTCTCCATCTAAAAGCTTGAAAAAAGCATTTCTATTTCTCTCCAGTTATCTTTGAAATTTAAAAAAGATAACTAAATACTGCATCAATAGAAACATGCCCTCAAAAGTAACTCTATTGGGCTTGTTTTAAAATATAAGACAACCACTTTTAGTATAATAGTATCCTATCTAAGGTACCACTTATAATTTATATATTAGTGAAAAAAAATGTAGAAATAGGGATGATTTCACTTTAAGTATTAGTTGGCTTAAGACATAAGTAAGTTTGGTGGTTTGACCATCTATTGTATTGCCATTTAAGGGAATGAAAGACACACAGTTTTTCAAGACAAAAAAATTCCAATCTTAGGCTCCAATTAAACTTTTTAAAATGTTAAGCAAGGATTCTTCTTTGTTATATTTGAATGAAACTCTAAAGAGAGCTTTCAAACTTCATTATGTAGTCAAATCCAACTGGGCCTGCATAATTTGCATTTGTTCACTCCACATTTATCAGTGTCATCCTTCCCTAAAGTAGTACCTACTTTTAGGGAATATACTGAAGATACAGACTCTTAGGAACACCTCTAAAAGGAATTAAAATGCAAATAGGATATATACACTTTAGCCAAAGGGCCTTAATGACTATTTAATCTTACCTGGATCTTTCTGAATGGGAATAATCATTTGAAAAGGTAGAATGAGCTTTTCTTTACATAATATGAATACAGTGGCATCCAAAAGATCCCTTTTCCTATAAAATACCTTTTTCATATACTTTATAATTCCCAAAATACATAATTAAAAATTCACTTCTTTGCCTTAAGATAAAAAGGCAAACTTCCCCTGGTAAATTTGACATTAGATTAGATTAACCATTTGTTCCATCTGTGAATGAATTGTTCTTAATTTCCTTGTCATCCCCTTTTCCTCCCAAACACAGAGAAGTAGAGAGTATGAGGGTACTAGATCTCTTAGGGGTATTTCTACCAAAAGGGATAAGTGAAAGAAGAATACTACTAAAGGCACAATTTCAGCTGCTTAACATATTTGCAAAGGGTTATTACTAATCCTGGACCTAGAGCCATCTTTCTTTCCTTAAAATCTTTAGTGTTCATCAACAATGTAATGTTGGAGGGAAGAGCTCTAAGTTTAGATTTCAAGGCATTGGGATGGAATCTCAGTTCTTCGGCTTATTACATATTTGTCCTTATTAAAGCCACTTAACCTTTTTTTGTCTGTTTTAGTTCTTTCATAAAGAAGTTTAAGGGACTGTACTATATAAGGATCCTTCCAACTCTAAATCATGCTATTAATAACTTTAGATTGAGATAGTTAAATCAGTGACTTGGAGGTGGCCAAGGGCTTCCTTGGCCTTGATTTTAGATGGAGCTTTTAGATGGAGAAGATTAATCAAGGAATGCCTTCGTATTGTTAATGATGTTATGAAAACAGAATACACTTATAACAACACTACCCTAAGAAAGGAACAATAATTCTGTCCTTAGAAATTTAGCCCCAAATTCCAAATTGTTGGTATCTGGAGAGGGTGTTCCCCCTACCCCCAGATGCTAATCATTGTTTTCTGTAAATCTTGAAGGATCCAGCTTTGATGATGCTTAAGAACAAGAAAAAACAAATAAAATAAACAAAAATCGTCCCCATCTGATTTTACAAAACTGATTACTAAGTATCTCTTGCTATACATTCTGTGTACAATTGAAAATGCTAAGGCACAAGTTTATTTATGAGGATATAAAGATCAACAAATTAAATTAGCACAAAGAAAATAAAAACACACTTGGTATTTGCATACAGTCCAAATTATAATATGATCACAAATCCACTCCAAAGAAACTGATCATGAATCAATGTCATTATTCCATTTAGGTTTTCATAAACAGAGGTACATGAGGAAAACATCATCATCAGCATGATTACAACTTTTATCTTGTATATCATATTAAGAACTTTGACATATAATCATACATAGACTATTGATATTAGAATGTGCCTTAGGGGTCATTAAGCCTCACCTCTCACTTAGCAGCATCACTTGAGAGAAGATCATCCAACTTATGCTTCAGTACCCATGTGTATTTGTCAGTGACAGTTGAGGCTCATTAGTTCAAAGCAGGCAAGGCAGAATCAAAACACAGAAGCTTTCAGAAGCTTTTAAGCAAATGATTCATACATCTGCTGCTGGCAAATTTCACAGAATCTACCATGGTTCCAGGGAATTTCTACTTTTTTTGGATCCATATTGAGTTGTAAAATTTCCTTATTTGATCTCCCCTTGTTGCTTAGAACTTATCTTTCTTTCCTTGTTTCATAAAGCATAGGGTAGTACTCAGGAAAAGATACATTGGATTTGGTATTTATTCTTGCTCTATCATTTCCTGGGAACTCCTTGTCAGATTCTTAAGACCACCTTGCTCTTCATCTAGTAGCTGTACAACTGGTAAAGTCATGGAAGTAATATGGTGCTGTTCAAAGCACTATATGTGTGTGTGTGTGTGTGTGTGTGTGCGCGCGCGCGTGTGCATAATATTTCACTACTATCTTGCATTAGAAAGAAGCTAAGATAAATTTTAAAAAATCAAAATTATCTTTATCTACCACCTTTATTAACTACAGACAGTTGTCATTTTATGTGGACCATTCTGTAGATTTGAACACAAAATTTTTTTATATAATGTGAATTTGCCCTTACACACAAAATATCTTTATTGCAAGTTACCAAGTGTGTCACAATAATAATCAGAATTATAAAATGAAAGTAAAAGTTAATGAAGATGTATACATAGTATTTTGCAGTAAAGTTAACATAAATGTACACTACATTGTCCCTTCCTCACTTTTTGCACCTAATCTTTGCCACTGGTGGTTGGTTATACAACTTTTTTGTGATACTATTGAGAGATTTTTTTTTTACAGTGGCTCTCTTTTCCTCCCTCAAAGATCTGAGGATAAATGATGTCATCATGATGATAGTAAGCAATATTACTCTCAATTAGTCTTTGAACTTTAAAAATTCTTTTTTTTTTTTTTTTTTTTAAATTTTTTTATTTAATAATTACATTATATTTACACTCATTTCTGTTCCGATTTTTTTTTCCCCTCCCTCCCTCCACCCCCTCCCCTAGATGGCAAGCAGTCCTTTATATGTTGGATATGTTGCAGTATATCCTAGATACAATATATGTTTGCAGAACCGAACAGTTCTCTTGTTGCGTAGGGAGAATTGGATTCAGAAGGTATAAATAATCCGGGAAGAGAAACAAAAATGCAGATAGTTCACATTCGTTTCCCAGTGTTCTTTCTTTGGGTGTAGCTGCTTTTGTCCGTCATTTATCAATTGAAACTCAGGTCTCTTTGTCAAAGAAATCCACTTCCATCAAAATATGTCCTCATACAATATCGTTGTCGAAGTGTATAATGATCTCCTGGTTCTGCTCATTTCACTTAGCATCAGTTCATGTAGGTCTCTCCAAGCCTCTCTGTATTCATCCTGCTGGTCATTTCTTACAGAACAATAATATTCCATAACATTCATATACCACAATTTACCCAGCCATTCTCCAATTGATGGGCATCCATTCATTTTCCAGTTTCTAGCCACTACAAACAGGGCTGCTACAAACATTTTGGCACATACAGGTCCCTTTCCCTTCTTTAGTATTTCTTTGGGATATAAGCCCAATAGAAACACTGCTGGATCAAAGGATATGCACATTTTGATAATTTTTTGGGCATAATTCCAGATTGCTCTCCAGAATGGTTGGATTCGTTCACAACTCCACCAACAATGCATTAGTGTCCCAGTTTTCCCGCATCCCCTCCAACATTCATCATTATTTTTTCCTGTCATCTTAGCCAATCTGACAGGTGTGTAGTGGTATCTCAGAGTTGTCTTAATTTGCATTTCTCTGATCAATAATGATTTGGAACACTCTTTCATATGAGTGGTAATAGTTTCAATCTCATCCTCTGAAAATTGTCTGTTCATATCCTTTGACCATTTATCAATTGGAGAATGGCTTGATTTCTTATAAATTTGAGTCAGTTCTCTATATATTTTGGAAATGAGGCCTTTATCAGAACCTTTAACTGTGAAAATGTTTTCCCAGTTTGTTGCTTCCCTTCTAATCTTGTTTGCATTAGTTTTATTTGTACAAAGGCTTTTTAATTTGATGTAATCGAAATTTTCTATTCTGTGGTCAGTAATGGTCTCTAGTTCATCTTTGGTCACAAATTTCTTTCTCCTCCACAAGTCTGAGAGATAAACTATTCTATGTTCCTCTAATTTATTTATAGTCTCGTTCTTTATGCCTAGGTCATAGACCCATTTTGATCTTATCTTGGTATATGGGGTTAAGTGTGGGTCCATGCCTAATTTCTGCCATACTAATTTCCAATTATCCCAGCAGTTTTTATCAAATATTGAATTCTTTTCCCAGAAGTTAGGGGCTTTGGGTTTGTCAAACACTAGATTGCTATAGTTGACTATTCTGTCTTGTGAGCCTAGCCTTTTCCACTGATCCACTAATCTATTTCTTAGCCAATACCAAATGGTTTTGGTGACTGCTGCTTTATAATATAATTTTAGATCAGGTACAGCTAGGCCACCTTCATTTGATTTTTTTTTCATTAATTCCCTTGAGATTCTCGACTTTTTATTGTTCCATATGAATTTTGTTGTTATTTTTTCTAGATCAATAAAATATTTTCTTGGAAGTCTGATTGGTATAGCACTAAATAAATAGATTAGTTTAGGGAGTATTGTCATCTTTATTATGTTCGCTCGGCCGATCCAAGAGCACTTAATATTTTTCCAATTATTTAAGTCTGACTTTATTTGTGTGGAGACTTTTTTATAATTTTGCTCATATAATTCCTGACTTTCCTTTGGTAGATAGATTCCCAAATATTTTATGGTATCAACAGTTATTCTGAATGGAATTTCTCTTTGTATCTCTTGCTGTTGGGTTTTGTTGGTGATGTATAAAAATGCTGAGGATTTATGGGGATTTATTTTGTAGCCAGCTACTTTGCTAAAATTATGAATTATTTCCAATAGCTTTTTGGTAGAATCTCTGGGGTTCTCTAGGTATACCATCATATCATCTGCAAAGAGTGATAGTTTGGTTTCCTCATTGCCTACTCTAATTCCTTTTATATCTTTCTCGACTCTTATTGCCGAGGCTAGTGTTTCTAATACGATATTAAATAATAATGGTGATAGTGGGCAACCTTGCTTCACTCCAGATCTTACTGGGAAAGGTTCCAGTTTTTCCCCATTGCATATGATGCTTACTGATGGTTTTAAATATATGCTCCTGACTATTTTAAGGAAAAGTCCATTTATTCCTATGCTCTCAAGTGTTTTTATTAGGAATGGATGTTGGATTTTATCAAATGCTTTTTCTGCATCTATTGAGATGATCATGTGGTTTTTGTTTGTTTGGTTATTGATATAGTCAATTATGTTAATAGTTTTCCTAATATTGAACCAGCCCTGCATTCCTGGTATAAATCCTACTTGGTCATAGTGTATTATCCTGGTGACAATTTTCTGTAATCTTTTTGCTAATATTTTATTTAAGATTTTAGCATCAATATTCATTAGGGAGATTGGTCTATAATTTTCTTTCTCTGTTTTCAGCCTACCTGGTTTAGGTATCAGTACCATATCTGTGTCATAAAAGGAGTTTGGTAGGACTCCTTCAATCCCTATTTTTTCAAATAGTTTATATAACATTGGAGTTAATTGTTCTTTAAATGTTTGGTAGAATTCACATGTAAATCCATCTGGTCCTGGGGATTTTTTCTTAGGGAGTTGATTGATAGTTTGTTCTATTTCTTTTTCTGAGATGGGACTGTTTAGGATATTTACTTCTTCCTCTGTTAGTTTGGGCAAGCTGTATTTTTGGAGGTATTTTTCTATTTCATTTAAGTTGTCGAATTTATTGGCATAAAGTTGGGCAAAGTAACTCCTAATTATTGCTCTAATTTCCTCTTCGTTAGTGGCGAGTTCTCCCTTTTCATTTTTAAGACTAACAATTTGATTTTCCTCTTTCCTTTTTTTAATCAGATTTACTAAGGGTTTGTCTATTTTGTTGGTTTTTTCATAGAACCAACTCTTAGTTTTATTAATCAATTCAATAGTTTTTTTACTTTCAATTTTATTGATCTCACCTTTTACTTTTAGAATTTCAAGTTTAGTGTTTGACTGGGGGTTTTTAATTTGTTCCTTTTCTAGCATTTTTAATTGCAAACCCAATTCATTGACCTTCTCTTTCTCTATTTTATACAAATAGGCCTCTAGAGATATGAAATTTCCCCTTATTACCGCTTTGGCTGCATCCCATACATTTTGGTATGATGTCTCATTATTATCGTTTTCTTGGGTGAAGTTATTAATTATGTCTATGATTTGCTGTTTTACCCAATCATTCTTTAGTATGAGATTATTTAGTTTCCAATTATTTTTTGGTCTACTTCCCCCTGCTTTTTTGTTGAATGTAATTTTCATTGCATCGTGGTCTGAAAAGGATGCATTTACTATTTCTGCCTTACTACATTTGAGTTTGAGGTTTTTATGTCCTAATATATGGTCAATTTTTGTATAGGTTCCATGAACTGCTGAAAAGAAAGTGTATTCCTTTCTGTCTCCATTACATTTTCTCCAGAGATCTATCATATCTAGCTTTTCTAGTATTCTGTTTACCTCTTTGACTTCTTTCTTATTTATTTTCTGGTTTGATTTATCTAATTCTGAGAGTGCAAGGTTAAGATCTCCCACTATTATAGTTTTACTGTCTATTTCTTCTTGCAGCTCTCTTAGTTTCTCTTTTAAGAATTTAGATGCTACCCACTTGGTGCATATATGTTTAATATAGATAGTGCTTCATTATCCATGCTACCCTTTAGCAAGATATAGTGTCCTTCCTTATCTCTTTTAATTAGGTCAATTTTTGCTTTAGCTTGATCTGAGATCAGGATGGCTACCCCTGCTTTTTTGACTTCACCTGAAGCATAGTAGATTTTGCTCCAACCTTTTACCTTTAACCTGCATGTATCTCCCCGCTTCAGGTGTGTTTCCTGTAAACAACATATTGTAGGATTCTGGCTTTTAATCCATTCTGCTAACCGCTTCCTCTTTATGGGGGAGTTTACCCCGTTCACGTTTATGGTTAGAATGACCAATTCTGTATTACTTGCCATCTTGTTAACCCCGGTTTATGCTTTCCTCCCTTCTTTCCCCTTTCCCCCCTTCCAAGTATTAAGCTTGTGAGCACCCCTTGCTTCTCACAGCCCTCCCTTTTTAGTGTCCCTCCCCCCGCCTTAGAGTTCCTCCCCCTATCTTACCCCTTTCCCTCCCAGTTCCCGTATTCCCTTCCGCTTAGCTTATTCCTTCCCTTTCCACTTTTCCCTTCTCACTTTTCAATGAGATGGGAGAAGTTTCACCATAGATTGAATATGTCTTAAGATTTTTCACTTAAAGCCAATTCTGAAGGCAGTAAGATACCCACTATATTCATCCCCCTCCATTCTTTCTCTCAGATATAATAGGTTTCCTATGCCTCTTCATGAGATGTACTACCCCCACTTTACCCTTTTTCTGGTACAATGTCCTTTCCACATCAATTTCTAGAACAAGGTATACATGTATTCTTTATACATCTATATAGTCAAAATATAGTTCCCAAGATTAATCTTTACCTTTTTAGATTTCTCTTGAGTTCTATATTTGTAGATCAAACTTTTTGTTAAGTTCTGGTTTTTTCATCAGAAATAGATGAAATTCGCTTACTTCGTTGAATGTCCATCTTCTTCCCTGGAAAAAGATGCTCATTCTCGCTGGGTAAGTTATTTTTGGTTGCATACCAAGTTCCTTAGCCTTTCGGAATATCATATTCCAGGCCCTTCGATCTTTTAATGTGGATGCTGCCAGATCCTGGGTGATCCTTATTGTGGCTCCTTGATACTTGAATTGGGTTTTTCTAGCCGCTTGCAATATTTTTTCTTTCACCTGAGGGTTCTGGCATTTGGCCACTATATTCCTTGGTGTTTTGATTTTAGGATCCCTTTCAGTGGGTGATCGATGAATCCTTTCAATGTTTATTTTTTCCTCTGTTCCTATGACTTCTGGGCAGTTCTCTTTGATGATTTCCTGGAAGACAGTGTCCAGGCTTTTTTTTTCATCATGTTTTTCTGGGAGTCCAATGATTCTCAGATTGTCTCTCCTGGATCTGTTTTCCAGGTCTGTTGTCTTCCCCAGAAGGTATTTCACATTCTTTTCCATTGTTTGATTTTTTTGGATTTGCTTGACTGATTCTTCTTGTCTCCTCGAGTCATTCAATTCCACTTGTTCAATTCTGATTTTCAGTGAAGTATTCTCTTCACTCACTTTTTTAAAATCTTTCTCTAATTGTCCAATTGAGTTCTTTTGTTCTGTGGAATTTTTTTCCATTTCGCCAATTTTGTTTTTTAGAGAGCTGTTTTCTGTTTCCAGTTCACTAATCCTATTTTTCAAGGATTTTACTTCTTTATCCACTCTCTCTTTAACTTTCTCCAGACTCTTTTCCCATTTTTCTTCTAGCTCCCTTGTGAGAGCCTTTTTAATCACTTCTATGAGGTTCATCTGTGCTGAGGAACAGATGATTTCCTCCTTTGGGGAATCACCTGGGGACTGTCTGTTTTTAGTCTCCTCAGGATTTAGAGTCTGCTCTCTATCTGTATAGAAGCTGTCAAGGGTTAAAGTCCTCTTCAGCTTCTTGCTCATTCTGTCTATTAATCAGAGATAAACTACCAAAGAAAAACAGAAAAAACTGGAGTCTTTCTTTGGGGGGGGGGGGCTGGGTGTGTTATCGAGCTTCCTCTACAGACTGCAGGTGGCAGTAGTGAGGCACTAGCAGGACTGTGCTGCGCCTGCGCTCTGAGATCCCAAAGCGTGCTGAGTCACTGAGGGGGGGGAAGGGGGGGGGGGGGGCCAGGTCCTGAGAGACTCCAGCTGTTTGCGGTTGTGTTCTTCAGCCCCGGTGTTTTTAGCTTCTCTGCTGGGCTGTTGACTTGCTGCAGGTTCCAAACCTGTAGCGAAGCTCTCCCCGCAGAGACGGCTACGATCACTCCCCACCCCCTCTCAGCTCTGCTCCCGTGCTCTCACTGCCGCTGCCCTCAGCCTGCGCCCGATCTAAAACCGCCCCAGCCCTCCAGTAAAGACAGACCTTTCTTGGCGGATCTCAAGGATGGCTTCTCTTGGTAACTATTTGTGGGTTTTTTTCAGTCAAGCATTGATTCAGAGGCTTGTAATGAAGTGGATAATGAGAGAAAGCGCGGAGCTTATGCAACTGTGAGCCTCCTCTCCGCCATCTTAACCGGAAGTCTGAACTTTAAAAATTCTTAAAGTATTTGGATTCATCTTTTCAGCACAAGAAAAGTATTCAGTCAAATGATAAAATGCTTCTGCCAACTGTAATGTTATGAACCTTTATGGTTTGTCGTCAGGTTCTAAAGCTTCTATTTCTTCTTTTGAAATCTTTGCATCTCAGTAAGGTCATCAATTAGTGTTCTTCATAAAAACTCAAACTCCTGAACATCATTCTTGTCTAACTCTTGTGCCAACTCTACAATCTTATTATTCATTTCTCTGAATGTTTCATCTTTATCAAACCCATAAAAATTGGATCAATGTGTAGGCATTCTTTTCCCCCCCCAGATTCTCTTAAAATGAACCAGCTATACCCAGTGAAAGAACTCTGGGAGATAACTAAAAACCATTATATTGAATTCCCAATCCCTCTATTTTTGCCTGCCTGCATTTTGGATTTCCTTCACAGGCTAATTGTACAATATTTGAGAATTTTTTTTTTTTTTGGTACAGCAAAATAACAGTTTGGTCATGTATACTTATTTTGTATTTAATTTATACTTTAATATATTTAACTTCTACTAGTCATCCTGCCATCTAAGGAAGGGGGTTAGGGGAAGGAGGGGAAAAATTGGAACAAAAGATTTGGCAATTGTCAATGCTGTAAAATTACCCATGCATATAACTTGTAAATAAAAAGTTATTAAAAAAATTCTCTTAAGATTTTTTTTGTTACGTCTTCCCATATCTTACCAATATTACAGATTGCATGGTTAATTTTATAGAATTTCCAGAAATCTCTCAATATTAAATATTTATCTATATCCAGTTACAACTATGTTGGCAAATGTAGTCATAAACAATATACCTTAAAGTTCTCAATTACTCCCTGATCCATAGATTGTAATAATAAGATAGAGAGTATAATAAAGGGAAAGATAGACCACTTTTACATTTTTATTAAAATCAGCCACATGAGATATCATCTAAAATAAATAGAATTTGGAAAAAAAAACCCCACCATTATCATTCCAAAACTTCTGACTTAGGAGTGAAATAGTACATAAACCCATGTTCAAAGATAAGAGTTATCTATACCTTAGGGATTTTCTGAGTGATACACAAGAACAGGTTTTAATTTGCAATCCCAAGTGAAGGGAGCAGAGGGAACTCTAATTTTCCAAGCTTTGTGCCCTAGCATAGTTTTTTCCTCCACTGAGCTATAAGTTTGAGATGGCTTTCTTTTATAAAATAGGATTGTTTCATCTATATTAAAGACTTGCTCTGGAAAATAGGCACCTTCGTCTATTACATTTTTCAGGAACTCTGGAAACTTTTGCTGTTTCAGTATCTATACTAGCAGCCTTTCCTAACATATGCACATTTTGAAATCCTGCAGGATGTTTAAAATTGTGTAAATCAACCACCGCTTTCTATGTTACTATAGGGTACTTCCTTTAAATCTTCAAAGTAGCTACAAACCTAGCTTAAATGAATATTTTCCTAAGTCTGATCTTCTAGCCACATAATTAATAGTTTCTCCCTTTGGAATAGTTTCCCTCTCTAGAATAGTACTTCTCTCTCTTGTTTTGTTTTTTTTTTTTTTTTTTGACAGGCAAGTAGACTTCATCTGAGTACTATCCTTTTAATTCCTCTTAACCAGGATACATCCTTTACTATGAGGCTCATAGTCAACATTGTAAGATTAAGTTCACGAGATCTCTCCTAGCTTCCCATCACTTTTTATTCCACCTGCATTGTATAATATTTTATTATACAGCATAAGTTTTTTGCAATGTGAATTTCTTTCAGAATTTTTTATGTAGGGTAGAATTTGTATGATATGAATTTACATAAAATAAGAACTGTCTCTACTCCAAACCCAAGTCCAAGGAAGCTAAGAAATATCTAAGAACCTTTCAAGATACTGTCTTGACTCTTACTGACAGGGTAGCCAAAGATAAGTTTGTGATTTTTCATGAAGGATTCAGTCATAACCTGTAGTAGTAATGTGGTCAAAGGCAGCATAAGAAATCTGTGTGATCACTTCTCAAAGTATCTTAAGGGAACATAATAAAAGTATATATTTTGGAAAATGCCTTTATTATTGTACACATAAAACAACAAGAGAAAATGAATAGCTACATACCAGCATGCTACCTTTCCTACTATTATTAATATAATCTTATAATAATATTATTTACTTTCTCATGGTCTTTTTAATATTATGTAAATTGCATATGAACAAACTATAGATACATATATATGAATAAATTATATTATACATCATATATGTGTGTGTGTGTGTGTGTGTGTGTGTGTGTGTGAATAAACTCTACGTAAGTTCATTTCCCACCAATTGCTTTCTTGGTTTTAATTCTCACATCCAGTACACTCAGAGGGTTCCCTTCCTTTCTATCTTTCAGTTACTTTTTGTGTTGTCATAGATTAGAAGCTCTTGTCTTTAGATTGTAAACTCTTTGAGGGAAGGGACTGTCTTTTTCTTATTTGTATCCCCAAGGTTAGCATAATGCCTGGCATATGACAGATGCTTATTAAATATTTATTGTGTTGTGTTACATTGCATTGAATTGTATTGTATCATTTCATATTGTATAGTAAGCAGAGGGCATCCTTTATGAGGGTCTTAGCAGGAACCTGACTTTGAGAATAGAAGTCTTGAAAGAAGGAGCAAAGGCAGAAATTGGTTACTAGATGTGAGGAATATACAGACAAAGAGTGAGAGATGCAGAAGAACTAGGAACAAAGTGATGGATTTGCTCATGTTAGCTTCTTCTTTGATAAAATATAATTACTTTGAGAGTAAAAATTGTTCATATCTTTTTTTTTCTTTGCAGTCCTAATGCCAAATACAATCTAGGTGTGGGATAATGTAGTAGAGATCATGTACGACTTAGAATAGTATGATCTGTATCTGCAGATACTAATTAGCTATGTTGTTCTGGATAATTCATTTAACTTCTCTTATCTTCAGCTTTCTTAGCTGTAAAATGGTGACACTAATAGCATTTACCTCCTAAGAGTTTTGTGATGTTCTGATGAGAAATTATATGCAAAATATTTTTCAAAGCTAAGAACATGATATACTGGTCATTAATTATTGTTTAACTAATGACAGTGGCTAGCCCATAATCACTTAGTAAATATTCTATCATTTATCTACTCATCTATCACTTTTCTATCAACATTACTATGTTTTCTGATTGTTTGATTGATCCTGCCTATGGAAGAGAAAGAAACTGTCATATTTATGACAGGAAGCAACACTTTTATGTAAACCCTAGATGGGAATCCATCTTCATGTCCTATCCCCATCTTATTCAATTTTGCATAGAAATTCTTATGTTTGATACTTGTGGAAAAAAAAAAAACTTGATGTTCTGTAATATTTGGGGATCACATAACTGTAAAGAATGAGAAATTAATTAAACAGTTAATAATTATAGTATTAAAGATTGCTATGGCACATTCTTATTTTTGTTATGTTAATTATAGCTAGCAGTAGTAATTCCTAATAAATTTTAGCTTTTGTTATCATTACTTAATGCTTGGTTATTTGATTCTGCCTTAAAAAAAGAGACTCTGATGCTCATAATAAATAGGAGACAGAGTCTTTGGCAGAACAGAGATGTGTGCCCTTGTTCATCTCCCACCAAGTTTTATTCTGCTCTTTCTCCATGAAATATCTAAGATGGTTTTAATAGCACAGGAGGAGACATGCTCCTTTGCATTGTTGAGAGGAAGAATTCCTCTCTTTCTGTAGAGGAAGTGCCATACTTATTAGTAGGTGAAAAAGCAAAAGGCTATGAAAATGAGGGAATACTCATTCAAAAATTGCCCCTAAAGTATGTATTCAGTAGAATGACTAGAAGCATCTGAAGGGCATGTAGCCGTGACAGTTCTGCCACATTTTTAAAAAAATAACTTTAAAAACCCTAATAACAGAGCTTAATATGTTCTACAATGCAGAAGTGCACCATATGCTCCCTGATGGAGAAAAAGTGCACCTCTGCTGTAGCTCTCCTTCCTTAAAGGTACATTTTTGATAACATACAAATGCTCCTCCTTCCTTGGTACTAACAGAACCCCAAAAGAATCATACAGGAAATTCCAGAGAAATCACTCTGATAGTGATCTATTGAAGCATCAAGAGTATTGGACATGCATTTATTTCTACCACTCCTTCCATAAAAAACATGTTTATATCAGAATTCATTAAGCCTCTTGCTATTTTAGCCAACATAAAAACTCAATAAATAAATGACTAACTAAATGAACGAATGGATAGATAAAAAAAGAAACAATTACAAAAGAAGAGAATTGTAGTAGAAATTCTAAAGTTTATATTTTGGTTAAATCTCTTGCTACTAAAAGAAAGATAACATATGAGTTTATTGCTATGCTATTCCTGAATAATAATTATAGCCTCTCTTATCTTTCAGTACTATCATGAATTAAGTGTATCACAAAAGCCTACTGATAATATTTTCAACTAATACTATATTGCTTAGAATATTTGCTTAGCCCAAATCATTCTATTGTCCCATCATATGAATTCACATTTTTCTTTATAGATTCCATCTTGTGTCTGGATAGTATATGTCCTGAAAATGAATCAGCTTTTGTTGGGAAACAATTTGTTTAAAAACAAACTTCCTATGTTTCTTTATAACCCAGGATCAAAAACATAGTTGTTAGTAGACATTTTGTCAATATTATAGCCTGTATTTTTGCATATAGTATAATTTAAGCATGTAATATATAGCTATGCCTATTATTATTGTCTTAGAAATGTTGACACTTGAAAGAGGTGAATATGTTAAATAACAGTTTAGCAAAAATTTATTAAGCACCTAATTTAAAAGGTATTCTTATGCTGGGGATATAAAAAGAAAACAAAAACATTAAATATATTCTGCCTTCCTGAAACTTTGATTTTATTGAGAGGGGTATAAGATGAATACATATAAGTAAATAAATTATATTTTGAGGAGAAAAACAGCATAAATAATCAGAAGATAAAAATGGCTTTTAATTGGAGGCTCATTGGATATAGAACATTGGGTTTTGAGTCAGGAAGATTTGAATTCAAATCTGGTTTGAGATGCTTATTAGCTGAGTGACTATGGCCAAGTCACTTAACATTGTTCCTCATCTGTAAAATAAGTTGGAGGAGGAAATGACAAGCCCTCCAGTTTCTTTGCCAAGAAAACCCCAAATAGAGTCATATGATGGAAAAATGACTAAGCAATTGAGTAGGAGTTAAAGATCTAACTGTGCATCATAAGAATCATCCAATCACCCACAAGCATTTATAAAGTACTTTTAAATCCTGGAGCTACAAAGGCAAAAAGTAAAATATTCCTTGCCTTTGAGGACTTAATATTTTGTAAGAGAATTGACGTACATGCACAAGGAAGTTAAGGCTGTTAAGAAGCAAGAAGAAGGAAATGTCTTCTAGGACTGAGATCTGTATGAAAGGACAGTTCCATAAGATACTGAGTTCAGGCATTAGTCAGAATATACCTTTGGTTACAGTGCACTGTAGGGGAAAAAGGAAAATTGAGAGATCTGGAGAATTACATTGAAGATTAACTGTGGAGAGCTTTAAATGCTGGAATGAGAATTTTAGATTTGTGTTTTACCTTAGAGTCAATAGGAAGCCACTGAAGACTATTGTTTGAAAGAGTGATATGATCAGTCTTATGTTTTAGGAAAATTACTTTGTCCTGTGTTCAAGGGGCTGTATATATCTCACCTATGTAGTTTCTTCTTCATATCCTTTGTGTGTGTGTGTATATATATATATGTGTGTATACACACACACACACACACACACACACACACACACACACACATATATATATATATATATATATATATATATATATACACACAGTATTCTTTGAGACAAAGTGCCCGAACAAATGTGTTCTCTAGTTAATTAGGAGTAAACCCATCAGTGGGAGCTGTCAGATTTTTATTAGTTGATAAACCACAGTAGCATTTTTTTTGGGGGGGGCAGGACATGTATGTGTATGTTGGAATAGGGGAAGGTCCAAGTGCTTTAAATATACAAAGGATAATTTTGGACAAGGAAAATCCTCAAAGACTGGTCAAGAATGTTAACTTCTTTTCTTTTCTCTGTGCAAAGAAAGCTACTTAATCTCTAGATCTATTTCTTCACCTGTAAAATGAAGCATGAGACAGGATCTCTAAAATCTACTCCTGAGATTTCTATGTTCTCTATTCTAACCACAAAATTGCCTCACTTGTTTTTATTTACAATATTTTTTTGTTCCATTAGTATGTCAGTAAAAAAGAAAAAAAATTGAATAGCATCTTCAAAATAGCCACACAAATTGAGCTTTCAATTGATTAGCATGCAAATCATTTTCCCAACTCTCCCCACTTGAATTTGCTTTACCTTCATTTGCCAATGTCACAAAAAATGATCCCTAGATGGCAGGGAACATTGGTAGCCTGAAGAAGTATAAAAAATGGTGACGGGTTGTATTTTCAATTTTATTAAAATTATTACTTCTTTATGCTTGGCCTAATTTTCTCTTAGCTATGGGCAATTTTTCATGTCTCTTTCAGTCTCTTTATTATCACATTCATTATCACATTACATGCCTCTGCAGGCATGTAAAATAAAATTAGGATGAATTTGGAGGTGAGGGAAACTAAGGCAGAGAGTTTTTATAGATATGAGCTTCACATTTGAATATGATTCAGAGATTTTTAGTGACTTCGTGAATCGCCATTCACTAGGATGTAGGATAATCACAGCCATTATCACTTCTGAGGACTAAGGATCATGTGACAATAATGCCATACTAATGAGAAACTTTTAGAATGTCACTAATGGATTCCTGTCATTGGAAATGGCACCTTTTAATGCCACATTATTTTGAACAAGTAGGACAAGTGTAAATGGTCAATATTCCATCTTACTATAGTAAAACATATGAAGGTTTGTTGTAATGAAAAATATATATCTTCTATGAAGGGATATTGTTTAAAGGGTGAACGTCTATTGCTCTTCCATACAGAACAGTAAACACATGTATTAAAACAAAAGGGATGCAAGTTAGAATTTTGGAAGAACTATAGAATAAAGTAATATTTCTTTGGTATAAGCTTACCTTACTAAAGAAGACAGCAAAAATTCTTTGACTGGAAAATTTAAAGAAATAGACATCTCTGTGTTCAATGGATTGTATTAGGATTTCCAAATGTTTTTCATCTCAAGAATTGGTGAGATGTCACTGCATATACAGGAAGGGTAGTAATGGCCCAAGATTTTACCAAGTCAAGGCCCAGAAACTTCCTAAAACTCAGCTAGTTTAATTCTTACCCAAAATACGTGGCTATGTTGTTTCTGACAAGTAGTCATTCATACTCTTCCACTTAAATGTCTCTAGTGAGGAGAAACACACTATTCCCCAAGGCAGCTCATTCTATTTCTGGACAATTTTAATTTCCATTCTACCATTAAATAACTATGTGACATTGGACTTGTCACTTTAACCTTTCTAGGTCTCAAGACTTTTCATCTGTAAAATCAAGGGGCAAGAGTAGGACACTAAAGATTTTTCTAGAGATTAAAAAAAATCAGTGATTCTTTGGAAGTGTTTTAATAAAAATATTTGCTATTATAGTTATGTTTTCATTTGAACATTTATAAGTCTTGGGGTAGAATTTTACCATAATTTAAATAAATAGATAATTTGCTTGCCAGTAGATTTAAATTCTAATATTCTTCTTTAATAATACACTGACCATCTTTTGCTTATCGAGTTTCATCATGCAACATATATTTTCCTTTCTGAAATAATCCCTCATATTTGCTTAATGCTTTTCATCCAGAGAGCATTCCATACTTTGTATCTTAACTGATAAGCAATCCTTATGTAGAAAGATTAATTCAGTAATAGTTGAACAGATCACAACTGCTACTCAGTTCTCCTGAGTAGTAATGCATACCAGATCCAGACAAGAGTACTAAATACTAAGAACATATAAACTAGAGAATCATCTCAATTCCACTGAGTTAACACATTATTATAAGTTTACTTGTTTCAAGTACACTTGGCCCTCTACAGAAAATGAAGGATGACTGAGAAGGTATGGAATCAGATTGCAGATAGAACATACTATTTTTCATTTTGTTTTTTTTTTCATGTTTTATCCTATTTGTTCTATTTCTTCTTTCACAAGAAAAATGTGGAAATATTTTTTAACATGATTGACTTATGTGATCTATATCAGATTGCTTGCCATCTTAGGGAGGGAGAAAATGGAGGGATACAAATTTGGAACTCAAAATCTTATAAAAATGAATGTTGAAAACTATCTTTACATGTAATTGGAAAAAGTAAAATATTATTTACTAAAAAGCAAAATGTATAAAATTAAAAAAATAAAATGAAGGATGAACAACAGACTTTGGGCCCTGGTCCTTGTGTTTTTCAGACATAAAAGGAGAGGATTAGACTAGATGACTTTTGAGGTCTCTTCTCAGTCTCAATCTATATAATATTGTATGAAGGGATTTGATGAATCTATGTCTATACTCTCACTTGATGACCTAATTAGTTCCTGTGGGCTTAAATATCATCACTATACAGATCTCTGTGTTTATCTAGATCTCCATATCTAGCCTTAGTTACCTTTTGCTCTCCATTCTCACATGACCAACTGTTCATCAGACATCTCCCACTGGATAGCCCATAGCATCTCAAATTCATCATGTCCAAAGAGTATTACTTTTTTTCCCTCTTCTAAACTCACTCTATTCCCTTAATTTCCCTATTTTTGTCAAGTGTATTGTCATCCATTTTAGTCACCTAGGTTTTCACTTTCAGCCATACCTGATTTCCCAGTCTCCCCAGCCACATATATACATTCAATTGCCAAACGTTGTAATTCCTCCATTTTTAATATCTTTTGCATCAGTCTCATTCTTTCTAATCATACTGCTAACAGCCTTATTTAGACCCTCATTGTCTCTTGCCTGATTGATTTTAATAGCCTCCTACTTGGTTTCTCTGCCTAAAATCTTTCACCTCTCCAAGTTATCATCCATACAATTTAAAGTGATTTTATTAAATACCCATCCCATTGGACCCATTTATATATATTTTGATTATAATCCAAATTATTATTATTATTGTTGTTATATTTTTGCTGAAGCAATTGGGGTTAAGTGACTTGCCCAGAGTCACACAGCCAAGAAGTGTTGTATCTAAGATCAGATTTGAATTCAGGTCCTCCTGACTTCAGGGCTAGTGCACTATCCACTGTGCCACCTAGTTGCCCCCAAATTATTATTTTTCCTCAAAAATTTTCAATGGCCACCTGTTACTATTATCATTATGCCTCTATTAATATGGGCAGCTTGATAGCATAGTGAATAGAGCTACAGGCCCACTGGCATTCAAATACGGCTTCAGCCTGTGGCAAGCTGTGTGATTCTGGGAATGCCATCTAACATCTCTTTGCCTCAGTCTCCTCATCTGTAAAATGAAGATAATAAAAAGCACCTGACCCTAAGTCCCTGGGTCATTGTAAGGATCAAATGAGACATTAATTGTATAGTACTTAACACAGTGCCTGGTAAATAGAATTATATAAATGTAAGTTTTTATCATTATAATCCTTTGGATCAAATGTGAAGTTTTTTGTTTGTGTTTAAAGATAGCCACATTTAATCCCAGATTCCCTTTCCAATTTAATTATAATTAAGTCTTTTTTAAAATTTGCAAACTGGCTTTTAAAATCTTCCTCATGTACAGCTTTGTTGACTAAAATATATTTCCTTTCATCATATAATCCCTAGTTGCTTTCTTTTATATTAAACTTTGCCTGATTGTACCTTCCCTCCCAAAATTGTCTTGAATTTATTTTGCATATATCTATATACATACATATTTGACCTTTCACCAGCATATAAACTCCTTGAGAGCTTATTTTTTTCCCTCTCATTGTCTTTTTATGCCTGGACTAAAGTCTAAAACAATAGCCATTTTACTAATTGGTTGATTGCTACTATAAAACTCTCCATTAATAGGAGTTTTTGGTAAAATTATTATTAAACATGTAGATATCATACATTCTATATATTTATATTGTTGCTATCAAGTCTTATTAGAGCAATAGCACTTAGAAATAATTTCGTAGATTATTTTCACACTTCATGCTGACATTTACAACCCAATATTGATATAACATCTAACTAGCCATATTGTTATCCCATCTGTAAATTCAAGAGCTGAATTTAGAGAATCACAGATCAGTAGTTCTCTTATCAGCTGCCATAAGCACAGAGTGTTTGTAAGGTATAGTAAAAATGTATACAAAGCTATTATGATGTTCTTAGAAAATAGTACCTTATATAAAAACACTTAATAGAAACTGAACAATGAAGGCCGAAAATTGGGGTACCATTTCAGATATGACAAATTATTTTGTCACAAGGTAGAAGAAAGTTAATTTCTGTGCCATAATATAACCTAGAATACTTCATTTACATTTTCTAATGGTTCATATAATTGTTTCTTTTATGTAATAAAGTGTATTGAATTGGACAAGTAACATGCCATTTATCCAATATTTTGGCTTTTTTTTTTGTAAAATTCTTTCATATTTGTCTTCTTATTTTCCTTGGGAATACTATTTTTATTTTCCTTTGAAAAATCCAAATTAATTATTTTTATTCACACATTTTTAGATTCTAAAATATATTGATTCTCCAAGGAACTGATAAATGTTGACATGATATTTATATTCATAAAAATAAAAGGCTATTTAATTGGATGTTATCTCACATAATAGCAGATAATCATTCATTCCCAGCAATTCAATTTAATAAATCTATGCAACTTAGGATCATGTGAGAGTATATGGATAGAAATATCACTATATAGATTGTTATAACACTGTCAAACTTAAAGGGGATAATAATTATTCTTTAATGACATTTCCTAGAAGTTCTAATAAAGTATATTCAGGGTCCATGAACAATTGAGTTCAACTGAATGGATATTAATGCCTTTTATTCTTTAGGAATTATTAGGCATTAAGGTTACAAATCTCAAAATAAAACCAGTTCCTTAACATCTACAGTTTTATGTTCTACTAATGAGGTAGACAGAAAAGGGGATGTGTATATAAATGTTTGTGTAAACATTAGAGAATTTGAATCTTGCTTCAGTTTTTTATTAGCAGTGTGACACAGATCATATTGTATGATCTTTAACCTTCCTGTGATTTAATTTCCTCATTTGTAAAATGGAATAGAGAGGGTTGGATCAATTGAACCCTAACATCCCTCCTAGATCTAAATTTATGGGACTGTGAAAACAGAATCAGGCTACTGAAATGGAGTAAGACATAGCCTTTGAAGCATAATGACTATGACTCTGAGTCATTTAACCTCTTAGTATCTAAGACATCTTTCTAAAACTATACATTATAAAGCAGTTACCAATATGCCTTGGTGATGAGAAATCAAGCTATCTTTTCCTTTCCCTAAGACCAAAATTCCTTAATCTACTCTGAGACCATCTTCCCAACCCTCCCCTGACTTTGTCTCTCCAGCTCTCCCCTGACTTTGGACTTATCCATCAAGTATCTTTCCAACTTCTCCCTGATTTTATTCTTCAAGTATCTCTCTAATTCCTTTTGGATTCCTTCAAAACATCCCTTCTCTACCCAACTCTCTCCTGGGTTCTCTACCTTCTTTCTACAAAAATCTCCCCTTCCCTAAGTATACCACAAAATCTCATTTGGATTTTGTCCATGACCTTTATTCATTAGTAAAGGTACCTTTTGGTAAGCAGAATGCCTCCTTGTGATTTTTTTCACATTCTTTGCACCTCATCTTTGCTCTCCCAAACCTCATCATGTGATCTCATTATTAGTATAGAGAATTTCTTCATTGGGGACACTCTACAGCAGTGGTGTCAAGCTGGGATAGAAATGGAACCACTAAATCTAAATGGGACCACTAAAGATTCCTCTGGCCACATAATGACCCAGAAAATCATATCTTATCTGTGTTCCATGTTAAACTATTTCTGCTTGTTTGCCACCTTGTGAAGGGGATCAATGTGGGGCAAGGAGAAAAACTTGGAACACAAAATTTCGCATAGGTGAATGCAGAAAACTATCTTTGCATATGTTTGGAAAAATGAAATATTCTCAAAAACATTATCTGTGCTCTATTACATTTTTATTTTTTGTCAAATGTTTCCCAATTACATTTTAATTTGGTTCAGACTGGACTTAGGAGTGTTCCTGGGTTTGACACTTCTGCTCTATGAGAAAGTGATTTCAGGGAGATGGGGAAGAGCCTTGACAACAAGGTAGATTTAGAAAGACCTTGAGTAGTAAGCAGATGGCACAGACAAACAAATCACAGAAAAACAAAGCTTAGATGAACATACGTGTGTGGAAATGAACTTATAAAAGAGAAAGACAAAGTGACATTCAATTTGAACTACATATTTTGAAAAAACATGTAAATATCTTTTTACCCCAAATCACCTCAATAGAACACTAACAAATCACAGGAAATCCAAACTATTGAACTTTTTAATGCAAGTTTCTCACGTAAAGGCAACAACAGTCAGTTTTCAATTCACTAATATCAAAATTCATGCCTATCTATAGTAATTCACAAATTCAGATATGAATCATGTTATATCATACATGTATGAAGCATACATTTAGGAGGACATTTAAAGATACTTTAAAAAAACAAAATTAAAATGTACAACCAATCAGACTACATTCCTTTTCTTCTCCTTCCTAATATAAGTGAAGATATTTTTTCTTCTTCTAAGAAGCACTAGGTGAACGAAATGAAAAATATTTTTTGCTTTGGGCACCTTGCCTTATTGTTTAAGCCTTTATGCCTTTCCCTTGCCCACCAAATCATCTTCAGATGGATGGAATATAGAATTTGACTTTGGCATAGTGATAACATGATAAATTTAAAGCTGGCAAGACTCTTAGAAGCCAGCTAGTTTTGATGATCCAATTGATCATCCAATTTCATCATTTTCTAGATAAGGAAACTGAAGCCCAAATATTTTATTAGTTAGTTATTTACTAACAGCCTAGATTTGAATCCAGGACATTTAACAGTAGAGCTAATATTCTTTCCACTTTATCATGCTGATTTCTGCTAAGAACTGTGAGGTCATTTTTCATTAGATTCATCAAATAGTAATTAAAATGTTGATCTCTTCAACAATGAGATGATTCAAACCAGTTCCAATTGTTTAATAATGAAGAGAATCAGCTATTCCCAGAGAGAGAACTATGGGAAATAAGTGTGGACTACAACATAGCATTTTCACTCTTTCTGTTATTGTTTGCTTGCATTTTTGTTTTCCTTCTCAGGTTTTTTCTTTCTTTCTAGATCTGATTTTTCATGTGCAGCAAGATAACTGTATACATATATATACATATATTGTATTTAACATATTTAACATGCATTGGACTACTTGTAGTCTAGGGGAGGGGTGGGGGAAAGGAGGGGAATAGTTGGAACACAAGGTTTTGCAAGGATCAATGTTGAAAAATTACCCATGCATATATTTTGTAAATAAAAAAGCTATAGTAAAAAAAATTAAAATACTGAGCCACAATTTTGTAAAGAACTAGAAAATTGGCAGAAGTTTCAGAAGAGCATTCCAGGGAATCTTATATCATTAGAATATAGATGCTGTGAAAAAAAGATGAACTCAAATCAATAAATATTTAAATATGGTCAAATGGGTATGTGATCTTGTTGATTCGAAAGTTCCCTGCAATGATTCAGATATCAATCAATTCATGTTTACCTATCCTGTACAACTCTTGTATAAATCCTTCCATGAGTTCTCCACATGGCTCCCGACACATTTCTTCTGAAAATCCTTCCATTTCTTCAAAAATTACAAGGGTATAAGGAGAATACTTGACTTATCTATCTGACACATACCCAAGCTGTCTATTTTGCTATTTGGTCATGTCCAACTCTTTGTGACCCCCACTTGTGGTTTTCTTGACAAAAGTACTGGATGGGTTTCCATTTCCTCCTGTAGCTCATTTTGCAGATGAAGAAATAGAGTTAAATAGGGTCAGGTCACTTGCCCATAGTTACACCATTGCTATGTATTTGCAGCCATATTTATGGGTCTTTCCAACTTCAGGCCCAGCAGTATCCACTGAAACAACTAGTTTCTTCTTTTCCAATGACACAGTTCTTTGATGATGTCTTTTATTCCTGTTATTCTTGACAATTCCTTATAACTATATATTGAATCTTTCTTACACCTACTTTGCACCTATTTATTACTGTCTCCTATAAGGAGATACTAATTTTCAATCAGATTGCTGTAGTGTGTCTTTTGCTTATTGTTCTTGTTTTTGCTCATCCTTCATTCTCCTGAAGGACCAGTGACCTCATGAGAATACTGTCTTGACATGTTCATGACTTGGATTTGAGGGAGTCAGAGCTGTGCAAAGTCCTCAGTCTCACTTTCTTCTCCAGAATCATTGAAGCACTATGGTACAAGTACTCAAAAAATCACTGGACTTCAGTTTCTTTTGATAATAATTTAGGCTTTAAAAAAAATCTCTAAGTTCTGTAATTCTGTATTGAAGAGATAAGGGATAAGAGACAAGGGGCATTGGAAAGAAAGTAAATACCTACACATACATACAACCATTTTGAGCCTCACTGGATATTATAAGTTGAAAAATTACAAGATTCTGTAGAAAAGGAAAAAAAGTTAACTCATTAATTTAGGACCTAAATTCTTACTTAATTTTAAATGCCCTCTACTCAGTAGAGTAACTAAATTTTCCCCAATAGTCAAATTATGATAAACTTAGTGTATGTGATTAAACTATAAACATTTATAGTCTTAGACTTAGTTGTAGCCTGAGAGATAATAGGAGATAGATAGGTAGATAGATGTATATATCTTCTCATATATATATATATATATACATATGTGTGAAAAATCAGACACAATTATGTATTATGTCATGTGTCCAAAACTCTTAGTGCATTTTAATCTCTACTTCAAAAGTATAGATATTGCAAACTTACAAAGGAAGGATATAATTTGAAATTTTATTAAATTTTAAAATATTTTTATATAATATATAAATATGTAATACATATTTATATATTATAAATGATAACATAAATTTATGTATTTTTGAATAACCTTTAAGTTTTAAATTTAATGTGATAATTATGTACTGAATGTGCAACAATTTGAGGATGAAATTTTCAACATTGTGACTCCCTATTATTTTTACTCATTGATCTTTGAAACCTAAAACAATTTTGATTCCTTTTCCGAGGATCAATTCAGTCTGGCAAAAATTTATTAAATACTTACTATATCTGAGAATGCTTTTTTATATCTTGAGAATTTAAAGGAAAAAAAAAAAACAATTCTTTCCCTAGGACTGTTCTGAAGTCAAGTGAAATTGGCTATCAAGAGTTCATTGTTAAATATTTAATATGAGCTTTTATACCTTGGATATCAACAAATACTACACCCCAAGGTTTGATTTGCTGCTCTGTTGATTTTCTAGATTTTGAAGAGTGATGGTGAAAATGTTGATAGTGCAGATTAAATATACAAGTGCGTTTTGTGTATATTTTTTTAAAAGAGGGATCAATGTCAAACACCAGTCCACCCCTACCTGGGCATCCAGGAAACATATTCTATTGAATACATAAATATAATGAAAGGATTTTTAAGGGCAGGGAGGAGAGAAGACTCCATATGGCAGATCAGAGAAAGCTTAAAAGAGGTATTATTGAACTGAAGCTAATCCAGTGGTAATGTTGTGTATTTCATATCTTTCAACATAATATTTAATCCTTGAATGTGATCCAAATTAGAACCTTTAAATATAAATCTCATTTTTCTAAATTTGGCTTCTCTGCCATCTTTCCTTTTTTACATTTAGTATCATTTGTTACTTTCCTACTGAAGAACATCAGCAATTGTGCTATTAGCATTCCAAAGTTATAGGTACAGTTTTATTGTTGATGAGGATTTTTAAAAATAGTAATCTTGGCTGCTCTATTGCTAATTTTTAATTTCTTTGTTGTCTTCTGTTTTTACCTTTAAAACTCGTGACATGGTCTAGCTTAATTGTGTTACTGTTTCATGTAAACTTGTTTGTTTTTCTACCACCTCATTCTGTTTTAAGAGATTATATAGGCTCTTAATCTTTGTCAATCTTCCTCTATAAGATTTTACAAGCAAATTTATATTTTAAAATATCACTATCTTAGCTACCACATCCCTCATTTGGCAAAAAGATCAAGTATTTGTTAGTAAGTCAGTTTCTTGGCTCTTTTTAGTGTCTTTGCTGTTGCAGTTCATTTAATTCATCGTATTTCCTTAGGAAGTGATAGATGTCTGTTCTCATCCATTTTTCATTTTTTTACATGAGTTGCTTATTTAAATAGCTCTTGGTAGAGTTACATTAAGTACATATTATATTTCTTCTCATTTTTGTTCATTTAATTTAGTGTTGATTTTGATATTTTTTCTAATGAGGAAAGGAACAATATGCCAGAAAATATGTCAAGCCCTTTTCACAAATGTTATATATTACATTGACCTCATTTATTTTTTATCTCTAAATAATTTTGCCAACCCAATTTATCCACTTCTACTTTTTTTTGTATATCATATTTTATTTTTTCCAAATATATGTAAAGATAGTTTCCAACATCAGTTTTATAAGCTTTTGAGTTCCAGATTTTTCTCTTTCCCCTTCCCCAAGATAGCAAGCAATTTGATAGGTTATTATGTACAATCCTGAATATATATTTTCACATTAGGTTATCTTGTGAAAGAAGAAACAGAATAAAAGGAAACAAACACACACACCTTCCCCCTATCCCTCAGTGAAAAAATATGCTTCAATTGCCTTTAAGGATCCATAGTTATTTCTTTGGATGTGTATGACACTTTTAGTTAGGAGTCTTTCGAAAGTGTCTTGGATCATTTTATTGCTGAGAAGAGCTATGTCAATCATAGCTGATTGTCAGACAATGTTACTGTTGCTGCATACAGTATTTTCTTGATTCTGCCCACTTCGTCAGTTCATGTAAGTCTTTCCATCTGCTTGTTAATCATTTCTTGGAGTACGATACAATTTCATTTACATTGTTGTATCATAGTTTGTTCAGCCATTTTCCAATTGATGGGCATTTCCTCAGTATTTATTTTTTTCCTACAACAAACAAAAACTTCTATAAATATCTGTGTCTGTGGGTCCTTTTCATTTTTTAATGATCTTTTTGGGATACATGCCTAATAGTGGTATTTTTAGATCAAAGACTATAGTACCTTTGGGCATAGTTCTAAATTGCTCTCTAGAATGATTAGATCATTTCACAACTCCATTGATAATGCATTAGTATCCCAATTTTCCCATATCCCATCAAACATTTATAATTTTCTATTTTTTTGATATTAGCCAATCTGATAAGTGTGATAATGGTACCTTGTTTTAATTTGCATTTCTTTAATTAATAATGACTTAGAGCATTTTTTTTCATTTGACTATAGTTTTAGTTTTTTCACCTGAAAAATGCCTGTTCATGTCCTTTGACCATTTATCAATTGGGAAATGACTTGTATTTTTTATAAATTTGATTCCATTCTCTCTACATTATATACATACATACATATATATACATACCTGTATCAGAAACAGGTCTCTGTTTAAAATTGTTTATCTTCTTTCTGCTTTCCTTCTAATCTTGATTGCATTAGTTTTGGTTATGCAAAACCTTTTTAATTCAGTACAGCTAAAATTATTCATTTGCATTTCATAATGTTCTCTATCTCTTTCTTGGTATAAATTCTTCCTTTCTTCATAAGTCTGACAGGTAAACTATTCCTTTGTCTCTTAATTTGTTTATGATATCACCCTCATGTCTAAATCATATATCCATATAAACCTCATGTTGGTTATGGTGTAAAATGGGGATCTATTCCTAGTTTCTGCCATATTACTTTCCATTTTTCCAGCAATTTTTGTCCAATTGTAGGTTTGTATCCCAGAAACTGGAATCTTTGTGTTTATCAAATAGTAGATTACTATGGCCATTTACTACCATGTTTTGTGTACCTAATTTATTCCACTGATTCACCACTCTATTTCTCAGTCAGTACCAAATACTTTTGATTTGTAATTCTTTATTTTATATTTTTAGATTTGGTTCATCTAATTTACCTTTCTTTTCATTTTCAAAAATTAATTCCCTTGATATTCTTGACCTTTTGTTCTTCCAAATAAACCATCTATTTTTTCTAGCTCTAGTAAATTGTTTTTGGCAGTTTGATTTGTATGGCTCTGAATAAGAAAATTAATTAGGTAGAATTTATATTTTTATTATATTAGCTCTGCCTATCCATGAGCAATTGATATTTTCCCAATTATTTAAATCTGACTTTGTGTGAAAAGTGTTTTGCAATTATGTTCATATAGTTTCTGGGTTTGTCATGGCAAGTAAATTCCTAAATATTTTATATTATTTACAGTTATTTTAAATACAATTTCTCTATCTCCTGATGCTGAGCTATCTTTGGTAATATATAGAATGGTGATAAATTTTGTGAATTTATCTAATATCTGAAAATTTGCTAAAGTTATTGTTTCAGATAATTTCTTGGTTGATTCTTTAGGATTCTCTAAGTATACCATCATATCATCTGCAAAAGAGTGATAATTTTATCCCCTTATTGCTTATTCTACTTCCTTCCATTTCTTTTTCTTTTCTTATTGTTATAGCTAACATTGTACTTCTATATTGAATAGTAGGTTTGACAATGAAAATACTTGTTTCATCTCAGATCTAGTTGGGAAAGCTTCTTGCTTATTCCCAACACAGATAATGTAGGTCTATTGTTTTTAGATAAATTCTAGTTATTTTAAGGCAAGTTCCATTTCTTTTAGTACTCACTGATTTTGTAAACTAAGAATGTGTGCTATATTTTGTCAAAAACTTGTTCTGCTGCTATTGAGACAATCATATGATTTCTGTAATTTTTTTATAATTGATATGGTAAATTATGCTAATAGTTTTGTTAATATTGAACCATCCCTGTATTCATATTATTAATCCCACCTGGTCATAGTGTATTATCCTGATGACACATTATTGTTATCTCTTTTCTGCTATTTCATTTTTTTGCATTAATATTTATTAGCGATATTGCTTTATAATTTTCTATTTTGACTCTTCCTGTTTTAGGTATTAGTACCATATTTGTGTCATAGTTTATTTGGTATTGGAATTACTACTTGGTAGACTAGACTTCACTTGTAAGTCCATCTAGCCTTACAGATTTTTCCCCAGGGAATTCATTGATGACTTTTTTCCTCTTTTATTTTTTAATGTATGTTTACATTAAAATCTAAAATATTAATTTGGAAGATCTTTTCCTATTTTCCACTTAATTTGTATAATTTTTATCATCTGAAACAGAAATTGATAGATAAGTTTTTTCTTTCATAGTGAATTTCTTTCTTTTTTATTAAAAATGTTTGTGGCAGCCCTCTTTGTAGTGGTAAGAAACTGGAGACTGGTTGGATGTCCATCAGCTGGAGAATGACTGAATAAATTATGGTATATGAATGTTATGGAATATTATTCTGTAAGAAACAATGAACAGGATGATTTCAGAGAGGCTTGGAAAGACTTAAATGAACTGGTATTAACTGAAATGAGCAAAACATGGCAACAACAATGTTATATGATAATCAATTCTGAGGCACGTGGCTCTCTTCAACAATGAGACGATTCATGCCAGTTCCAATTATTCAGTGATGAAGAGATCCATCTACACTCAGGGAGAGGACTGTGGGAACTGAGTGTGGTTCACAACAGCCTTTTCACTCTTTTTGTTATTGTTTGCTTGCATTTTTCTCTTGTGCAGCACAATAATTATAAAAATATGTAAGCATATGTTGGATTTAACATATATTTCTGCCATATTTAACATAAATCAGAGTACTTGTCATCTAGGGGAGGGCATAGGGTAAGAGTAGGAAATTGGAACACAGAGTTTTGTAAGGTTGGAGAACTGTCCATGCAAATGTTTTGAAAAATAAAAAGCTAAGAAAACATTTGATAACTCTTGAAATGAAACAATGGAAAATATTCAGAAATTTTTTTCTTATTTTCTTTTCCTTTTTTTCCTTTTTATCATTTTTCTTTTTCTTTCTTCTCTCTTTTAAAAATTAAAACTCTGGCAAAGAATAAAGTAACAGTAGCTTTTATTTTTTTAAAAAAGTTCCTCTGATTCCATGCTTTTATTTTTACTTTCCAAGTCAGATAACATTAGGAATACTCTATTGCCCAGAAACAAAGTGCTTAATTGTATAGCTATGATAGCTATACCAAGCAACAAATGGCCTTATTAAAGACCTGATAAGAGGCTGTCTTCTTCCTTTTGCCTTTCTCCTGTCTAGCTTTCCTCTCCCTTCAAACTGAATATTCTCACAGATTTCAGTTACTGTCTAGATTATTTAAAGTTTGATTTGGCAAAAAAAGAAAAAAAAGTGTACCTGCCAGCAAATAAGAATGGAAAATCCCTAAGTTGTTTTCTTAAATGGTCTTAATGATATTAGGATTGTTGTCATTGTTGTTTTGTCCTTCTTCTGAAAGACTAACCATGGCATCAGGGAAGTGATCAGATCAGGTCAATTACAGATGGACCTGGATCTTGGAGACCCTGGTCTTTTTTTAGCTAAGGTCTCAGTTTGATTGAGACAACTGCACATTAAATGATTAAGTTTAGGGTAATAAAGAAATGTCACAAAAATGGCCTTTTTTATCCTATTAAAAACAACAACAACAAAAATCAACCAGAATGGGGAAGACCCTCAGGATTTCTGATCAAGACAGCAACAATTTCTATTTACATGTACTTTTGAGGCAATCTGGGCCCAAACAAAGAATGCTAGGATACACAAGGATACAAAAAAGGCTCAGAAACAACATTTTATATTTCATTATGAATTTAAGAATTCTTTGGCATAGCAAAAATGTTTCCATTTAAATATATATAAAGATAAAAATCTGTGTTTATATCTCTATCTTATTGATAACTGTATCAATAAATAACTATATATTATACAATTCTTCTAAGGGTGACAGATTCTGTATAAAAGATATCTCATTATTTATAAATGGCATTTGCCAAATCAGGCAAAAGCAAAAGGTCTCCCTGACATCTGCTATTGTGTTTGGTATGTAGTAGGTATCCAATTAATGCTTAAGGAATGACTCAATGAATGGATGACTCAGAAGGAATAAAGAAAAAAAAATCTAACCATGGAAAATCTTTTTACCAGAGCTCATGAGATTTGGATTAGAACACTAATTCTGCATGGAATGATTCTATTTCTGAACTACTTTATGACTGAGCAGTATAGTGACTCAGGGTAAGAAAAGGAACCATTTTTGTATTCCTTAAAATAAAAAGAATCACAAATTTCACTTTGGAGGCTCTGATGCCTAAAGAGAAAAAAAAAAAAAAAACACTGCATAGTAAACATCTGAAAGAATGCCAGAGAAAGGGATGCCACTGAAAACCCTTTCTGTTGTTAAACATTTTCCATCTGAGGTACACAGAGGGCTATATCAACACCCTAAACCCTTGGCATCCCCAGTAATCTCTGAAGTTCTGAGCTTTATTGTGACAAGACTGTCAGCCTGCACAGCTCTCAGAAACAGTAGGTAGTCTTTCCTAGCTTAACTCTCTGGAGAAACATGCCATCACATCTGGGGTATTCTCTTTGTTACTTAGTAATAAAGAAAATGTTACCAGCAATTGCGGAAAAGCCTGATGCAAAGACAATTTTAGAGCACTCAATGTATAGTTTAGCAAAATGTTCAGTATTTCCAGCATACTTTGCTATCATTATTACTCTCCTTTACATGGGCAATATTTTTGGGATAATTTTAGGTAATCTGTTAGGTTCCTATAATTCTAACATTATAGAAGTGTATGGCTCTTTTGCCCTTGGGGATGTGAGTATGAATGATAAGAATAGAGGAAACCAAAAATAAATGGTTTCTTGGGATTTCAAATAGTGGATAAGGAATCAGAGAAGTCAAATTCAACTGGGCAAGTTGTTTGAACTCTGAATTTTTGTTTTTCCATCTCAAAGATGGTGACAATATCTTTAATACCTTATTTAGAATTGTTGTGTGGCTTTTTGCCATACTTAAAGTTCTATTTAAATTCCAGTTGTTATCTTAACTCACCATCATAACATTTTTATTTTCATCTCATGTCTACTGACCCAACTCATGGACTCCAACCTAAAATAACACATATCAGTAAGCACATACTTTATCTACTATGTTTAGTGTCAACAAGTATTTGTTAAATGCCAGGCACTGGAAAAACTACTGAAGATAAAAATAAAGAATTTTCATTCTACTAGATATTTTTAAAATGTGCATAGCTAAATTGTTAAAACTAGGTACACAATATATACAATGCAGGTACAGGTATAGCTAGCATTATCAATTAAGAGAATAAGAAAAAAAGTCTCTTACAGAAAGGGAGCACTGGAACTGTGCCTTTTTTGAAAAGGCACAGAGACACAAGATTGAGCACTACATTTTGAGTTGAGAAGACCTGAGTTAAAATCTGACCTCAAATACTTAATAGCTGCATGACTCTAAGTAAGTCATTTAACCTGTTTGTCTTAGTTTCCTTCTCTATAAAATGGGGATAATAATTGCATCGATAGCAAAGAATTCTTGTGAAGAATAATTGAGATAATAATTGTAAAGTGATTAACAGTGTCTCACACATATAAAGGTCTATAAAGATGTTAGCTATCTTTAGTAAAGAATATCAACTTGGTCAATTTGGCTAAAATGTAGAAATGGTATGGGGGAAACTATTATGGTTAGCCCTGAGACATAAACTAGAGCATATTAATCAAAACAGTATCACAAGTCTATGAGACATTGCATTGCAATCAGATTTATCACAAGAGAAGTAAACATTCATATGAATCCCTTAGCAAGCACATAGAATTCCCAACCTAAACAAAGGCTTACAAATTTATGAAATTGTGACAAAGAGAGGGAAAAAAAATAAAAATCTTCTTCTAAATTGAAGCAGAAGAGCAAAATCATGAATAATTAAGATAGCAGTAGTAGCTTTCTTTTCCCTTGGGCACTGTTAGATCATGAAGATAGAAAGGTCTGCTTATTTACAGGGATCCCAGGTTGCACAAGCAGATTGACTGGTACCTGTCTTAACTCATACTTGGGGTGAAAAACAAACTATGTCAGCTAAAGGGGAGAGGGATTACTACTCCTGACATATTCAGGGTCTCTTGTATACTTTAATCCAGTGTTTCTGGAAAATACAGAAATTCAAAAGGACAAATTCAGGGGACCCCTTAACAATTAGCAGTTTGAGAGAGCTGCTAAAAAAAAGCGAATGCAAATTTATGTTGTTTTTGAGAAGCCTGGTTTAAGGAATAAGAAGGTCATGGACTTGTGTTTCAGTTCAGTTCTAAGAAATGCCATAGATAATGGAATAGGTAATCTGGGGAGTATCTGGTTGATTACAGCAGTTTTGGCAAAAGGCCTTGAGTTCATGTCATTTGAGAATTTATTGGAGGAAATTAGGATATTTGGCTTGGGAAAAAAAAAAAAAAGACATAGAGGAAATGACCTTCAAATAATTGAAGGATTTTCATGTTGATGAGGAATTACACTCCTTCTGTTTGGAATAAGTAGTTTTTGGAAAGTGTTAAGTAAGAGTTCTATCCAAAAAAATTGACTAAGCAATTCTGGTGGATTCTTTCCTCCTAGTGGTCTTCAAACAAAGGCTGATTAAGTACTTTTTCATATATGTTGTAGAGATGATTCTTTTAGGGTGTAGATTAATTTTGATGGGATGTAGATTAAATTTGATGCTTCTAAAGCTCCTTTTCTCTTTGAAAGCTGGTGATTGGTCTATCTACAAAATTCCTTTACAAGGAAACAATCTGGGCTTGTTCTCAGGTTACAGCCTGATGTTCCAATACTATACATAATTTTCTCTTGCTATGGGATAACATATGGACAAGTTTTTTTTTTTTTTTTTTCCCCAAAGAGGCACAGTTCTCAAGAACTCACTAAATGTAGGATATTCAGTCTCAAAATTATAACTTTTGAGGACCCTAAATTGTCAGTTCTACAGAAATCTGGCTTTTGTTCTAGAAAGTTAGATTCTGAGATCATGCTAAGCTTGCACTAAATGATAGGAATTTAAGAAAATCTTACTATATGAATGAATGGAATATATTATTATATGTTTTACTATATATTATATGATGTTATCTATTATTCATAAAGCAAGGAAAAGGGTGATTATTTTTTAATTTCTATGTAAATTTATAACATTTTCCATCAGTAGATGCAACTTGTTTAAATTTTGGTGTTTTTCAATCATTTTAATCATGTTTGACTTCATTATTTTATTTGGGATACTGGAGTAGTTTGCCATTTTCTTTTCTGGGGCATTTTACAGATGAGGAAACTGAGGTAAATAGGGTTAAGTTGACTTGCCCAGGTTCACATAGCTAATAAGTATCTGAGACCAAGATGAGTCTTCCTGACTTCAGACCCAGGACTTTATCCACGCTATCATCTTGCTGCCCTACTTTGTCCAACTTAGTACTAGGAAATTCTTTCCTAGTTTCAGTAGGAGGCAATAGTTTATAAATGTTGCCCATAAAAATGCCTCATAGGCCATGTAGATTAACGAAACTCCTGTTCCTCAGAATGTTCACTGTCAAGAAAGTCAGCAGAGGTTAATATTCCATTTCCTTAAGTATACTATAGATAATTTATAATCCTGAAGTTATTCAAGAAGTTGGGAAATCTTATTATCTATGGCAAGATAAGAAAAATATTAATCATTCAACCAATTTAGTAATGCTTTGCTTTTCTATTGTTAGGGAATGAATGGTTCCATATTATGTATGATCAGATAACTAAAGTTTACCCTTTAAATATTAATCGTAATGTTATTACAATTTTCTTCTTCTTTATGATTTTTAAAAAATAAATCATACATTTATTTCTCAGTCTTTTTAAACATTAGTCATTGAATTAAATTTACCCTCTTCTTGCTGACTCAGAATCATCATTATGAACATCAGCAGTTGTACTGTGTTGTAATGTAATGATGCGATCAGAAACTGTTGAAGCGAGTAGAAATGTTTGCCTCTTTCATTAGTGTTTGACTGCTATGCTCTCTTATTTCTTCCTTATAATTTTGTAAGCTTTCTCTCTCCTCCATTGCTATTAGATTTTTTTTTTTCTGCTTAATGTTATCATATGCCTTCTGCAAGCAGATCTACCCTCTTACTTTTTTTTTTTCTGTTAATCTGATGTGAACCTGAGAAACCAGGTAACCAAGTTTGTTAGAAGTTTCTAAAATAAGAATCAGAAAGCTTTGAATAAAGGACCTACTTGGTTCTTCTATGAATAAATGTATAAAACATTTAGTACATTGCCTTTCTGAGATTTCTTGATGCTCAGAAGCAATTTTTCTTACTTTCAGATGGTTATTTATGTTCTGGATAACTGATATTATCATAGAAATGACCTTTAATCTGTGAAATGATGTTATGTTTTTATTACATATTCTTTCTCTCAAGTTAATGGAAATGCCATAAAACTGCTAAGATATTAGGACTGGTAAAATAGTAAACTATTATGAGTATAAGTAAATTTGGGGCCAGAGAGAAAAAAAATTAAAGTCCTTTCAAAATTACCTAGAAAAAAGTCCAATGGTATTTTCCATTACCCTGCTTAGAAAGTAGATGAAGACTTTTTTTTTTTTTTTTAAGGTATGTAAAACCAGTTAGATAGTCTCAAGAGCAATAGTTACAATATTCAATTTAGCAGTCTGTAAATGTGGCCTCTTGGCAGTCTTTATGTTTTCTTGCAGCATTAAAGGCACACATTTTATTTTATTTTATTTTTTGTTTTTCTTTTCAGTGTTATCAGGATACTGTTAGGCAGTTGCTATTTTTCAATGATCCTTATACATGAGCTTTTAATTACTAAACATTATTTTTGGCATTTTTTCTCAAATAAGAAGAGAAAAAGCAGTAAAACCAGTTTTCTTCATAATTCTCCTTAAACTTGTGAACTTTTTTTTAACATTAACAATCTAGATTTTTATCACTGGCATTAAGTGCAGAACTAAATCTCATGCCTGAAATATGACTTACTGATTAGATCCTCACTTCTCTTCCTGTTTTTCAAACAGTGGCAGGAACAACCAAGAGGATAAATGAGATACACTGCCTAACAGGAAGCTCTTAGTGTACTCTAGAACACCCCTTTCTAACTATGACACCAAAACCCCATTCCATTCTAGGTTCTCTGAATGGTTCACTGAGTAGCTCTAAGTATTGCTTCCTCTCTCTGTGTCTTTCCAAACACACACACACACACACACACACACACACACACACACACACATACATACACACACACACACACTGTATTTTTGTTGTTCAAAGGATGAAGTCTCTAGTAGGAAAATCCCCTTTTTAAAATTTAAGCCTGTTTTCCATGTTCTTCTTTAACTTAACAAAAAAGAAAAACAATTTTCAGGTTAAAAAAATCTTAGAATTATTTTGTATTGTAGTTGAAATAACATGAGTGTAAAAGGGCTAAAATTGTACTCACATGTCCTGGATTTTAATCCTATCACCACTACTTACTAGGTGTGATCTTGGAAGCAAATAACTTTCTGGGCCTCATCTTCAAAATAGATGGTTTAAACTCTTAGGTTTCTTTAGCTTTAGAGCTATGATCTTATGTTATACCTAATTTTATACAGATAAATTATATTTGGGGGAGGGGGAGGACACTTTTTTTCACTATGAAATGAAAAAAAAAAGACCCAAGGATTTTCCTATATTAATATGACACATTATTATTTTTTTTAAAGAGTAAATTTGTGGCTACTTTTTTCTTTTCTTTTCTTTTTTTTTTGGAGGAAGTAAGCAAGCAGGATGCAAAGAGTACACAGTCTTATAAAGTTATCTCCTTACCAGAATAGGAACAACAACAAAAAAATTCCATTAGAACTCTAATGAATAAGAAATTGATCTTCCCTTAAAACTTTGTTGAGTTTTCAGTGTGTTACTTTAAAGAAAAATTTTATAAAGGGCTTTGCAAACTTTAAAATGTTTTCTTGAAAATAAAATAATAATTCATGAGTGAAAGAAACAGCTCTGCATTTTCTGTCAAACGTTTTTGCTTAATTCATTTAAGCAGAGCCCCAAGCTAATTATGAAGTAGGAGCTAATGTCTGATCACACTATCACAATTTAGTAGCTCCCAGATGGAAACTGTGAGCTGAGTCTTTTTTAATATTAGTTCCCCATATTGGAAATTAACAATAATTATTTGCCTATATTACCTTGTTAATTTAAATTATATTTTCAAGTAAGAAGCAATATTTTTTGACTCAACTTCCTCATTCCAGTGGGAAAAAAAATTTAAAAAAAGAAAAATAATTTCACGGTGACAAATATGTGAGGTCAAACAAAACAAATTTCCTCATTGGTTATATGTCTCTGTGAAGAGGTGGGTAGTATATACTATTGTTGGTCTTCTGTAATCATAGTGAAGGGGGAACGGAACTGTTCCCTTTAAGATTATCACTCTTAGAGATTATGTCCCCTTTTCTGATCTCAGAGATCAGGATCTCCCAGGCTCAGGACAAATCAACTCTCATAGAAATTCTAAACTTTCATTCAATTGAGGAATCCTGGTCTGATCAGCTCCGGCTGTCCCAGCCCCCACCAAGATACGCAATATAACAGCTTCCTAGAACTAAGCTCTTCAGCAGATGGCCCTAGGTAGTTTGTTTAGCTGCCAGGACCCTTCTGCCAGGTGAAAAAGCATTCTCAATGCCAAAATTCCATTTCCCAATAGATCTGCCACTATAGAAGTCAGTCCTTTAGCAAACTGATTTCTATCCAACAATAAACTTTCATTTTGCAACTAATAATTCGGGAATAAATGAATTCTTTCACCTTTAAACCTGTGGCTGATTTAAAGGGAATAGTTAACAGCTCTCTTATTGCCACTAACCTCATGACTACCAGGAATTGAGAACATTCAAACTGCATCAATAGTTCATCACTGTGTTGAATGGTTTTCTTAAGCCTTTAAAAGTATTTATTTCTATAATGTTATATTAATTGTTCTATTTTGCACATTTTATTCTGTATCACTTGAAATGTCTTCTCAGCTTACTCTGAAACTATGTCTTTCTTTACTGTAATATGGAACTATTATTTTACACTTATATATCGCAATCAATTCAACCATTCTCTGTTTGATGGATACCTCTAGTTTCTAGTTATGTGGTCACTACAAAAATATTTCTTGTATGTGGCCATAAATATTTTTGTACATAAGATTCTATCATATTTTTTCATCTCTTTGTAGGACTTAATACTTGATACTGGCATGACTATTCTAAAAGTTATCCATAGCTTACTAAATTTTGGAGGTATAGTTACAAACTTTTTTCCAGTATGGCTGGACCAATTCATAGCTCCATCAAAAATTCATTGATGTTCCTGTTTTTCCTTAACTCTTCCACATTTGTTGTTATTATATACCTTATTCCTCTGCTTAAGTTCCAAATTATTTGTTTCATCTCATCAATTCATAAAAGAACAAAATTCTCTTTTGCATAATTCTTGACAAGTTGTCATATGGTCTTTCTTTGAAGACAATGTGGAATCTATCACCTTCCAGGAAAGCCTGTTTAAATTTGTTTGGAAAATTTCTGTTAACATGAATCTTCTGATTGTTTAAAGTGAAAAATGTGGAAGTTCCAATTGTTCTGATGTTCAATTTAGACAATGTTCCAATTGTTCAGAAGATTATCTCAGACTTGAAATATAAACCTTTGTAATATTCATCAATTCAACCTAGCCCTGCTCTCTCAGACAAAGCTGTTTTATCTCCTGTAAGGTAGTCTGTTAAATATTTAAAGGTAACTAATAAATATCTTTTAATTCTCATTGTCTTCAGACTAAGCAATTTTAATTCTTTCAACTATTCCTAACATGGCTCTTTGCCCAGTTATCTCATCACCCTAATCTGAAATGTAATCTAGTTTATCAATGTCTTTCCTAAAATGTGCAACCATAACTGTATATAATATTCTAGATGTGGTCTGGATGTCATTGTACAGTGAGAATATCATTTCTCCATCTGCTGACAAAATTTTTTTCTTAATGTTGTTGATTTTTTTCCTTTTATATCACTTTGTTGACTTACATGCAAATTAAAATTCAGTAAGATCTTAAGAAGTTTTTCACATGAATTGTTGCCTATACATTCCTCCATTGTCTTGCACTTGTTTAATTTATTTTTTCAACTCAAGCACAGACTATTTATCTCAATTAAATTTCAGATATCTAGATTTGATTCATTATTTAAGCTTATTGTGGATTTTTCAGATTTTGAATCTATTCTGTAAGGTATTAATGCTTTGCGTCTTGCAAATTTGTTAAGTACAAATGACTTCATCCAAGTCATTGCTTCAAAAAGACAAACCAAAAAACCAAATCCCAAACATGGAATAATTCCAAAACAAACAAACAAACAAACAAACCATAGAGCATTCTTCTAGATATTTTCTTCTAGACTAGGATCAACTAATTAATTTCTAATAATATAATTTATTTTCATACAAATATATACTTTGTCAAAAATCTTGTTGAAACTAAATCATGTCTATGATATTCCCATGAGTTAGCAGTCTAGTCATCCTACCTTAAATAAACAAATATTAGTCTTACATGGCTTATTTTTCATGGTCCATAATCATCTTATTGACCACACCTTCCTTTTTAAATATCACAAATCATTCCTTTGCTAAATTCTAAAATTTTTCCAGTAATTAAATATAAATTTATCCTTGTACTTTGAAGAATATATGTTCTTCCCTTTGATGAAAACTAGAACTTTTGCCTCTTTTTGTAATCTTGTGATCACTTTTTCTAGCTTCATATTTCAAAAATTTTCAATTTTTAAAGATATTATTGCTCTAAAATAGATCAGCTGTCAAATCCATGAATTATTCTAGTGTGTTCTAATATAGAGTTTATTCTGAAGCCTGAATTTATCACGGGTACATGGGTATATTCTTACCAATTAATTATCAGATCTTAGATTTAGAGTTAGTTGATGAGGCAATCTAATTCAAAAACTCTATTTTACAAGAGAGAAAACTGAAGCCCAGAGAAGTTAAATGCTTTATCCAAAGTCAGATAGTCATTATTTGAAGTAAGATTTGTACATCAGTAGTCTTAACTCCAAATTAAAATATTTTCCATTATATTATTTGAGTCTCAACCCCTCTGCTTAATTATTACTTCTGCCATTTCTATTTCTTTTTCTTCTTTTTGTTTTGAAGTTTTATATATCAAGATTGAGGATATAGCTGGCCTCTTAAAACCTCAAATCTTAATTAATTTCAATCCAACAAACCTTTTGTTAAGCTTCTACTACTCCCAGCTCTGTGAGAAGGATTGGGAATTTAAAGACAAAAAACTATGAAGTCATCCCTGCCCTCATACAGCTTACCTTTTACTGAGAGGTAAGGAGTGAATATGGGATAATATGTATACAGATAGGTAAATACTAAATTCATTTAACTTTAATATGATTAGTTTGGGATGAGTAAAGAGAGACAGCTCTACTTTGGGTCTTATTCATGTCTTTGGTGTTTCTTCAAGTGTATTTGGTAAATTGGAGTAATGTATTTTATTCCCAATGCAAGCTGACATGGTGTCTATATAGAAACACACACATGTGTGCACATATACACGTGCACAAATACACACTCATGCACACAAATGTTATCCTTCCAGTTGAGAGATCAGTTTCTGCACTACTTCCATTTGAGGTTCCATGCCTGTGATAGTTGTAGGATGTTTACTTGCTTCAGCTCAAGACTACTTCAGGTGTTCCTCTGCATATAATATATCAAAATACCACATTACAGTTGTCCCTTCCACATCACAGGGGTTAGGCATGCAGCATTCCACAATTTGGAAAGTCATCATAAAATTTTTTGGAGTTCCCTTTGTGCCAGAGAAAAAGTCTGATTTTTTTTTCGTTTTCTTTGATGGGATGTTTATAAAACCTTATTGGAAAATTTGAATTAAATATTTGGACATAAGCTCTGTGTCTTCTGCTGGCCTTTGTTTGTTGTCTGCAGCTTCTGAAAAACTCCCAAACAATTCCCATTCAATTTATTCTGCCGACCTATTAAAAATATGATGAATAAAGTAGGGATGTGGAAAGAATAGCTTGTGAGCTTAGCTGGCTCCCAAATTTTTCCACCTTGTAAACTGGTTCCTCTTTATAAAGGATTCTTCTTTAAAGGAATCAAATTCTTTTCCTCAGACTTTCTAAACATATTTTTGAACATAATAGAGCAATTTTTAAACGTACTCTTTACTCGGTAATTTCCTCACATTAAGTTAAAGTTGTTGCTAAGGGAACAACTGAGAAGTGTTTAATCTATAAATATTACTATTGCCTATACCCTAAATTTTAATTTATATAAGCTCTAACTACAAAAGACAAGAAAGGAAAAGAAGAAAAACTAGATGACTAGATGAGAATGATCAAGTAAGGGGCCTACATCTATGAATATGTTTCTCACATTATAGGCTACACTAAACTACAAATGAACTATTATTTTAATAGTCCTTATCTGTGATTTTATAAGTTTAAGGAACTTCCAGATCTATCAAAGTAGATCTTAACTGCTCTTCAATTTTCTTTGACATAAGGAGTCGCTATATTTTAAATTGTGCCTCTGGCACATGGATAATATACATATTACTTCTTAAAATGATTTTAAAAACACGAAGAAAAAAGAATAAACATCTCAAATATAGAGGGAAGGGACATTTTATCCCAAGCAAATTGATGAAATCAGAAAACAAAGTCAAAACGTTTTGGCTATGAGAAAAAAAAACCAATAAAAAGCAATTAATTGAATTGAAAAGGTTTTCTTTATATCATGCCTATATATTTTTTTTGAAAGTTCCATCCCTCATCCCAAATTTTGTTCTTTAGGGCCAAACAGAATCATTTTTTTCTTTTTTCTTTTTTTATAATAACTTTTTATTGACAGAACCGATGCCAGGGTAATTTTTTACATTATCCCTTGCATTCTCTTCTGTTCTGATTTTTCCCCTCTCTCCCTCCACCCCCTGCCCTAGATGGCAGACAGTCCTATATATGTTAAATATGTTGCAGCATATCCTAGATACAATATATGTGTGCAGAACCGAAAAGATCTCTTGTTACATAGGGAGAAGGTAGAAATAACCCAGGAAGAAAAACAAAAATGCAAACAGTTTTCATTCATTTCCCAGTGTTCTTTCTTTGGGTGTAGCTGCTTCTGTCCATCATTGATCAATTGAAACTGAGTTAGATCTCTTTGTCAAAGAAATCCACTTCCATCAGAATACATCTTCATATAGTATCGTTGTTGAAGCATATAATGAGCTCCTGGTTCTGCTCTTTTTATTTAGCATCAGTTCATGTAAGTCTCTCCAAGCCTCTTTGTGTTCATCCTGCTGGTCATTTCTTACAGAACAATAATATTCCATAACATTCATTTCCACAATTTACCCAACCATTCTCTAATTAATGGGCATCCATTCATTTTCCAGTTTCTAGCCACTACAAACAGGGTTTTCACAAAGATTTTGGCATATACAGGTCCCTTTCCCTTCTTTAGTATCTCTTTGGGGTATAAGCTCAGTAGTAGCACTGCTGGATCAAAGGGTATGCACAGTTTGATAACTTTTTGGGCGTAATTTCAGATTGCTCTCCAGAATGGTTGGATTCATTCACAACTCTACCAATAATGCATCAATGTCCCAGTTTTCCCGCATCCCCTCCAACATTCATCAATATTTTTTCCTGTCATCTTAGCCAATCTGACAGGTATGTAGTGGTGTCTCAGAATTGTCTTAATTTGCATTTCTCTGATCAATAGTGATTTGTAACACTCTTTCATATGAGTGGTAATAGTTTCAATTTCATCCTCTGAAAATTGTCTGTTCATATCCTTGGTCAAATTTATCAATTGGAGAATGGCTTGATTTCTTATAAATTAGAGTCAATTCTCTATATATTTTAGAAATGAGGCCTTTATCAGAACCTTTAACTATGTAGATGTTTTCCCAGTTTGTTGCTTCCCTTCTAATCTTGTTTGCATTAGTTTTGTTTGTACAAAGGCTTTTCAATTTGATGTAATCAAAATTTTCTATTTTGTGATCAATAATGGTCTTTAGTTCATCTTTGGTCACAAATTTCTTCCTCCTCCACAAGTTTGAGAGATAAACTATCCTATGTTCCTCTAATTTATTTATAATCTTGTTCTTTATGTCTAAATCATGGATCCATTTGATCTTATCTTGGTATACGGTGTTAAGTGTGGGTCCATGCCTAATTTCTACCATACTAATTTCCAGTTAACCCAGCAGTTTTTGTCAAATAATGAATTCTTATCCCAAAAGTTAGGCTCTTTGGGTTTGTCAAACACTAGATTGCTATAATTGACTATTCTATCTTGTGAATCTAATCTATTCCACTAATCAATTAATCTGTTTCTTAGCCAATACCAAATGGTTTTGGTGACTGCTGCTTTATAATATAGTTTTAGATCAGGTACAGGTAGGCCACCTTCATTTGATTTTTTTTTCATTAATTCCATTGAGATTCGCGACCTTTTATTATTCCATATGAATTTTGTTGTTATTTTTTCTAGATCATTAAAACATTTCCTTGGAAGTCTGATTGGTATAGCACTAAATAAATAAATTAGTTTAGGGAGTATTGTCATCTTTATTATATTCACTCGTCCTATCCAAGAGCACTTAATATTTTTCCAATTATTTAAATATGATTTTATTTGTGTGGAAAGTTTTTTGTAATTTTGCTCATATAATTCCTGATTTTCCTTTGATAGATAGATTGCCAAATATTTTATGCTGTCGATAGTTATTTTGAATGGAATTCTCTTTGTATCTCTTGCTGTTGGATTTTGTTGGTGATGTATAAAAATGCTGAGGATTTATGGGGATTTATTTTGTATTCTGCAACTTTGCTAAAGTTATGAATTATTTCTAATAGCTTTTTAGTAGAATCTCTGGGGTTCTCTAAGTATACCATCATATCATCTGCAAAGAATGATAATTTGGTTTCCTCATTGCCTACTCTAATTCCTTTATTCTCTTTCTGGACTCTTATTGCCGAGGCTAGTGTTTCTAATACAGTATTGAATAATAATGGTGATAGTGGGCAACTTTGCTTCACTCCAGATCTTACTGGGAAAGGTTCCAGTTTTTCCCCATTGCATATGATGCTTACTGATGGTTTTAAATATATGCTCCTGACTATTTTAAGGAAAAGTCCATTTATTCCTATACTCTCAAGTGTTTTTATTAGGAATGGATGTTGAATTTTATCAAATGCTTTTTCTGCATCTATTGAGATGATCATATGGTTTTTGTTAGTTTGGTTATTGATATAGTCAATTATGCTAATAGTTTTCCTAATATTGAACCAACCCTGCATTCCTGGTATAAATCCTACTTGGTCATAGTGTATTATCCTGGGGATGATTTTCTGTAATCTTTTTGCTAATATTTTATTTAAGATTTTAGCATCAATATCCATTAGGGAGATTGGTCTATAATTTTCTTTTTCTGTTTTCAGCCTACCTGGTTTAGGTATCAGTACCATGTCTGTGTCATAAAAGGAGTTTGGTAGGGCTCCTTCAATCCCTATTTTTTCAAATAGTTTATATAGCACTGGAGTTAATTGTTCTTTAAATGTTTGATAGAATTCACATGTAAATCCATCTGGTCCTGGGGATTTTTTTCTTAGGGAGTTGATTGATAGTTTGTTCTGTTTCTTTTTCTGAGATGGGACTGTTTAGGATATTTACTTCTTCCTCTGTTAATTTGGGCAAGCTATATTTTTGGAGGTATTCTTCTATTTCATTTAAGTTGTTGAATTTATTGGCATAAAGTTGGGCAAAGTAACTCCTAATTATTGCTCTAATTTCCTCTTCGTTAGTGGCGAGTTCTCCCTTTTCATTTTTAAGACTAACAATTTGATTTTCCTTTTTCCTTTTTTTAATCAGATTTACAAAGGGTTTGTCTATTTTGTTGGTTTTTTCATAGAACCAACTTTTAGTTTTATTAATTAATTCAATAGTTTTTTACTTTCAATTTTATTGATCTCTCCTTTTATTTTTAGAATTTCAAGTTTAGTGTTTGACTGGGGGTTTTTAATTTGTTCCTTTTCTAGCATTTTTAGTTGCAAGCCCAATTCATTGACCTTCTCTTTCTCTTTTTTATGCAAGTGGGCCTCTAGAGATATGAAATTTCCCCTTATTACTACTTTGGCTGCATCCCATACATTTTGGTATGATGTCTCATTATTGTCGTTTTCTTGGGTGAAGTTATTAATTATGTTTATGGTTTTCTGTTTCACCCAATCATTCCTTAGTGTGAGATTATTTAGTTTCCAATTATTTTTTGGTCTACTTCCCCCTGGTTTTTTGTTGAATGTAATTTTCATTGCATCGTGGTCTGAAAAGGATGCATTTACTATTTCTGCCTTACTGCATTTGAGTTTGAGGTTTTTATGTCCTAATATATGGTCAATTTTTGTATAGGTTCCATGAACTGCTGAAAAGAAAGTATACTCCTTTCTGCCTCCATTTTGTTTTCTCCAGAGATCTATCATATCTAACTTTTCTAGTATTCTATTTACCTCTTTGACTTCTTTCTTATTTATTTTGTGGTTTGATTTATCTAATTTTGAGAGTACAAGGTTGAGATCTCCCACTATTATAGTTTTGCTGTCTATTTCTTCTTGCAGCTCTCTTAATTTCTCTTTTAAGAATTTAGATGCTATACCACTTGGTGCATATATGTTTAATATTGATATTGCTTCATTATCTATGCTACCCTTTCACAAGATACAGTGCTCTTCCTTATCTCTTTTAATTAGATCAATTTTTGCTTTCACTTGATCTGAGATCAGGATGGTTACCCCTGCTTTTTTGACTTCACCTGAAGCACCTGAAGAAAAGTTGCTCCAACTTTTTATCTTTACTCTGCTTGTATCTCCCCACTTCAGGTGTGTTTCCTGTAAACAACATCTTCTTGGATTCTGGCTTTTAATCCATTCTGCTAACTGCTTCCTCTTTATGGGGGAGATTATCCCATTCACATTTGTGGTTAAAATTACCAATTCTGTATTACTTGCCATCTTGTTAACCCCTGTTTATGCTTTTCTCCCTTCTTTCTCCCTAACCCCCCTTTCCCAGTATTAAGCTTGTGAACACCACTTGCTTCTCACAGCCCTCCCTTTTTAGTATCCCTCTCCCCAGTCCCGCCTTAGAGTTCCTCCTCCTATCTTACCCCTTTCCCTCCCAGTTTCCGTATTCCCTTCTGCTTGGCTTATTCCTTCCCTTTTCACTTTTCCCTTCTCACTTTTCAATAAGGTGGGAGAAGTTTCACCATAGATTGAATATGTCTAAAATTGTTCTCTTAGAGCCAATTCTGATGGCAATAAGATACCCCCTATATTCATCCCCCTCCGTTCTTTCTCTCAGCTATAATAGGTTTCCTTTGCCTCTTTGTGAGATGTAGTACCCCCACTTTACCCTTTTTCTGGTACAATGTCCTTTCCACATCTAGTTTCTAGAACAAGGTATACATGTATTCTTTATATATCTTTATAGCAGAACTATAGTTCCCAAGATTTCTTTTTACCTTTTTAGATTTCTCTTGAGTTCTATATTTATAGATCAAACTTTTTGTTAAGTTCTGGTTTTTTCATCAAAAATAGGTGAAATTCATTTATTTCGTTGAATGACTATTTTCTTCCCTGGGAAAAGATGCTCATTCTAGCTAGGTAAGTTATTTTTGGTTGCATACTAAATTCCTTAGACTTTCAGAATATCATATTCCAGGCCCTTCCATCTTTTAATGTGGATGCTGCTAGATCCTGAGTGATCCTTATTGTGGCTCCTTGATACTTGAATTGGGTTTTTCTAGCTGCTTGCAGTAATTTTTCTTTCGTCTGAGGGTTCTGGCATTCGGCCACTATATTTCTTGGTGTTTTGATTTTAGGATCCCTTTCAGTAGGTGATTGATGAATTCTTTCAATGTCTCTTTTACCCTCTGTTTCTATGACTTCTGGGCAGTTCTCTTTGATAATTTCCTGGAAAATAGTGTCCAGACTCTTTTTTTCATCATATTTTTCTGGGAGTCCAATAATTCTCAGATTGTCTCTCCTAGATCTATTTTCCAGGTCTGTTGTTTTCCCAAGAAGGTATTTCACATTTTTTCCATTGTTTGATGTCTCCTCGAGTCATTCAATTCCATTTGTTCAATTCTGATTTTCAATGAAGTATTTTCTTCATTCACTTTTTTAATATCTTTTTCTAATTGTCCAATTGAGTTCTTTTGTTCTATGGAATTTTTTTCCATTTCACCAATTTTGTTTTTTAAATAGCTATTTTCTGTTTCCAGCTCACTAATCCTATTTTTCAAGGATTTGATTTCTTTATCCACTCTGTCTGTAAATGAGTGGGATGACTTCTCCAGACTCTCTTGCCAAGCCTCCCTCTCCTTTTCCCACTTTTCTTCTAACTCTCTTGTGAGAGCCTTTTTAATTTCTTCTATGAGATTCATCTGAGGAACAGATGATCTCCTCCTTTGGGGATTCATCTGGAGACAGTCTGTTTTTAATCTCCTCAGGGTTTAGAGTCTGCTTAGATAGAGAGCTATCAATGGTTAAGGTCCTTTTCACTTTTTTGCTCATTTTGTCAGAGAAGAATCAAAGACAAACTAGTAAAGAAAAAAAGGAAAAAAGCCCCAAATGGAATCTGCTTTCTTTGGGGGAGGGGCTGGGTGGTGTTGCCGAGCTTCCTCTACAGACTGCGGGGGCAGCAGTGAGACACTGGCCCTACTGTGCTGCGCCTGCGCTCTGAGATCCTAGAGCATGCTGAGTCACTGTGGGGGAGGGGTGGCCAGGTCCCGAGAGACTCCAGCTGTTTGGGGTTGTATTCTTCACACTCCCCCCCGCCCCCCTGGTGTTTTTAGCTTCTCTGCTGGGCTGCTGACTTGCTGCCAGGGCAAAGTATCCAATCCTGTAGCAAAGCTCTCCCCACAGAGATGGCTGCGATCACACCCCACCCCCTCTCCAGTCTGCTCCCATGCTCTCATTGCCGCTGCCCACACCCTGCGCGCGATCCAAAACCGTCCCAGCCCTTGCGCAAAAACAGACCTTTCCTGGAGAATCTCAAGGATGTCTTCTCTTGGTAACTATTTGTGGGTTTTTTTTCAGTCAAGCATTAATTCAGAGACTTGTAATGAAGTGGATTCTGAGAGAAAACACAGACCTTATGCAGCTGTGCGCCTCCTCTCCGCCATCTTGGCTGGAAGTCGATACCCAAACAGAATAAATTAACATAACACACAACACACTTTTTCACATAACAAACCTTCAAAGTCTTGAATGCAATTGTTGTCTACTCTAGGCTAAATAGTCCCGCTTCTTCCAGAAGATTTTAATTCAACATGAGGATTCAAGATTTTTTATCATTTTGATTGCCCTTCTATGCATGCTCTCTGGCTTTAAGTGTGGGGCCCAGCATTAAACATGGTAATCTAAATAAATTTTGACCATGACCCTTTATAGAGGACCTTTACGATGTCTTTCTTACTGAGAGTTAGGTTTGTCTTAATACAATCCAAGATGGCTTTAGCTGTTTTTGATCATCAAATCCTACTGCTGATTGATTTTGAACTTGCAGTCCTCTTAAAAGCATTCACTCCCTCCATGTTGTGTTCTGCTTTCTAGCGCCCCCACACCAGGGTGATTAAAATATACCTTCCTAGTAGAGAAGTGATGAGGTGGGACTCTCGAGGATGACAGAAATACGGAGTCCGTTTATTACAAAGTCTCTCCCCCTTATATGCTCTCATACTCTTATATAACCAAAACAACACTGGGCATGTATTAAGTATATACTGTGCACGTGGGACCACATAAACAACTCACTATTGAACATAGTTGGCCATCTGGTATCACTCTGCTTCAGCCTCAACACAGGATGTCACCGCTCCTTGATTTCTCAGGGAGGCTGAGAGCCCTTAGGGGAGATGGGTCTGAACCAGACCTTGTTAGCAGGTTCCCTCTGGGCTGAAGGGGCTTATACCTTAAGTAGAGTTCCCTCACTATCTTTGGCCCTCTACCCGCCCCCCCCCCCCCCAACCGCAGAAAACCATGTCTAACAATCACTCTCCCATTCCTCTTTGGAAAAGTTAAAATTTTGAACTCAAATGTAAAACTATTTGCATGTAGTTCTATCACATTTATTAAATTCAACATAGTGGTGTAGCAAATAGTCTGGTTTTTACATACGTTATTCAATTCAATAAATATTTATCAAGTATCTGCTATATGCTAGACACTATGCTGAGAACTGAGGATACCAAAAGAAAGTAAAGATATTCCCTGTCCTCATGAAACTTATAATCTATTCCCTGGCTGCCTCTCAGATTCTTGTTTTTAATATGTTTTTAAAAAGTAATTTGTTGTATTTATCACATTATGATTTAAGGGTGACAATTTTACATAGGTATACACACACACACACACACACACATATATATATATATATAACTATGTAAAATTGTTATATATATGTGTGTGTGTGTATGTATATTTGTGTGTATATGTATATGTGTGTGTATGTGTATATGTGTGTGTATGTGTATGTGTGTGTATAAATAAACACAGATGCACATATGGAAGTACTAAGCAAAAAAAGATCCAGATAAGGAACTATGGGACATCAGTTTAAATATTAGTTTCAGTATTTACTATCCTTGTGAACAGGCAGGTTTCTTCACTGTTGAGTCTCATTCTTCCTTTATTGTAAAACCAAGCTAATACTTGTTATTAATATATCACAGAGTAGTTATATGGGAAAATGTAATATGAATGACAAGTAGGATTTAAGATACTCTTTCCTTTAAGGTTTTTGCCATTTAAATGTTAAGAGCTTCAGGGCAGGTACTTCTCATAATCATCTTTGTATCCTTAGTGCCTAGGAACATATGACTTTCACTTAGTAGGCACTTGATGCTAGTTGAAACTTGAATACAACTAAACATTGAACAATATTGGGCTGATATGGAACTGATATGGAGAGATTCACTTTAATTCACCAAACAAGTATCTAATATGTATGAAGTACTATACCAAATTCTGAATATACAAACTGAAATAATCTCTGCCCCCAAGGAACTGACATTCTACTGCATTTTAAAATATATAGAGAAGAAATGACAATATGCAAGTATTTTGTCTTGCATAAATTAGTTCTTCTCTATCCCCATTGCCAAGGCAGCTCAAAGCAGAGAAAATAATTGCATTTCCCTGAGAGAATTCGGGGTGTCAGGATGAAGATAGGATAAAGATTGTGCAAGGAAAAACAGCAGTGGTGATGGCCAAAATGCATGTTACTGTGAAGTTGGACAGAGATGATGTGGCAGTGTGGAGGGTTAGAATCCATGGTGTGATAGTACTTGCTTCAGTTCTGTTTTCCTTGTAGGACTGACATTCTGGCATATGAGGTTGTGCAGAAGATGATTAGACTCATGTTTCAGTTGTTGCTATACCCTATAGGGGATAAAACGTAAATGAACAAGCAATAAGGAAACCCTCAGCAGCAGCTCCTCTCTGGTATAGTTCTTCCAATTTTCCACCACCCTCACCAACAATACATTTTATCCAAAAGAAAGACTTGGGAAATTTCTGCAATCCTCCTTTATTGCTATAAATTTTCCTTACCTCCAAATAAATAAATCTGCTTGGGGAAGTTACCATGTTTTACTTCCAGCTAAACTCCAGATTGGAGATAGATTGGAAGAGACTGTAGATGACAAATAGAAAAAACTAAAGGAGTGATTTCTGACTTAATTTTTTCAGCCTCTATCCAAGCAGATGCCAAACTACTAATTGTATAGACTCAGTGATCTTAAGTGTGACACTGGATGCTCTGGGATCACATAGCTTTTAGTCTGAGGTCTAATTTATACTTTTGATACGCTTCTAAGTTCCTAAACCTATCAAAGGCTCCAGAAAGCAACTAAAAGTCATTGGGCCTGAACTACATTGATAGAGGAAGTTTACTCACTGGGAGTTCCCTACATTGATGAACTCACCAGCCTCTATCCAAGCAAATGGCAAGCAACTCACTGTACAAACTCAATGATCTTAAATGGGGCACCAGATTCTCTCTGATTACATGACTTTTAGTTCCTCCCTCCATTGCACCCTAATTAGGGCATTTTTTATACATTTTATTTTTGTATATATTTTGTTTATTGTATTGTTTATTTATATATATTTTATTGAGCATACCTGCCCTGAGAAGTCAATATGCATAATATCTAGCAAACATGGAATGGAGAAGATTTAGGTCTAAATTAGACCTTTAAAACCTGCTGCCTTCTAAGTTCCTAATCCTATCAAAGGCTCCATCCAGATAGCAACTAAAAGTCATTGGTGCTGAACTACATTGATAGAGGAAGTTTACTCACTGGGAGTTGAACTGATGGACACAAAAGTTTGATTCCCTCCCACACAAAATATCTTTGCAAATGCACAAAGAGATGAATGAGTGTACATACTCACATGCATATGTACATATATATGTATATACATATACATATATGTGTGTGTGTGTGTATATATATATACACACACACACACACATATTAGATTATTAGATTAGATTGTAAAACATACACCAGCTTCATGGTTCTTCCTGTCACTATGGCTACCCCAGAAAAGCATGTATACAGCTCTAACTTCAGTAAGATGATTTTCATTTGTCAACCTCGTTTTACTCAAAGCTATTATTTGGATGTGATACCTGTTGAGCTCTCTTGTAACAAGAGCTGTTCATCTTTCAGGTCTACTGAATTTTGTCTATAAGTGTACACACTTTCCATGTATTGATGGTGAGTGGAATCAGTTTTGCACATGTTTTTGTACATTCCTTAGTGTTTGGACCATAGGGTGGGATCCCCAACTGCTGCAGCAGTCAGGACAATGTTGGGTAAATAGACAATTTTAATGCATCTTTTCTGCCCCCTTCCTCACACATGGAGGTGAGCAATGCAATCCTTAAAAGGTTGCTCAGACACCTGACTGTTGCCAAATCCTACTGCTGCCTCAGTAAGAAAATGACTCTATGGACTAGGACATTTGTGTGCAAGGTTGTGACTACAGCTCCCAAGGTATACACACCTGTTTCTTTGTGACTCACTCATTGACACCACTTTGAGATAGGAAGAAATGGAAAATGATATGGCTATATTTTGATTCATGTATAAACTGAATTTAAGTGAGTCATAGTTGCATAAAGTCATTGGTCCCATTCTCTCTTCTAGCCATCCCTGTGTAACGGCAGAAGGGAGTCAGGATGACTGGTGACTTGAGATGCAGTGGATGATATTGGTGTATTTGATGTCTAACCACATTTTCAGCTTTCCACAGTACCTATTCCACCTATCTTCATGGCCATTCTCATCTATCCATTTCATCAGGTTGAACATATTTGGCTTAACATATTTTAGATAGATATCTCCCTAAGTCATTGCAGGGTTTGAGATCTTTTGGTTACCCTTAACCTGGTTTAGTCCAACTTCCTAAATGGTTTACTGAGTTGTGGTCACTGTGCTTGCTAGAGCTTCTTGGACCCACAGAGAACACAAATCCATAGGACTGGCTATATGAACGCTTGCCAAAAAGACTAGTTTTTGGAGAATTCACACAGGGCAAGCATCCATAAGGTGGTCAGAAAAAGTAATACAAGGACTCTCTCAAGGCCTTTTTTAAGAACTTTAGAATTGTATGACATGGGAGATACTGGCACAGGATTGCCTAGCATGGCGTGTCCTTAACAGAGAAGGTGCTGTGCTCTGTTAACAAAACAGAATTGAATTAGCTCAGAAGAAATGTAAGATGTATCAAGTTAGAGAATCCATCCCAAATGTTCATTGGAACTATTTGTGTCTGACCTGTGACAGAGCATTCCATACTCATATTACTCTGATTACAACTGGACACACTAACTTGACTCTAATAATGATGTCATTTTGTTTCTCTTGGAGAGCAAAGAATATTATTATATAATGGCAAGCAATGAGGTAGTAACTAAGAAACCAAGGTGAATTGTGGATCCTCAAACTCCAGAGCCACTGTTCTTTCTATTATACCAAGATACCCCATCCTTCAACCCAAACCACTAATATACATGCATTACCTAATCATGACTTGATGACTTATACCGAATAGAAAATTAAAAAGAGCATTTTCCCATACATTTACTTTTACTTTGAGAAGAAGCTATAGCTGCTGGCAAAGTTTCCATAGGGACTTTTAGAAACATCAGTTAGTTTCATAGTTCAAGACAGAGTGATGTAAATAAGTAGCCAGCTGGAGTTATATACATATATACTCACACATTTGTACACACACATGCAGAGGTGTATCTATAGAGATATGTGCATACCAATATACCTACATAGTATTTCCCCTGGTAGACCATTTATAATATATAGACATCTCTATGTATTATATCTATATATATGCATGGAGATATAGATTCATCTATATAGTTACATGTCTTCTTCTCTGATAGAAAACAGGCTCTTTGAGAGTAGGAACTGCTCCATTTTTGTCCTTTATTTTATGCTAGTTGGTTGATTGATTGCTCCTTTAATTTAATACTTTGTCTGCCTTTCAGGGCATGAAATACACTTGATTTTATGCAAAAAATATTCCCTAAAGGAAATTATTTTTTTAAAAGGAAAAAAAAAATCAAAACACTTATAGTAAATTGGACCATTTTCCCTTCAACTATGGAACTAATTTATGTTTCAGAAAGTGCCTATGGAAACCTTACCAGCAGCTATGGTTTCTTCTTAAAATAAAAGAAAAAGTATATGTGTGGTAAAATGATGTAGGGAAATACTCTTAATTTTCCACTCAGTATAAGATATCAAATAATAATAAGGTAATGCATGTATGAGTGGTTTTGGTTGGATGATGAGCTATGTTGGTACAATGGAAATGATACTGGTTCTGGAGTTAAGACAACCCATAATTACTTTGGTTTCTTTCTTACTACCTTTTAGATTTCAGGTGAGCCACTCAAATTTCTCTAGGACTGTTTCTTCATCTATAAAATGAGAAGATTGGAATAGATGGAATTGAGGTGCCCTTCAGCTCTAAATTTAGAGGATTTTATGACATCTCTAATCTAGTAAAGATATCTATCTAGTAAAGATAAAGGTTTGTAACAAAATTTTTGCAGTCTCCTATAGAAAATTGTAAAGAACAAACTGCTGGAAAATAAATGGAAGCACTCATGATTTTGTGTGTGTGTGTGTGTGTGTGTGTGTGTGTGTATGTGTGTATGATGCTATATGTCCAAGAAGATAAAAACAATAGAATAGGGGCTATTCAGTGGCATGAAAGAAGCTGCTTTGGCATAATGGAAAGAACATGGTGTTTGGATCTGAAACCCCCCTTTCTTTATCTATAAAATGAGAAGGTTGAATGAGATGTCATCTTTAGGTCTTTCCAATGCTAAATCCTGTGTGTGTGTGTGTGTGTGTATACATATACATACATACACACACACACACACACACACACATATATATATATACATATGTATATATGTGTGAAAGACATTTAAGGACTTTTTACTAATGGATAGATAAAATACCCTAGACATCATCTATGGAGCTGACAAAAGTGTGTTTTCCCTCATATAATATAACATTAAGGGATTAAAGTCAGTTATCTAATGAGGGAGAAAATGGGACTCAATCTCAGAAAAGTTGCTGAGGACAAGAACCTCCAGGCCAAAAAACCCCAGGAGAATTCTTTAGTGAAGAAAACTATTAGGCTGAAACTTAATTAAAAGCAGGTCCCAGTACTGACAGCCCCCAGGCAACAACTTTCAGGCCATTCTGCCAGTCCTGTAGCAAACTATCTTTAATTCTTTTTGGATGTATAGAATTAGACAGCTTTTCTTGCTCTAACAAATCCATCCCCCTCCTCTTTATTTTTATTTTTATTTTATTTTATTTTTTTGTAGAGACCAATTAGCCCTTTCTGCTTGCATATACTTGAGGCCTTTCCAGACTTTTCTCATCTGGGTCCCCTGGCCCTGGCAGGGAGCATTCCATTAGACCTCATGTTAGGAGGTCCTACTAAGATGAAATGATTAAATAATGAAAGGGAGAAAATAAAGATGAATAAAGGTATTGGCATTTTTATCTCCATACCCTTACCTGGAATTAGAAATTTAGGTGGTAGTTTATTGGCCAGACCAGTCAGAAATAGAATTGAGATTGCCATGTGAAAACATGCTTTAGAAAAAGATTTTTTAATCTTGAGTCTATGAACTTTTTCAAAACTGTATTTTGGCAATAATATTTCAAAAAAGTTGTTTTTCTTTGTAATCAGTTTTACTTTTTGCTTTAAAAAATGTTCTGAAGAAAGGTCCACAGGTTTCATCAGACTTTTAAAGGGAAAAGAACTACCACTGCTTTGGAAGAAAGGATACAAGGCACAATCTCCCCCTAGATCTTACTTTTGTTATTTCTGTACTATTAAAAAATGCTGATAATTATAGGGAATTCCAAGGTTATCATTGTTAGATTTTTGAACTTTCAAAAGCCAGGGATGCTTTCTCTTTAATGAACTTTGTGTTATGCCACATTCCTTTAGGTTCTTGATAAAAGCTTAGAGGAGGAGGAGGGAGGAAAAAGAAGATGTTTGTGATGATGATAATGATGATGGTGATGCTGATGGTGTTGATGACCATGATGATGCTGATAATGAAGGTAATGATGACATCGATGACGAAGAAAATGAACACGGCTCACCAATAGAATGAATTGTGCCCTATTCTGATTCAGTAGCTTTGACACTTAAGCTTATTAAATAGTTGGGAAATCACTATAAAGGAACTGGAAATGGAGATAAATTATTATATGTTACGCTCTTAATTCAGTGTCTTGAAAATTTGGGGAAATTCTTATTGGCCAAAAAATCACTTCAGAACTGGGCTATATCATCAGGAGGATTGAACTCTTTATGATCTTTCTCATTCCTTTGATACTATATTGGGCAAATACATACATACATGCATGCACGTGTATATATATGTATATATATATATACATACATGTACATGTATGCCTCTTTACACACAGATATAGGCATGTGTGTATATGGTATATTATTTCTTTGTAATATTAGCCATAGCATGACAAAATGAACAAATGTACATTTCATTGTCAAACTATGTTAGGCAAAATAACTTGAAGGAATACTTTTCTTTTTCATTATCATATCTTCCTTTATGAATTACCTATTCTATGTGGAAAGTTGATACATTTTTCTCCTAATAAAGGGAAAATATTTCCAGCCCTTTACACTGAAATCACAATATTAATGAAAACTGAATAGAATAAGATAGAAAACAGATGCATTCATAAACACACAAACATATATAATATTTATAAAACATAAATGTGTATACAAATGTATAAAATAGGATGTACAAAAGCCAGTAAAAAGGTTATGATAAAAATGAAAAGATAACATGATAGCTCAATGAAGGCAAATGCAATTAATAATACTTTTTTAAAAATCTCAGTGCATTTCATCTCATAGTGTACCTTAAAACATAGCAAAGATAGAGCAAAATATAAATATGATGAAGACTAAAAAGTCATTAGATCTCTTTATTACATTTTCAGAGTAACATTGTGCATAAATGTATACATCCATTGAAAATTAGATTAATATAATTTACTAGAGACCATACCAACTGATCATCTAATAGAAAACTTCAAGCTCAGTGTCTGGGATTGAATGGTCTAAGATTTTGTCATTTGGTCATTTCAGTGATTTCCAACTCTTCTTGACTCCATTTGGGGTTTTCTTGGCAAAAATTTCAGTGTGATTTGATATTTTCTTCTCTACCTCATTTTACAACTGAGGAAACTAAGGGAAATAGGACTTAACCAGGGTCATACAGCTAGTAAGTGAGGCTAGATTTGAACTGATGAAGATGATTCTTCTGACTCTAGGCATTCTACCCATTGCAATATCTAGCTGCCTAGGTCTTACATAATCTCTAAAATCTCCTTCTGATAGACAGAAAAAAAGTTCTATATTGTTTTTCACCTGTTACTGAATTGGAGATGAAAAGCATTTTCATATCTTTTTTTTTCCAAAAAAAAATTCTTATCATAGACATTATAGATTAAGATCTAGAAGAGACTTCATAGATAATATAATCCAACTCCCTAATTTTATATTTGAAAAAACTGAGGCCAGTAGAGCCACTAAGACTTGGTTAGGATCATCAAGATAATAACTTTAGAAGCCAATTCTATATATCAAATCCTTTGCTTGTTTCACTATACCAAAATTCATAATTTTGCCACATTCATATTGTATACTTCATTTAATTAGTTTTTGAATCAGAAACATTTTGATAATATGGTGATTTAAATATCTGAAATTCCATCAGTGACTTCAAGTTGCCCAATCCTGAAATAAATGAAACCCATATATGGAGGAAAAAGGATATTTAATGGAGATTGAGTCACAAACCTGGGACACTACCATGTTTCTGAATATATGAATGTCCATAGAGAAATTTATACAGTCAGGAAGAAAAGCAGTGGAAGAGAGAGTTATATGAGGAGCAAGGTCTGCTCATGAGGAGAAAGGCCTGATCCTGAGGTCCAGCTACTTTTGGCAATCTGAGTTAAAAAAAACCACTGGCTTTTTAGATATTTTCTCCTTCATGATCCAATTGGCCCCAAATCTTAATGAGAAGTTCATAAGCACTTGAACCAAATTCCATAGCTGAGATGAGTCCAAATAAAATTTTTGTTTATAAGGTAAACAGAACTCAGATTCCTAAGGTGGAATCCAACCCAACTTAGTTGAGAGCAAAGTGCTTTAAGAGCAGGACTGCAATGTCATTCTTAAGAATATCTAGGACTTCTCTTTAAGGTACTGCCAGAATGATCTTTTCAAAGAAGGAAGTATTAACAATATTAAAATTAATTTTCCTTTCAAAATCTTTGGCCAACTACAACCTATTTCAATAATCCTTTCTTAGTCTTCTTTGGTGCTAGTAACTTCCCAATGTATCCTATATATGTATTGTATATACATATTGTTTCTCCAAGAATGTGAGCTCCTTTGACTATAGGGACTATTTTTTGTCCATTTTTGTATCTTAGCACAGTGCTTGGCTCGAGGCATGTATTTAAAAAAAATACTTGTTGCCTTAACATAAATATTATAGAAATATGTGTGGCGATTGTTTTCCTGAGTGATGAATATCATGTTGTTATATTTAGTGAGATAATTTTAAAATGTCTTCAGGAGAGAATGGTATCTTCTCTGGATTAATAGCCTAAGGTGACAATAGTGGCAACCACAGAAAATGCCTGGAATTTGCATCATTTCTTTTCTACTTCTCTCTGCCTAAAGGGATTTTGGCAAACTTCTGCCAGCCCTTGAGAGCTCCCAACAGACTTTATGGTCCAGAATCCTTCCTAGGTTGACTCCTTTATGACCTAGCCTATAATGAGTAACTTAGTGAAAAGTGATTTTACATCTGGGACTATAAAGAACTCTGCCTATGGCATCTCTCTTCCTCACGGTTTTGTCAGCCTTGTTAGAATGTTTAGTGGACAATGACCTCTACTTCTTTCTCCTTCCCTTCCCTTCTTACCTATACTGCAGCATTTCTGTACCTGTACTTAGGTATCTACTCTCTTTCTCTTCAAAGTCCTATCCATAATTACAATTTCACTGGGACGTTTGATTTTCTTCTTGCTTCTGCTTGGCTGTATACTATGACAGCTCCAGTGTCCCGAGAAGAATATGTTTGTCTTTATAGACAGGATAATAAACTCCATTTTTTTCTGAACTGACAATGCCCATATCATTTACCTTCTTCAGTAAACAAAACCAAACAAAACAGAAAGTAAATAAGAAAATGGCAGAAAGCATGGCAATGGGATGTGATGTGTTTCATAATTGAATGCCTTTTCCAAACTGGGAATTTTCCAGGCAGCTATTTTACTAATTTGCTTTAGATCCCATTTCTATAAAGTTTAAACGAACATATAATTAGCCTTTTCCCCTCTACTAACAGTTGCAGCCTTAAAATTAACTCCTGAATACTGACTTTTGGCACAAATTGCTTTAAAAGGGATAGTGCCATTTTCTTTTTCAACTTATATGTGAAAAACACATTTCAGCAAATTACTAGTTAAACTAGATAATAATTTGCAAAACATTTGTAATATTTCCTTCATATATGCAATCATATCTCTATTCTTTTTTCATATTTAAGCTTTTAATTTATTTTAATTGATTATATCATTTTATTTATATGATTGCATTTCAAATATAATGAAAGCCAAAAACCTTGGCAGGTTCATAGAAATGGTTAGGTTGGGAAAAAAACAATGACATTGGCTTCTGCGATTAGCATCTGAATTTGTTTAGACTCATTTAAATAGTAGATGCAAACCATGATGAGTTAATACATGAGGCAAACCCATATAGCTCCATGGAGTTTCTAGGGTAGTGATCTTATGACATGATATTGAGAGTATAGCCTGATTGGGAATAAAACAGGGAGCCATATAGGCTTTCTAGGAAGAGGTCCTTGACAGATAATAACCTTAGTAACCAGGAATATAGCTGAAAAAACCTTGCGGGAAATACCTAGTTTGAGAGGAGCTTTATTTTTGTGTTCCAAAAAATATAGTCCATGGGGCAAAGACTTTGGTGAAGAGAAAAGATTTCATTCGAAGATGCCAGTACCTTAAAAAAAAACACACCCAAATAAAAAGTAAACAAACAATACCCATGCAATGCATATAGGAATAGTCATTTATGTGAATTATATACACACTATCCACAGTGGAGCTCTTATCAAGTCTTGGCTTTATTTCAACCTATAGCCAGAAAGATAGGGATCAAAAATGAAATACCAAGCCTCTAGTACTTGTAAATAACTAAAAAGCTTCTTCAAAAGTTTTACTGAAAACAGATTGCTTATTGAAAACAAATAAACAGACAAAAAATGTTAAAGTATATTATGAGCTATGTTAGGAAATACATGAGAATAAATTACAAAGAATTTTTTAAACTTCAAGGGAATATTAAAAATCTAAGCATAAATGCAATAAAATTGGAAATGAAACTAAGAATTTCTTTTCCCTCATATTGTAAGCAAGGCCAGGGTCTTTTGCTTTTTTTTTTTTTCCCCAGTATTCCTCCTAATCCTGATTATAGTGTCTTTCACATAGTAGGTTTTTGATAAATGTTTATTGATTGATTGCGAATGAATACTAGGGGAATGAATTGAAAATTGAATTGAGAATGAATATTAGGCTGAATACTAGGAAAAAATATCTTTATAGGTAAGAAATGGAAACAACATTAAGTAGACAGGCTTTGCTCAGTATACTCTGTGTAATTTTGAGCAATTCACTTTGGTTTTCTGTACCTTAATTTTCTTATTCTATAAAATGAAAGAATTGGACATCTAAGATCCCTTTCATCTTTAAACTTTGATATATAATAAAAAGATGAGAGTTGAAGCTGTTTCTTGATGAGAACAGCAAAAAAGATTGAACTGCAGGGCCTATATCTTTTGTATTATCATCTTGGTACTTTGTGCATAATGGGTGCTCAAAAATTTGGAAATCATTTATTAGATTACACCCTACTCTAAATTTTCCTTGATCCATATTCTTCCTTTCCCAAAGCAGAAGTCTCATAAGCCTCTTGGTCTATGACTAAAAGATATCATTTGAAAATGTCAAGGTTTTCTGATATGAGATTTCATTTCCTCTCCCCTTAACACTTGCAATAAAAGGCAGAGACAGTTGGCCATTTCTGTTTCTGCCCCATCACTGTTTAATTAATGTTCAAATGTGGAGTACTTGCAGTGCTTTAGACCCATCAAAGTGTGTAAGATTTTAATTTGGTGCTGGCCAACACAAGGCCCAGGGAGGGCCAAAGATCTGGATTCTCTGACACAGGGTAATGATGATGACCTGTCAGTTATTTCCCTTCAAACCTGTTACAAATGTGTGAATTCCTCCGTGTGCTAACTTCTTTTGAGAACATCTGGTATAGTTATCTCTGCTAATGATGGCTGTTGTGAAGTCTTTAGCCATAAAAGGCAAGATTGTTTTATGATGGGCTGCTTCATGGTTCACCACCTTCCAAAATCTTGGAAAATAACTTTTGTCTGGGGAACTTTGAGTGAATGTGATGACCCTGTGATTAATTGAGAGTATATCAGCAAAAAATGAAATGCTTCAAAGGCAGCTGCTGGTTGATATGAACAACACTGCAAAACATAGAGGGGAAAAGCATTTTCTTTCTTTCTTTTTTAAAATGTAGGGAGAAATATCTACCTTTGAGAAAGAAGATACATATCCCAAATGATCTAAGCTAAAAGTTGTGAAAGTAGGTAGGGAAATGATGTTCTTGGGACATAGTTTACCCTATCAGGTCATGAATGACAAGGAAAGAAAGACTTCTTGGCGTATAGGAAGAAAATGATAGAGATAGAATATATTGAATCTGACAACATTAAGGTTCAGAGATTATGACAGTTGCAAATTATTAGGATGACAGTTTCAACATCTGTCTCAGATTCCCTCTGCAGTTGTAATAGGTTTACCTTCTTTTTGGATGTTTCAGCATTTCTAAGAGTAGACACAGGGAGATCTCATAATGCCCAGGCAACAGCTTACTAAACAAAAAATTGCAGAGGTACAGATATTATTTATTTGTGAGAATGAGTTGGCTGTCATTGTGAGAAATTAGACATTCATTTCTTGACTTGGCATTTTATATTTTTGACCTAAACAAATAAAACCTTATGGAAAGAGAATTCTCATAAACTGACAGTCAGGTAGATTTTTTTATATATTTAAAAATTTTGTCTTTTATAATAGTCAATGGCCATAGTTATCTTGTGTTTAATAAATCCAAAGAGTTTAGCTTCTGGAATAAGAATTCAAATTTGATAAAAATTGCTGGGAAAATTGGAAAATAGGATGGTAGAAACTAGGCATTGACCTAACACCCTAAACTAAGATAAGGTTGAAATGAGTTAATGATTTAGAAATAAAGAGTTATATACAGTTATCACATTAGGAGAACAAGGAATAGTCTATCTCTCAAAACGGTGGAGAAAGATGGAATTTATGGCTAAAGAAGAACTAGGGAACATTATGAAATGCAAAATAGATAATTTTGATTATATTAAATTTAAAAAGTTTTTGTACAAACAAAACCAATGCAGCCAGGATTGGAAGGGAAACTGGAAATTGGGGGAAAAATTGTATCTGAGGGTTCTGATAAAGGCCTCATTTCTAAAATATAGAGTGAATTAACTTAAAACATTTCCATATTAGTCATTTTGTATAAGAAGATTCAAGCAGAAAAAGGAAGGAAGAAAGGAAAGAAGAGAAAAATAGTATGTTTAAGTCTATATTAAAACATCCATTCTTTGGAAGCAGATAGCAGGTTTCATCATCAATCTTTTGGTATTAGCTTGGATCATTGTATTTCTGAGAGTAGTTAAGTAATTCTTCATTGTTCAATATTGCTGTTACTGCCTATAATGCTGTAATGGTTTTGCTCACCTTACTTTGCATCAGTTCATGTAAGTCATTCCAGATTTTCCTTAAATCAGCCTGCTTATGATTTCTTAAAGGATAATAATATTCCATCATAATCATATATTAAAACTTATTCAGTCATTTCCTAGTTGATGGGCATTGCCTTGATTTCCAATTTTTAGCCACCATGAAAAGAGCTGCTATAAATATTGGAATATAAATATTGCAGTGGATCAAAGGCTATGCATACTTAAAAAAAAAGCTTTGGGTATAGTTTCAAATTTTTCTTCAGAGTAGTTCAATCACTTTAGAACTCCACCAACAGTATATCATTGTCCCAGTTTTTCCACGTCCCCTCTAAACTTTATCATTTTATGGTTTGGTCAGATTAGCCAATCCGTTAAATGTGAGGTAGTAACTCAGAATCATTTATTTTATGGGTAAGTTTATCCCATTCACATTTATATATTTCTATATCCAGTTGAGTATGTATTATGCTTTTTGAACCAATTCTTATGAGTAAGTTTCAATCTTTGCTCCCTCTCACCTTGTCTTTTGTTTTCACAACACATTCATTTTCCATTAACTCCCTCTTTACCCCACTTTCCAGAGACCATTCCTTTGAAAATTTTGATGGCAATTTATCATTAATTCATTTATTTTTTCATTGCTAGGTATATTTTATTGGAAACTTCTAATTTAGTTTTATACTAGATGTATACTGACAGGATTGTATCTATTATTTAATGAAATAGTTATTCATTTAATTGGCACATAAATAAATAAACAATAAGGCACTGGAAATAGTTTACTATCTCTCTTTCTCTCTCTCTCTCTCTCTCTCTCTCTCTCTATATATATATATATATATATATATATATATATATACACACACACATATATATATATATATATGTACACACACACATAATATATTCACTTGGTAAAGAAGAGTAGAGACTGAGCTTTTAATGTTTTAACTACAACAATCTGAAGTTTTTTTTTTTTTTTCTTTTGAAACTGCCCTTGACATTAGGTGCTGTTGCTTAGCTTCTTAAGACACAGATTTTGGCTTATATAACTTTTTTCAGACTTGCTTACAGTAACTAGAAAATAAGATGCATTCTATAGCATTCGGATAAACCAATAGCATATCGTCTGTCCCTATAATGAATGTGGTCTGAAAGATCTCTACTATTACGTACCACATTTACTTGCCTCATTTTACTTATCTACAAAATTAACTAGAAATGTAAAAGGCAAAGCATTCCAAAAACTTAGTTAAGGAAATCCCAAATGGGATCACAAAGAGTCAGAAATAACTAAAATGATTGAATAACAGATATCATTAAAGACTATTGTGAGCAGCAGGTCTAGGCCTAAGCAGCATGTAGAAGTAACTGTATTTTGCATTTTTCAGTGTTTAATAATAGGCCCAGAACTTCTTCAATGTAACTTCTTTTTTTCCCACCTACAAAGTAAGGAAGCTTTACCTAAAAGAAGACGGAGCTGCTCCAAAAGTCTAAGTGACTTATATGATTGGCTCTAACTTTCCTGACAATTTCTTTCTCCTCCCTATCCTAGTCTCCAGTGAATATTGCCTTGAATCACCTCATTGTTGAAAAGAGCCAAATCCATCCCAGTTGATCATCACATAATCTTGTTGTTGCTGTATACACTGTTCTCTTGGTTCTAGTCACTTCACTTAGCATCAGTTCATGCAAGTCTTTCCAGGGTTTTTTGAAATCATCCTGCTGACCATTTCTTATAGAACAATAATATTCTATTACATGCATATACCATAATTTATTCAGCCATTCCCTAGCTCAGGGGCATCCACTTAATTTCCAGTTCCTTGCCAATACAAAAAGAAGTGTTACAAACATTTTTGCAGTGTGAGTTCTTTTCCAATTTTTATAATCTTTTTAGGACACAAACTCAGTAAACACTGCTCGATCAAAGGTTATGCACAATTTTTGTTTTTTCTTCTCAGGTTATTTTTACCTTGTTTCTAAAGCCGATCTTTCTTGTGCAAAAAAGATAACTGTATAAATATATTTACACATATTGTATTTAACATATGCTTTAACATATTTAACATGTATGGGACTGCCTGCCATCTAGGAGAGGGGGTGGGGGAAAGGAAGGAAAAAGTTGAAACAGAAGTTTTTGCAAGGGTCAATGTTGAAAAATTACTCATGCATATATTTTATATATAAAAAGCTATAAAAAAAGGTTATGCACAGTTTGATAGACCTTTGGGCATAGTTCCAAATAGCTCTCCAGAATGGTTAGATCAATTCACAAATCCACCAACAATACCTTAATTCACAATTCCACCAACAATGCCTTAGTGTTCCAGTTTTCCTACATCCCCTCTAACATTTATCATTTTTTTCCTGTCATTTTAGCCAATTTGAGAAGGATAAAATGATATCTCAGAGTTGTCTTAGAATGCAGGATTGCATTTCTTTAATCAGTAGTGATTTAGAGCATTTTTTCATATTGTCTAGACATGGTTTTAATTTCTTCAGCTAAAAATTGTCTTCATATCCTTTGACCATTTATCAACTGGGGAATGGCTTGCATTCTTATAAATTTGAGTCGATTCTCTATATATTTCAGAAACAAGATCTTTATCAGAAACACTGGACACATTTTTCCCCCCAGCTTTCTGTTTTCCTCCTAATCTTCGATGCATTGGTTTTGTTTGCACAAAACCTTTTATATTTACTATAATCAAAATTTCCCATGTTGTATTTCATAATGTTCTCTAGTTCTTTGGCTATAAATTCCTTCCATCTCTAGAGATCTGAGAGGTAAACTATCCCTTGTTCTCTTAATTTGCTTATAGTATCACCCTTTATGTCTAAATTCTGAACCCATTTTGACCTTATGTTGCTATCAGGTATTAGATGTTTGTAAATGACTATTTTTTGACATTCTATTTTCTAATTTTCTTAGCAATTTTTGTCAAATAGTGAGTTCTTATCCCAGAAGCTGGAAACTTTGTGCTTAAAAACACTCAATTACTAAAGTCACTGACTATTATGTCTTATGAACCTAATGTATTCCAGTGATCTACTACTCTATTTCTTAGCCGAGTGGTTTTGATAATTGCCACTTTAAAATATAGTTAAAGCACTGGTACAGCTAGTCCACCTTCCTTTGAAATTTTTGAAATTAATTCTTGAACTTGAAATTCTTGACTTTTTTCTATTTTTTAGAGTTGTTTATTTAAGTATGTATTTTTTTTCCATTTCATAAAATTTATTTTTTAGGGAATTGTTTTCTTCACTCAGTTTCTGTGCTTCCTTTTCCAAAGTGTTAGCTTCTCCCTCAAAATTTTCATAACTCTCCTGAAATGCTCTCATTTCTTTTTTCCCATTTTTCTTCTATTTATCTTTTTACATCCTTTTTGAACTCTATAAAAAAGAGCCTTTTGTAACTGGGATCAGTGCATGTCCCCTTTTTAAGGCTTCATTTGCAGGCATTTTGCATTTGCTGTACCTCTTTTGGATTTATGCTATGGTCTTCCTGTCTCCATAGTTGTGCTATATGGTCAGTGCTCTTTTTGCTTTTTTGCTTATTTTTAGAAGTTGAGGTCAGCTTGTAGGGCACAGGGAAGAATGTCCCAAGCTTTCTCTGCAGAGTGACAGGGGTTCTCACTGACTGCACTAGTGTTGTGCTGCAAGCTTCCCCACTGCACTGAGTGCACTGGCCAAGTCCTGTCTGTTATACTGGGGTTAAGGAGCTTACAATTTGCCTTCTGTGGTTATGTTGGAAGTCTCACAGTTGGTCTGCAGATCTGGCCTTCTGAACAATAACAGAGTAACTAGTGATGCTTATTTTGACTAAGAGCCTTTCTCTAGATTCTCTGCTTTCAGATTTCCCTACTGTTCCTCCCCTGAAGCCCATTCTCCCCTTACCCAATTGAAACAGACTTTTCCTAAAATCCTTCCAAGATATTTTAATCTAGAAAATTATTTCACTTCGAATGTTTGTGGGTTTTGTCACTCCTAAATTCCTTCAGAGACTTCATCTAGTGTTGATTCTGAGGGAAGCCAAGAAGAGCTCAGACAATGTCCTGTCTACTTTCTGCCATCTAGACTTCACCTCTACCTTATCATATATTTGGAAAATAACTTACCCCAATTGTAGAACTTGACAAAATTTCACCTTACTCAGTTTGGCCTATTGTTCTTGACCATCTAGCTCTATTTTAAGGTTATTGCCTTCCCTCTAAGCTTACCTATTTATTTTGTACAGAGTTAATTGCTACTTGAGATCAGGAAGTTTCTTTTGTCTTTGTTTGTATCTCTAGTATTTAGCTTTGTGCTTATCACAATAGAAGACTTAACTTACTGATGATACTTTGCACAGTGCCTGGAACATAATGCTGATCAAATTCTTGATGATTTGTTGACTTTTGGATCCTGACTCTGACATCCATTATGATAATAGACATACAAATTACATTTTTTTATGGTGTGTGATCATGGAATTTTATGCATCTTTAAAAATGTCTAATTATAAAGAGCATTGTATTCATCAAAATAAGTGAGCAAATTTTAACTTTTTCAAATCTAATAATTTATTAAAAATATAAACTTTGTTAAGGACACTTTTGACTCAAACCTCCCCTTTTTTCATAAACTAGAGAATCACCTTCTCAGTCTTTTTTTTTTTTTTTTTTTTTTTTTTTTGGCCAAAACAAAGTATCTTCACTATTAGAACTTACTTCCCTATTTTGCTACGAAGACCTGGTGATGGAATTTAAGGAATATGGATGAAAAGAACATCCTTTTAAAATTGTAAAAATTAATTTGCCTTCCTTGCACATCCCAATCAGAAACTTAGGAAAGTATAATATAGGTTGAGTCATGGAACACAAAATGTCTACAGGAATCAAAGAGGAAAACATAATTTCTTCTATACCAGAGATCTATGTCAGCAGGCAGAAGAGTATAAGAACTGAGAGTAAGGAAAATACCCTGTGGCCCACTAAGACAAGAAAATTCTTCCTTGCCCATGTTGAACTCCAAATCCTAGGCAGTTCCATCATGGTTGACATATAATATTCTTCTCTAAAATGTAATGTTCTCTGGGAGCAGGTTTCTTGGGGGGCTTCTGGGAGCAGCCTTCATTTCAGTTCAGTAACCACCACTAGTGCCGGCAGGAGTTAAAGTCCAAATCCTTTATTGTCTTCTTCACTTGGGGATCGGCTAGTTTTTCTGGAGACCTTCTGGATCTTGATTTCAGTGGAAAAGTGAAGGGGGACAGCCTGCCACCATTTCTCTGGTCTTCCCTCATTCTGATTCTGGCTGAGGCTCCAAGAGCTTCTGTGAGCTTGTCCTTCTGGCCCTGAGAGTTTCTTGCTTATATGCCCCACACTGAGTATACACCAATCATTATATCACTAGGAACCATTATTTGTGGTAGGATTAAATCAAGGCTAAACTAACCTCCTCAATTGTCTCCTCAATTCCACTTAGTACCTTGTTTCAAGTTCTGGCCCATAACAGTGGCATGGCTACAAACATATCACAGTGTGCCTGGCTATCTATCCTGCTCAACCTATTCCCTCCAACAGCAATGAATTTACAATCACAATATAGAAATATTGTAGGTTTAGTTCCAGACCACTGCAATAAAGCAAATATCACAATAAAATAAGGCACATTAATTTTTTGGCTTCTCAGTGCATATAAAAGTTACCTTTTCACTATACTGTAGTATATTAAATGTGCAATAACATTGTGTGTGTGTGTATATATATATATATATATATATATATATATATATATATACATATATATATGTATATATACACATAAACATTTTATATATGTATGTATGCAAATAGTAATTAAAATATACTTTATACTAAAAAAAAAATGTTAGCCATCATCTGAACCTTCAACAAGTCACAATCATTTTGCAGGTGAATGCTCTTACCTCAATATTGATTGTTGCTGACTGATCAGGGAGGTAGTTACTGAAGCCTGGGGTGGCTGTGGCAATTTTTAAAAATAAGACAACAATGAAGTTTGCCATATTAATTATGATTCTTTTTCCTTTAATTTGAATACTTGGAAGTTATTGTAGGGTTATTAAATGACATAATTTCAATATTGTTTTATCTCAGGGAATAGGAAGGCCTACTAGAGGGACAGAGATGGAGGAACAGTGAAGTAGTCAAAATACACACAGCATTTATTAAGCTCACTCTTTTATGTAGTTGCAGTTTGTGTCACCCCAAAGCAATTACAAGAGTAACATTAAAGATCACTGATCACAGGTCACTGTAACAGATAGAATAATAATGAAAAAGTCTGAAATGTAAGGGTTACTAATATGTGACAGAGAAAGATGATATGAGCACAAGCTGTAGGAAAAATGGCACTGATAAACAGGATTGCCACAGACTTTCAATACATGAAAATCTCCACAATATCTGCAAAGCATAAAAAAGTGAAATATAATACAATGAGGTATGCCTGTATTAGCTATTCTGCCCAGACTGAGTAAAGTGAATATTTCAAAAGTGTACCTTCTGTGGTTTCTTTTAATGCATTGATAACAAATGTATGATCAATGAGAGATTCCCTGGAAATGTTTTCTAAAAACCTTTCTCTAAGTTGAGATTGCACTGAGTTGATATTAACAAGTATGCTTTGTGTTCAGTAATGACTCAGGACCAAATCCATCTAAATGTACTTTAATATAACCCATACCTTTTTTTACATTTTTTCATTTTCTTTTAAAAATTTTACTTATTTTTTAATATGTAATGCTTTATAAATCATGATGGGAGAGAAAAATCAGAGCAAAAGGGAAAAACCATGGGAGAGATGAAAAAACAGGAAAAAAAAAGAAGTGAACATAGCATGTGTTGATATACATTCATGCCCAGAGGAGCCCGGTCTCCATTCCTGCTGAGGCTCCTGGCTCATTTCGCCACTCCTTATGAGTCAGGGAGCAATGCCGCAGCCTGGGAAGTGGCCAGAGACAGGCAGCCCAGAGGGGCCCAACTTGGAGGCAGAGCCTGCCTCCTTAGGCCATGGGAAAGGAGTGGAGAAGGAAGAGACTCAGGAGGATGGTTGGTCAAAGATGAAGTCCAGAGTCTTCTTTGTGTCTGTGTCTGAGACTCTTCTTATCTGTGGCTGAAAGGCTAGTTCCCAGTCCTCCCAGCATTTAAATCAGGGGTCCTCAAACTTTTTAAATAGGGGGCCAGTTCACTGTCCCTCAGACTGTTGGAGGACCGGACTATAGTAAAAACAAAAACTATGAACAAATTCCTATGCACGCTGCATATATCTTATTTTGAAGTGAAGAAACAAAACAGGAACAAATACAATATTTAAAATAAAGTAAAGTTAAATCAACAAACTTACCAGTATTTCAATGAGAACTATGGGCCTGCTTTTGGCTAATGAGATATTATATCTCACAATATCTGGTTCCATATTTATCACTGCTAGTCGTAACAAGTGATGCAAGTGTGCATCCATTAGTCTTGATCTGGTTGGAGATTTCAAATGTTTCATTCTAGAAAAAGTCTGTTCACAGACATAAGTGCTGCCAAAGATGGATGCCATTTTGAGTGCTTGGTTCCTGAGATGAGGATATGTCTCAGAGGGCAGAGATGCATAGAAATTATGAAGGCTGCTTGACTTGAATGCGTCTTTCAGAGAGTCACAGTTCTGCAGTTCAGCCAGTTCCATTTGGTAAATTGTATCCACATTTTCAATGTCAATAGAAAATCAGTTATGGAAAAGTTGTGCGTCCTGTTCATGGAGATGAAGCTCTTTCAATCTAAATTGGAACTCTTTTTGCAAATTTTCCAGTGAATCCACACATGTTTTGTTTGGGAATGCAATCAGCGGTTTTTCCACTAACAGATTTTGAGTTGTGGGGAGATGGCAGAAGTTTTCCTCCTTCACTTGTTTGATGAGGAGGCCTAATTTTACTTCAAATGCTTTGACATGTGATTGCATATCACAGGTGAGCTTCCCCTTTCCTTGAAGTTGCATATTGAAATTGTTGAGTAGCTCTGTTACATCTGTCAGAAAGGCAAGGTGCCATTCCATTCTACATCACTGAGCTCTGGTTCTTCTTTGTTTTTTGAAAGCAGAAAAATTGTAATCTCTGGAAGTAAGTCATAGAAATGTTTCAAAACTCTCCCTCGACTCAGCCAATGGACTTCTGTGTTATATAAAACATCTTCATACTCAACATTTAGCTCAGAGAGAAATTCCTGAGATTGTCTATGATTTAGTGCATTAGCTCCAATGAAGTTAACACAAGATACCACAATTTTCATAAGAGTCCCACTTCAGTGATTTACTACACAGTGCTTGTTGGTGGATGAGGCCATGTATGGCTATTGGATGAGAATGGTTATGTTTGTCCATCTCTTGGTGAATGCAAGCAATTGCTCCTTTCTTAGACCCCACCCTGCTAGGAGCACCATCAGTTGTCACGCAGTTTATCCCAGTCCAGCTCCAAACTAGTCGTAGTTTGGCAAACCTTTTCATAGATATCCTCTCCTGTAGTTGTTCCTTTGATGCTTTGCAGTGCAGCAAGCTCTTCTATGACTTCAAAATAATCATTCATCCTATGAATAAAAATTAGAAGTTGTGCAGAATCACGAACATCATTGCTTTCGTTGAGTGCCAAGGAAAAATATGAAATTTTTTTTGATGGAGTTTTGCAAATGCTGATGTCGATTGTCTCCCATTTCTTCAATCCTCTGTGTAATTATAGGTCCTGAAAGACTCACTGTACTAAATAAATCGATCTTCTCTGGACACCTCTCTTTGGCAACAGAAAGAAGGCATTCTTTAACAAATTCTCCCTCCACAAATGGTCTGCCAGTGTGTGCTATTAGCGTGGCAACTTGAAGACTTGCTTGCAGAGATGAAATATTTAACTGCTTCTGCTTCACAAAAGTATTTTGCTGAGTTGTCGATGTATTTTTCAGTTTTAATATTTTATCTTTTCTCACTTCTCCAACCAAACAATCATATTTATCTTTATGTTGAGTTTCATAGTGTTGACGCAAATTATATTCTTTGATCACAGAATAGTGTCTGGCATTTTAGACATACAGCTCTTTCCTTGTACTGCATGAAAAAGTAATCATAAGTCCACTGTTCTTTGAATATCCTACACTCCGAGTCAATTTTTCTTTTTCTTGACATCATTATTTCCTAGGGATTTCAAATTGCTATTAGTAAAATACCAACATATATATACAGCACTACAAAAACAATATACTGGCAATAACTTTGCCCACACAGAGACATACAGACTGCAATGCGCAACTCCCTCCAAGCTTCCTCTACGTTGTGATGCCTCCGTTTCCCACACTCTCACCCGTTCTTCGGGCTCCGACCTTCACTGCTGCAGGGAATTCCCCCTGCAGTGGCCGTGACATGGGCAGCATGCACTATACATCCCCCGCGCCTGCCTGTTATAATGGCTACTATTACTGTATAAGGCCACGGGCCATCAGTTCTCAGTCTTCTGCATCTCTCTCCCTTCCCCACACCACACACCCCGGCCTGGGAACTCACCTCACCTCGGTATTACCTCACACTCTGTCTCCGCTGCCTCAGCCCAGTGCTGGAAGTGTACATTGCTAACGCAAGTTTAGGTCGGACGTCACTTCTGGTCTGATTTTGCCATAACCTGGAAGGCCAAAGAAACGTCCTCAGTAGGCCGCGTCTGGCCCATGGGCCATAGTTTGAGGATCCCTGCCTTAAATACTTCAGTACCTTTACATCACTATAGCACACTGATCTGTTAGGAGAGCCATTACATCACCATATCACACTAAGTATGTGCTTATCTATAGTGACTACATCATTGTTTCACACTAAGTATGTACTTAACTAGAGAATCTTATCTTATCAATCACACTGAGTAGGAGCTTAACTATAAGCACCCTACTGTCAGTGTCTTAAGCATACCTTTTCAGAGTTCTGGCCCTCTACATGTTCCCATTGTGCTTTTTCTGGATGCAGATCACATTTTCTATACAAAGTCTATTGCATATTACTTTGGATCACTGAATACCTGAAAAGAATGAACCCTTTCATAGATGATCTTTGCACATTCTTCTTGTTATTGTGTACGATGTATTCCTGGTTCTGCTTGTTTTGGTTCTGCTTGTTTTGCTCAGCATCACTTTATGTAAATATTTCTAGGCCTTTCTAAAATCAGCTTATCATTTTTTAACAGACAATAATATTCCATTATCTTCATATACCAAAGCTTCTCCAGCCATTCCCCAATTGATGGGCATTGACTCATTTTCCAGTTCTTTACTACTACAAAAAGAGTTGCTACAAACATTTTTGTTTTCACTCCTTTATCATTGGGATAAAGACTCAATGGCACTGCTAGGTAAAAGGGTATACACAGTTTTACAGCCCTTTGGAGATAGTTCCAAATTGGTCTCCACAATGGTTGGATCATTTCACAACTCCATCAACAATGCATTAGTGACAGTTTCCCCAAATCCCCTCCAACATTTATAGCATTGTCTTTTCCTATTATTTTAACTAATCTGAGGTGGTACTTCAGAATTGTTTTAAGTTGCATTTCTCTAATCAATAGTGATTTAGAGCATTTTTTCATTTGAATATAGATGGCTTAAATTTCATTATTTGAAAATTATTCATATCCTTTGACCATTTATCAATTGGGGAATGACTTGTAGCCTTATAAATTTGACACATTGTTTATATATTTTAGAAATGAGACCTTTACCAGAAGCATTGTTTGTAAAAAAACAAAAAACAAAAACAAAAAAACTTTGTACTTCCCTTTTAATTTTGTTTCTGTTAGTTTTGTTTATACAAAACCTTTTTAATTTAATGTGATTGAAGTTGTCCATTTTGCTTTTCATAATGTTCTCTAGTTCTTTTTTGGTCATAAATTCTTACCTTCTCCAAATATATGATACGTAAATTATCCCTTGCTTTCCTAATTTGTTTATGGTATTGTCCTTTATGCCCAAATCTTTTACCCATTTTAACCTTATTTTGGTATAGAGTGCGAGATGTAGGTCTATGCTATGCTTCTGACATATTATTTTCCAGTTTTCTCGGTAATATTTGTCAAATAGTGAGTTCTTATTCCAGAAGCTGGACTTTTTTTTTTTTTTTTTTTTTCAAATACTAGAAGCTATAGGCCTTGATTATCATGTCTTGTGTATTTAATCTACCCCACTGATCTTCCATTCTATTAGCCAGTACCAAATGTTTTTGATGGCTGCTACTTTATAATATAGTTTTAGGTTTCATACTGCTAAGCCACCATTCTTTGTAGTTTTTTTCCCCCATTAATTCCCTTGATATTCTTGACCTTTTGTTCTTCCAGATGAATTTTGTTATTATTTTTCTCAAGTTCTATAAGATAATTTTTTGACAGTTTGATTGGTATGGCACTGAACAAGTTGACCTATTTAGGCAGAATTGTCATTTTTATTATATTAACTTGGACTAACCATAAGCAATTAATAGTTTTCCAATTGTTTAGATACAAATTTATGTAGGTGATAAGTGTTTTGTAATTGTGTTCTTGACTTTGTCTTGGCAGGTAAACCCTCAAGTATTTTATTTTGTCTGAAGTTAGTTTAAATGGAATTTCTCTTTCTCTCTCTTGCTGATGGTCTTTGTCAGGAATATGTAGAAATGCTAATTATTTGAGTTTATTTTATATTCTACAAATTTGATAAAGCTACCAACTGCTTCCAGTAGGTTTTTGGATGGTTTTCTATGATTCTCTTAAATATTTCATCATATCATATGCAAAGAGTGATAGTTTTATCTCTTTATTGCCTATTGTAATTCCTTTAATTTTTTTTTCTTTTCTTATTGCTAAACCCACTATTTCTAGCACAGTGTTGAATAATTATGGTGATAATGGGCATCCTTCTTTAATCCCTGATCTTGTTGGGAATGTGTACAGCTTCTGTCCATTACAAACAATGCTTACTGTTGATAATGCTAACAATTTTAGTAAAGCTCCATTTATCCTTATGCTTTCAAATGTTTTTAGTAGGAATGGATGCTTTAATTTGTCAAAAATTTTTTCTTCATTTATTGAGATTATCTTATGATTTCTGTTGGCTTTGTTATTGACATGTTTGATTGTGATCATAATTTTCTTGATATTGCACCAGCCCTGCATTCCTAATATAAATCTCACTTAGTATAGTGAATTATCCTGCCTGATAAATTACTGTAATCTCTTTGCTAATATTTTATTTAAAATTTTCACATCAGTATTCATTAGGGAGATTGGTCTGTAATTTTCTTTCTCTGTTTTGGCTCTTTCTGATTTAGGTATCAGTACCATATTTGTGTCATAGAAGGAATTTGACGAGACGCCTGCTTTACCTATTTTTCTAAATAGTTTACATAGTATAAGAATTAACTGTTCTTTTTCTTTCTTTCTTTCTTTCTTTCTTTCTTTCTTTCTTTCTTTCTTTCTTTCTTTCTTTCTTTTTTTTTTTTTGGTAGATATGTTTGGTAGATGTTTGGTAGAATTCACTTTTGAATCCATCTGATCCTGGAGATTTTTTCTTAGGAGGTTAATTAATAGCCCATTCAATTCCTTTTTCTAAAATGGAACTATTTAGGTAATTTATTTCCTCTTCTGCTAATTTGGGCAATTTATATTTTTGTAAACATTCTCACATTTTGATTAGATTACCAGATTGGCTGCCATACGGTTGGGCAAAATAGCTCCTAATTATTGCTTTAATTTCTTTGTCATAGATGGTAAATTCATCTTTTTCATTTTTGATGTTGGTGATTTTTTCTTTGCTTTTTGTAATCAAATTAACCCAAGTTTTATCTTTTTTTTTAAATAAATAATATCATATCATAAAATAAATTCAGTTTTATTTATTAGTTTGATAATTTTCTTAGTTTCAATTTTATTAATTTCTCCATTGAGTTTCAGAATTTCTAAGTGTGTATTTAATTGGGCATTTTCAATTGTTCTTTTCCTAGTTTTTTTTTTTTTTTTTTAGTTGCATGCCCAATTCATTGATCCCCTCTTTTTCTATTTTATTCATGTAGCTATTTAGAGATATAATTTGTTTTTTGTTTGTTTTGGCTGCATCTTATAAATTTTGGCATGGTGTCTCATTATTGTCATTCTCTTAGATGAAATTATGCATTGTTTCTGAAGTTTGTTGTTTGACTTATTCATTGTTTAGAATTAGATTATTTAATTTCCAATAGTTTTTCTTTGTCTATCTTTCCTTGACTCTATATTGAATATAATTTTTATTTCACTGTGGTTGAAAAGGAAGCATCTAGTATTTCTGTCTTTCTACATTGGATTATGAGGTTTTTATGCTCTTATATAATATCAGTTTTTGTATAGGTGCCATATGCTGCTGAGAAAAAGTTGTATTCCTTTCTGTCCCTATTCAATTTTCTCTAGACTTCTATCATATTTATGTTTTCTAGGATTCTATTAGCCTCCCTAGTTTTTTTCTTGTTTATTTTGTGGTTTGATTTGTCTGATTCTGTGAGGGGAAAGTTGAGGTCCTCTACTAGTATAGTTTTGCTATCTATTTTTTCCTGTAACCAGCTTAATATATTCTCTAGGAATTTGGCTGTGCTACCACTTGGTGCGTACACATTTAGTATCCTTACTACTTCATTTTTATGGTACCTTTAATCAAGATGTACTTTCCTTCCTTATCTTTTTAAATTAGATCCATTTTTATTCTTGCTTTATCTGAGATCAGAATTGTTACCCATGCTTTTTTTTTTTTTTTTTTTTAACTTCAGCTGCAGCATAATGAATTCTGTTCCAGGTTATTACCTTTAATCTGTATGTCTCTCAGTATCAAATGTGTTCCTTGTAAACCCATATTGCAGGATTCTGATTTTTAATCTACTTTGCTATTCAGTTTAATTTTATGGGAGAGTTCATCACATTCACCTTCACAGTTATGATTACCAGTCTATATTTCCCTCCATCCTATTTCCTCCCCTGTATATACTTTTCTTCTCTCTTTTCATCTTGTCCTTAGTAATGAATTTTTTTTAACCTAACTCACTCACTACCTTATCTTCTACCACCCCTTCTCCTTTTCTCTTATCTTTTCCTCTAATGTTTCTGCCCTCCCTTCTATTCTGTCCATATCTTTTCTCCCTTCTATCCTGTCCCTCCTTTTTTCTTCTTTCTTTTCCTACTTCTTTATAGTGTTAGATAAATGTCTATACCCAACTGAATGATCAAATTATTCTCTCTTAGAGCCCAAACTGATGACATCAAACTTCAGACAATGCTTATCCCCGCCATTCTTTTCCTTATTTGTAATAGCTCTTTTGTACCTCTTGGTGTGAACTAATTATCCCATTATGCCTCCCCTTTCTGCTTTTTTCCAGTACATCCCTTATTGTCTCTTTTTCATTTGATCACATCAAAGCCCTTTCACAACCATATCCTCAGTCCATGTGAAATATATATATATATATATATATATATATTTCCCCGTTTACCTTTCTATACTTCTATTGAGTCCTGTGTTTGTAGATTAAAATTTCTGTTTAATTGTTTTTGTTTCAATATAAATGATTGAAAGTCTCTTACTTCATTGAAGATCCATTGTCTTCCCTGAAAGGTGATGCTCAGTTTCTTTGGACACTTAAATTCTTGGTTGTAACTCAGGTCCTTTGCCTTCTGGAATATGGTATTTCAGGCCCTCTAGTCCTTTATAGTTGAATCTGCCAAATCCTGGGTAATCCTGACTATTGCTTCTTGATATTTGAATTGTTTTTGTCTGGAATGTTGCAGTATTTTTGTGTTGAGATTGTAATTCTGGGGTTTTACAACAATGTTCCTTGGGGTTTTCCTTGTGGGGTTTCTCTTTCAAAAGGTGGTTGATGGATTCCTTCAGTGAATATTTCCCCTTCTGTTTCTAGAATGTCAGGACAGTTTTTCTTAATGATATGTAGAAAAATGTAATCCAGGCTCTATCTTTTTTTGGTCATGGCCTTCAGATACATCAATAATTTTAAAATTGTCTTTTCTGGATTTGTTTTTCAGGTTAGTTGTTTTTCCAATGAAATATTTCACATTTTCTTCCATTTTCCCATTGTTTTTAGTTTGATTCTTGCAGTTTCACAGAGTCATTAGTTTTCATTTGTCCTATTTGAGTTTTTAATGTATGAATTTCTTTTTAGTTTTTGTATCTCTGTTTCCATTTGGATACTTCTACTTTTGCAGTTGTTTTCTTCAGTGGCTTTTTTTTTTTTTTTTTTGCTTATTTGTGTTTGCATTTGGCCAATTATATTTTTTAAGGAGTCATTTTCTTCATACAATTTCTTCCTTCCTTTTCCAAGCTGTTGACTCTCTCATACATACCTCTTATTTTCCTTTTTCATTTTTTCTTCTACCTCTCTTATTTGCCTTTTACAGTCTTTTATGAGCAATTCCAAGAAGTCTCTTTGGGTTTGATACCAGTTGATATCACTCTTTGAAATTTCTTTTGTGGACATTTTTTTCTCATCTGAATTGGTGTTTTGGTATTCCCTGTCATCTTAGTAGCTTTCTATGGTGAAGATTCTTTTCTGTTTATTGCTCATTTTCTTTCCTTTTCTTTTAGTATTTCACCTTTTTTGACATTTATGGTTGAGCTGTGCTCCTGGGGTAAAAGGAATGCTATCTCAAACTTCCTGGGCATCTTTTTAAGTAAAGGGGCTCTTGTGTTTGCAGGGAATAGTTCTGCCTGCTCTTTTCAGAAATTCCCAGAATTTGCCTTCTGATCACTACTGGGGCCTGTCCCGCTGATTTGCTGTTCTACTGAGCCAGTACTGAGGGTCTTAGATGCTGATTTGCTGCAATTAAGATCCTCTCACCAGCTTTCTCAGAGTCTATCTGGGCTGGACTGAATGCCCTTTTCACCCCAGTGAGACTGACCTTGAAGTTTTTTCAGTCTGTCTTGAGTTTGGAGAGCAGTTTCATCATTCCATCATTCATACCAGTTTTCATTCATTCCATGTTCAGAGGCTTAGTTTCATGTAGTTTTCAGGGGAGACTGGGAGAGCTCAAACAACATCCTGGCTTTCCTCAGTCATCTTAGCTCCTTCTCCCATCCATACCTCTTGATTTTCTATACAAAGAATAACATGGGGAACTTTGTTAAATATTTTGTTAAAATCCATTTTGTCAATACCATTTATCTTATGTGCTGATATAGTTATGACACTATGAACACTATGAACAATATGCACTATGAAAAGTCATTCCATTGACTCCCTAAACTGCTGGGAGAGTATCCATTATTTAAATTGTACCCCAAGGCAAGTCATTTATAGACTGATAACTCTTAGGGAGTTCACTGAGGTAAAAAAAGGGTAAATTTGCTCAGGAGTATACAGATTGCAAATGTTAGAGGCAAAATTTGAACTCATATTTTAACTCTAAACCCCCAAAACTGTATCCTCACTGGCCTAGAAGAAATTAGGTTAGTCTGTCATCATTAATTTTTTATTGTCTTTTTGATTATTGACATTTTTTGATAAACTTAAATTGATAATTGATAAAGACATTAATTTCTTTTAAAAGAAGATTTCAGGTATGTCAGTGAATTGAAGGTAGCTGCTTTTGTTTGAAGTGATTCTATAGAAATGATTAAAAGCAATTGTTATTTTATCCTACAACCAGCTAAGTCTTTGATCAAAAAGGAGGGGAGGAAACTGGGTAATTCCCTTCAAAAAGGAAAGAAGCAGCCAAGTAAAGAGATATTTCTTTGGATGGTGGAAAATGACCATCAAGCAAGCTTGTGCAAGTAGAAAGGGAACATGGTGAGTGACTATAATCTTTCTCTTCCCACAGCTTCTCAGATCAAAACGGCAAGTTTCTTCTTGGAGCCTAGAGACAGGAAACAAGAAAATATTGGGTCATTAGGTAACAAAACTGCTGAGCATCACTGGTCAAGTGAGAAAGCCCATGACAATCAAAACACTCTTTTGACAGACCTTAAAGCCTTTAGCAGAAAAAAAAAAAAGAAGGAATGTTTTAAACATTCTGGTATCTAGTGAAACTACTGAAAAAAATAATGGAGTTTAGCCCTGGAAGAATCTCATTTTAAAATTTAAAATTCCAGTTAAGTTCCACTCCTTACAGAATGCTGGGGGCAAGCCAGGAGCATTCTAAATTCCTGTGATTCCTTTCAGCATTATTGTTGTTCTGGGTACTTTAAGTTTAAAGGTAGGAATTCCAAAGTAGAACAGACAAACACTTAAACTGCTTGCCTAAGTGTACTATACTCTGCTGCTCTTAATATCTTTCTAGTTTAAGTCCAGAGAGAAACCCTATACTCCTATTTCTACTGTGACTGTCTCAATAAAAAAAAAAAAAAAAATCTCAGATATTCTGATAAGGTCAGGATAGTGAAGAGCTGGGAATAATGAATAATTTGCTAATTGCTGAGGGTTTCTTTCTACCCTTTTTTCCCTCTTCTCTGTCTTTCAGTTTTGATAATTATCATATATTATTCCTGATTGGAGAGGAAGAAAACATATGGTAGAGAGATTATTAGCACTAGAGTCAGGAAGAACCAGGTTCAAACTCTTGTACTTGACACATACTATTAATGTCATCATAGGCACTTAATATCTCTTCATTCCTTTAAGCAACTCTCAATGATTATGGATTGCAGAGTTGCTGCTCTTCATAAGTAGAGTTTCCATATTGGAAGTTCCTTCACTGATGAAATCAGAAGTCTACATAGTCTCTCTCCCCTATTCCCACTTCCCCCTTCACTCTCTCTTTTAAACAATAGCTTTCCCCCAATTACATGTAAAACATCTTTTAATATTCTTTTTTTAAAATTTTTATTTAATAATTACTTTATATTGACACTCGTTTCTGTTCCAATTTTTTTTTCCCTCCCTCCCTCCACCCCCTCCCCTAGATGGCAAGCAGTCCTTTATATGTTGAATATGTTGCAGTATATCCTAGATACAATATATGTTTGTAGAACCGAACAGTTCTCTTGTTGCATAGGGAGAATTGGATTCAGAAGGTATAAATAACCCGGGAAGAAAAACAAAAATGCAGATAGTTCACATTCGTTTCCCAGTGTTCTTTCTTTGGGTGTAGCAGCTTTTGTCCGTCATTTATCAATTGAAACTCAGGTCTCTTTGTCAAAGAAATATACTTCCATCAAAATATGTCCTCATACAATATCGTTGTCGAAGTGTATAATGATCTCCTGGTTCTGCTCATTTCACTTAGCATCAGTTCATGTAAGTCTCTCCAAGCCTCTCTGTATTCATCCTGCTGGTCATTTCTTACAGAACAATAATATTCCATAACATTCATATACCACAATTTACCCAGCCATTCTCCAATTGATGGGCATCCATTCATTTTCCAGTTTCTAGCCACTACAAACAGGGCTGCTACAAACATTTTGGCACATACAGGTCCCTTTCCCTTCTTTAGTATTTCTTTGGGATATAAGCCCAGTAGAAACACTGCTGGATCAAATGCACAATTTGATAATTTTTTGGGCATAATTCCAGATTGCTCTCCAGAATGGTTGGATTCGTTCACAACTCCACCAACAATGCATTAGTGTCCCAGTTTTCCCGCATCCCCTCCAACATTCATCATTATTTTTTCCTGTCATCTTAGCCAATCTGACAGGTGTGTAGTGGTATCTCAGAGTTGTCTTAATTTGCATTTCTCTGATCAATAATGATTTGGAACACTCTTTCATATGAGTGGTAATAGTTTCAATTTCATCCTCTGAAAATTGTCTGTTCATATCCTTTGACCATTTATCAATTGGGGAATGGCTTGATTTCTTATAAATTTGAGTCAGTTCTCTATATATTTTGGAAATGAGGCCTTTATCAGAACCTTTAACTGTGAAGATGTTTTCCCAGTTTGTTGCTTCCCTTCTAATCTTGTTTGCATTAGTTTTATTTGTACAAAGGCTTTTTAATTTGATGTAATCAAAATTTTCTATTTTGTGATCAGTAATGGTCTCTAGTTCATCTTTGGTCACAAATTTCTTTCTCCTCCACAAGTCTGAGAGATAAACTATTCTGTGTTCCTCTAATTTATTTATAATCTTGTTCTTTATGCCTAGATCATGGACCCATTTTGATCTTATCTTGGTATATGGTGTTAAGTGTGGGTCCATGCCTAATTTCTGCCATACTAATTTCCAATTATCCCAGCAGTTTTTATCAAATAATGAATTCTTTTCCCAGAAGTTAGGGACTTTTAATATTCTTTTAAAAACATTCTTTTAAAAAATGTTACACGTTCCAAATTATATCCCTCCTTGCCTCTTCTCTTTCTTTCCTGAATCGGTAAGTAATCTGATACAGGTAACACATGTGCAATGATGTAAAACATTTCCATATCAGTCACTTTGTGGACTAGAGTGAACAAAAGGAAGAAACCAAGAAAGAAAAAAAAAAAAAACATGGCATGCTTCAGTCTTAGTCTGACAACATCTTTCTCTGGCAAGATAGTACTTTTCATGAATCCTTTGAGATTGTTGTGGATCATAGTATTGCTGAGAAGTTAAGTTATTCACAATTCTTCATTTTATAATATTGTTGTTATTCTGTATAATATTGCAATGGTTCTGCTTACTTCACTTTGTATCTGTTGATGTAATCTTTTCTAGTTTTTTTGAAATCATCCCTCTTGTCATTTCTTATAGCACAATAATAATTCCATAACAATCATATATCACATCTTATTTAGCCATTCCCTATTCAAAGAGTATTCCCTCAGTATCTAATTCTTAGCTACCACAAAAAGAGCTACTATAATTTTTTTTTGTCCAAGTAGGTTCTTTCTCCTTCTTTAAAAATATCTTTGGTGTATAGAACAAGCAGTGGTATTTATGGATCAAAAAGTATGCATAATCTTACAGCCTTTTGGGCATAGCTCCAAATTGCTATCCAGAATGCTTAGATCAATTCACAACTTCACTAAGAGTGCATTTTTGTCCTAGTTTTCCCACATCTCTTCCAACATTCATCATTTTCTTTTACTTGTCATATTAATCAATCTGATAGGTGTGAGGTGGTAACACAGAGTTACCATTTTAAATTTATATTCCTTTGATCAATAGTGATTTAGAACATTTTTTTATTTGACTATAAATACCTTTGATTTCTTATTGATATTCTCTGACCATTTATCTATTGGGGAATGACATATTCTTATCAGTTTGACTCAATTTTCTATATGTTTGAGAAATGAGGTATTATTAAAGATACATGCTATTAAAAAGATTTCCCTAGTTTTCTGCTTTCCTTCTAATTTTCATTGTATTTCTTGTGTTTATGCAAACTTTTTTAATCTTATATAATTAAAAATGTCCAATATACATTTTGAAATGTTCTCTATACTTTGCTTCATTCTAAATTCTCTCTCCATAAATCTGACAAACTATTCCATACTTCTTAATTTGCTTATAGCATCTTCTTCTTTGTGTAAAACATGGCTTCATTTTGATCTTATCTTAGCACACAAAATGAAATGTTGGTCTATATCTTGTTTCTGCCATAGTTTTCTGTGGTGTTCTCTTCTTTAAAATAATGGTTCTCTCTGGGAGCAGGTTTCTTGGGGAGGTTTTCTGGAGGCAGCCTTAGTTTCAGTTAAAAGTAATAATCACCCCAAATGCAGCAGGTGTTAAAAGTTCAGATTTTTTATTGCTTCCTTCAAAATAGCTCGGTTAGTTTTTCTTAGAGGCCTATCTTTCTACTTGGTTCTAAGAGCTCTTGCAGTTGTCCTTTGCCTCTGCTTTCTTCAGCCTCCAGCCAGAACCAAGGTGAAAGATGGAATGAATCTGTCTTGCCTCCAAAAGAGAGCTTCTCTCTGAACTGACCGACTGGCTCACTGAAGCTCTTTTTATGCTCTGTTTAAAAGATTGACTCCTTCTCCAAGAGAGTGGGATTATGGGATCTGAGAGTGGGATTATGGGTTTCTGGCTTGTGAATCTCATACTGAATACTGACTTGTGAATCCCCCAAAAGTGTGAACTCCAATGAGTACTTAAATATATTAGTTAGAGAATTTGCTAAGTACCATGCTAAATTAGATAATTATTGTCTCAATCAACTCTAATGAGGTAACACCTTGTAAGGATTCCAACAGTTTTCTAGTTTTCCTAGAAGTTTTTGCCAAATAGTAAGCTTTTATCTGAGAAGCTGGGGTCTGGTTTTATCAAACACTAGATTAGTATGGTCATTAATTTATTTCACTGATCAATCACATGATTTCATAGACAATACCAAATTGTTATGCTAATTACCACTTTATAATAGAGTTTGAAGTTTGGTACAACTGGCCTACCTTGTCTTTTATTGATTTTCTCAATATTCTCAATATTTTTTGTTTTCCAGATAAGTTTAGTTATTTTTTTTTAGCTTATGAAATAGTTTTTTGGTAGTTTGATTGCTATGCTATTGAATAGATAAATTAATTGAGGTAGTTTTATTATTTTTATTAAATTGGCTTGGTCTGGGTTTCTCTTGGCAGGTAGACTCCTAAGTAATTTCAATTGCCTATAATTATTTTAAAGGGGATTTCCTTTTCTGTCTCTTGTTGGTATATTTCATCCGCAATATATAAAGATGCTTATGAGTTATGTGGGTTTATATACTGCAAATGTGCTAAAGTTTTAAATATTTCCCCTAGATTTTTAGTTGATTCTCTAAATATAACATCATATCATCTCCAAAAAGTGATCGTTTTTCTAATATTTCCTTCCTGATAATGATACCCATCTGGTTAAAATGTGCAATCCTTTTGAAATAGTACTGTCATATCCTTGCTAATATTTACTTTTTTTTCTATACATTAGGTAAATTGGTCTATAGTTTTCTTTTTCTGTTTTGACTCTTTCTTATTAGGTAAATTGGTCTATAGTTTTCTTTTTCTGTTTTGACTTTTTCTAGTTTAGCTATCAGCATAATATCTGTGTCCTAAAAAGAACTTCGTAGGACTCCTTGTTCTCCTATTTTCCCAAGTATTTCATATGGTATTAGGATTGATTGTTCTTTAAATGTTTGGTGAAATTCACTTGTGAATCTGTCCAGTTTGGGGGATTTTTTTCTTAGGGCATTCATTGATGACACATCCAATTTCTTTTTTAAAAAAATAGGATTATTTAAATATTCTATTTACTTTTCTGTTTATCTGGACAATTTGTATTTTTGTAAATATTTGTGCATTTCACTTAGATTGCCAGAGTAATTGGTATATAACTGGGTAAAATGACTTCTAATTATTGTTTTAATTTCTTCCTCATTTATGGTGAATTCATTCTTTTCATTTTTTAATATTAGTCATTTGGTTTTCTTGTCTTTTTAAAATCAAAGTAATCAGTAGTTTATTTTATTATTTTTTCCCCATAAAATCAGCTCTAAGTTTTATTTATTAATTCAATGAGCCTTGCTTTCAATTTAAATTTTTTTTCTTATTTCCAGGATTTCCAATTTGATATTTAATTGGGAATTTTAAATTTGCTCTTTCTAGGTTTATTTTTTTTTTTAGCTGCATGCTTGATTTCATTGATCTACTATTTCTCTATTTTATTGATGTAAATAATGATAGATATAAATTTCCACTTTTGCTTTATCTTCATTTCATAAATTTTGGCATGTTTTCTCATTGTTTTCTCTTAAATGCAATTTTTGATTGTCTCTATGATTTTTTGTTTAATTTACTTGTTTTTTTTAGGAATAGATTATTTAGTTTTCCATTAATTTTTAATCTATCTTTCCATATTCCATTATTCAATATAGTTTTTATTGCTTCATGATCCAAAAGGAATGCATTAATATTGCATACTTTTTGCATTTAATTATGAGAGTTTTGTAACCTAGATACATGGTCAATTTTTTGTAAGTGCCATGTGCACCTGAAAAAAGTATATTGCTTTCAATCCCTATTCAGTTTTTGTTGGAATCCTTACTAACTGCTAAGTAATTAGAGTTGATCTAATCTTACAAGAAGATGTTTTGGGCAGAACCTGAAACAAGGTACTAAGTAGAACTACCCATAATCCCTCTCTCTGGAAGGAGCATAAATAGGCCAATGGGCCAGTCGGAAAGTTCTTGAGAGGAAGACGCTACAAGTCGAGATTTTGCCGGAATGACATGAAGAGTAGAGCTGGCTGGAGGTAGAAGAAAGCAGAGGCAGAGGCTGAAGGACCAGACCTTTGGATTTGGTGACATTTGGAGGGAGCTCTTGGAACCAAGCAGAGAGATAGGCCTCTAAGCTAACCGGGCTATATTGGAGATAATAAAAGATCTGAACTTTTATCACCTGGCTGCGTTTTGAGAAGAAAAAGCTCACCACATTTTGGCGCCTTGAACGTGGGACTAACAGACCCCTCAGTGGATTTCAGTGGAAAAGCTCCAATCCTGATTCAAGTGGAAAAGCCTCTGATCCTGATCCAGTGGAAAAGACTCTTCAACCCAGAAATTAGGGTGAGTGCAATAAAGAAATTTTGCTAAAAGAGTTAAAGTAGAATTTCATCTAAGATGGGACAGATATTTAGAAAACAGCCTTCTGTTTCTGTTCAAGGAAAATGTTTAGAGAGCATTGTCAAAATTATGGAAAGCCAAGGTTTAATTATAAGTTTACAGCAAATCACTGAACTTTTACAAACTGTAAAGGACATATGTCCTTGTTTCTCTCTTGATAAGGAATTAGATCTAAATGAATGGAAATTGGTTGGAGAGGATCTTTGTCAATTCTATGATAAAAATGGGCCTAACTCAATAATTAATACATATAATGTAATACAATTGGCTATAAGAAGTTATTTAAGTGATAGAATGATGAAAAGGAAAGTACAGGAGGAAGAAATGCCAACTTTACTAGGTGAAAAGGAGGACGAATCAGATGAGAATGGAGTTAATTACAATTCTGAGTACACTTCACAGCAGGAGGAATTAGGTGATTCCACATCTCATGACCCTCCCCCCGCAATTAACCCTTCATGGGTGGAACAAGGGGGAGGGAGAGAGACAGAAACACAGTCAACTTCTCCTGTAAAGCAGAATTTGACAAGATTAGAAAAAGCATTAATTAAAGCAAAAAATGAAGGAGAAGATATATCTGATTTTATAAATGCATATCCTGTGATTGAAGAGCTCAACTCCTCAGGTCAAAAAGAGAGAAAATACACTCCTTTTAATTTGGGAAAAATTAAAGATTTGAAAAAGGGTTGCACTCTTTATGGGGCTACATCATCTTATGTGAAGATGTTACTGGATAATTTGTCTTATGAAATCTTAACCCCGAATGACTGGAAATCCATCGCTAAAACATGTCTTGAACCAGGACAAAATTTATTGTGGCTTTCGGAGTTTCATGAATTATGTAGGATTCAAGCCCAACGCAATAGACAAACAGGAGCTATTGTACAAGTTGCTTTTGACCAACTAGCTGGTGAAGGTCAGTATGCAGAGAGTTCAGAACAGATTTATTATCCCATAACAGTGTATGAGCAAATTTCTAAGGCTGCAATAAAAGCTTGGAATTCTCTCCCTGGACAGAAAGATGGAAATAATGCTTTCACAAAAATAGACCAAGGTCCCAATGAAACTTTTGCAGATTTTGTGGGACGTTTACAAACAGCTGTAATAAGAACCATTGGAGACAATGCAGCAACAGAAATAATGACTAAACATTTGGCTAAGGAAAATGCCAATGAGGTTTGCAAAAGAATTATATGGGGGCTAGACAAAGATGCTCCTTTAGAGGAAATCATAAGACGCTGTGCCACAGTGGGTCCAAATGCTTATTATGCCCAGACTATGATGAACATGGAAAGACAAGGTCTTTCTTGGCAGAGGAATTCTAGAGAAACTCGTCGATGTTTTAAGTGCGGAAAAGTTGGCCATTTGAGAGCTCATTGTAGATACAGAGACACAATGAAAAGACAGGGTGAGAGAAAACCCAAAACCCCATGTCCAAAATGTAACCGAGGCTTTCACTGGGCCTCTAAATGTATATTGACCCAGAGGAAGGAGAGGCAAGGCCCAGCTCCAAAGTATCAATCAAAGGACAGGTGGGGCATGATAGCAGCTGAGGTTACACCCAGAGAGACTTTAGAAATTCAGAACTCTGATGTCATCAACCAACAGAAAAGCAATCAGGATTACAGTTGGGGAGAATACAGGCCTTTTAAGACAACAAGACAATATCCAATGCAAACAGCTCCAATGTAATTACCAGATGATGAGGAGAAATCCCAAATTTGATAAATAGAAGGGAATTAGGTTAATTGCTTGGGGAAGAGGATCTGCTTATATTTCTACAGGTGGAAAAGGCTAACAATGAGACTGTCAAAAGAACTTTAAAATCTTCAGCTTTCAGTTCCTGAAAAACCAGCAAGAATCACTGGATTCCCTGAGATGAAAAATTGTTGATGAGACTTTTTGCAGTACTTCAGAGCTTACAGGAATTATTAGATTCCTGGTGCATGAACTAATGGACAATGGATTCCTTATCGACTATTTCTAGGACTTATGGACATTTGTAAATTTTCAGGTCGATTTATGTTGTTACATTACTACTAGCCTGTGTTATATTACTATGGGCTTATGTATTTTAAGTAATTGCAAGAATCACTGGATTTCTTGAGATGAAAGATTGTTGATGAGACTTTTTGCAGTAGTTAAATTTTCATGTTGATTCATGTTATTTGTTACATTACCACTAGCCTGTGTTATATTGCTGTGTGCTTTTGTAAATTATGTATAATGCCTCCCATATTGATGGATTTATGTATACCATGTATATCTGTTACAAAGTTCTGGCCCATATTGATGGATTTATGTGTACCCCTTCAGAAACCCACTAATCTGATTAGATTTCCTATTCCCTTTGGTGTTTTCATCTAACAAAAGAAAGGGGGAGATGTTGGAATCCTTACTAACTGCTAAGTAATTAGAGTTGATCTAATCTTACAAGAAGATGTTTTGGGCAGAACCTGAAACAAGGTACTAAGTAGAACTACCCATAATCCCTCTCTCTGGAAGGAGCATAAATAGGCCAATGGGCCAGTCGGAAAGTTCTTGAGAGGAAGACGCTACAAGTCGAGATTTTGCCGGAATGACATGAAGAGTAGAGCTGGCTGGAGGTAGAAGAAAGCAGAGGCAGAGGCTGAAGGACCAGACCTTTGGATTTGGTGACATTTGGAGGGAGCTCTTGGAACCAAGCAGAGAGATAGGCCTCTAAGCTAACCGGGCTATATTGGAGATAATAAAAGATCTGAACTTTTATCACCTGGCTGCGTTTTGAGAAGAAAAAGCTCACCACAAGTTTTCTCCAGAGTCTGTCATATTTAATTTTTTGAGTATTCTATTCATCCCCTTAACGTCATTTTTGTTTCTTTTCTTGGGGGGCATGGTGGTAAATTTGTCTGGTTCTGAGAAGGCAAAATTGAGTTTTCCCATTAGTATAGTTTTATTGTCCTTTTCCTCGAACAAGTCATTCAACTTCTTCAAAGATTTAAATGCTATGCAATTTGGTGCATATTATGTTTGCTATTAATATTACTTTATTTTTCTATGGTAACTTTTAGCAACATATAATTTCCTTCTTTATCTCTTTCATTTAGATTTATTTTTGCTTTTGTTTTATCTGAGATCATAATTGGTACCCTTGCTTATTTTTTAAAATTCCCTTGAAGGATTAACTTCAACTCTAGCATTTTCTTTGTGTGTGTGTCTCACCATTTTAAATATATTTCTAGAAACAACGTAATGTAGAATTCTGTTTTTTAATCCACTCTGCTATCTGTTTCCCTTTTATAAGTGATTTAATCCCATTCATATTCACAGCTATAATCATAGTGTATTTTCCTCCTGTTTATGAGGAACTTTGTCTCCTTTCACCCTGTACCTCTTCATAAGTATTTTGCTTCTCTGTCTCCTTTCAATCCTGTTCCTCTTCATAAGTATTTTGCTTCTTATCACCACTTCCCTCTATATGCCCTTCCTTCTATCAGTCTTCAAACTTTTCTTTTTTCCTTTCCCCTCCTATTTTTCTGTAGGGTAAAATAGATTTCTGTACTCAAGTGATTGTGTGTGTTATTATTCCCCTCTATGAGTCAATTCTGATGAGAGTAGAATTCAACAAGGCTCACCACTTTCTGTTCTTTCTCTCCAATGTAATAGGTCTTTCAAGACTGTTCATGTGATATAATTTATCCTATTTTGTCTTTCCCTTCCTTCTTCTCCCAGTGAAATTCTCTTTATCACCTCTTAATTTTTTATATCATTCCATCAGTCAACTAATATTTGCAGCCTTTGTCTAAGTATTCTTTTTCTATCTGCCCTAATAAAGACACAGTTCTTTAGAGTTACAAATTTCATTTTCCTGAGATTTTAACCATATTTAATAATTTGTTTTTTTCTTTCTTATCTTTTTATGCCTCTCTTTAGTCTTATATTTAAAAATCAAACCCTATTCTATTTAATATCTATTTTTTTCTTCTGAAAGATTTTTTTTCAGTTTTGTTGGATAGTTGATTCTTGGTTCTAATTCAAGCCTCTTTGCCTTCTGAAATTTACTGTTTTAAGCCTTCCAATCCTTTAATGTAGAAGCTACTAGATCCTGTGTAATCCCGATTGTCACTTTTTGAATGTTTTAAAATTTCTTCTTGACCAAATAATTCTAGAATTTGACTATAATAGTTTTGGGAGTTTTCACTTTGGGATCTCTTTCAAAAGGTGATCCATGCATTTTTTTTCAATTAGTTTTCTCCTATTAATCTAGGTTATCAGAGCAGTTTCCAATGATAATTTCTTGAAAAATGCTGTCTAAGCTCTTTTTTTGACTATGGTTTTCACTTAATCTAATAATTATCTCTCTCCTAAATCTTTTTTCTAGGTCAGTTATTTTTCTAATGAGATATTTTACGTTTTCTTCTTTTTTCATTATTCTGTTTTTATTTCAATTATTCTTCATGTCTCATAGAATTATTAGTTTCTAATTTTTAAGGAATCATTTCCTTCTGTTATCTTTTGCACCTCCCTTTCCTTTTGACCAATTCTGCTTTTTTAAGGACTTGTTTTCTTTTTCTATTTTTTTATGCTTCCTTCTTCAACCTCTTCATTCTTTTTCTCATGATTTTCTTGCATAATTCTCATTTCTTTTTCCAATTTTCCTTTTGCCTCTCTTATGTGATTTTAAAAATCCTTTTAAGCTCTTCAAGGAGTACATGTTAGACCCTAATCATTTCACATTTCTCTTTGAGTCTTTGCACAGAGATATTTTGACTGTTGTCCTCTTCTGGGTCTTAATTTTCTCTGTAGTTATCTATTATGAGGGCTTTTTGGTTTTGTTTTGTTTTTCACTCATTTCCAAGCTATTTTATGCCTTTTAAAGTTGAGTTCTGCTTCTGGGACATGGGGGGCCACCGTCCCAAGCTTTTCTCAGGAGCCAGAGAGCTAGTCATGCCTTACTAAGTTGAGGCCTGTGGAGCTGACAGCTCACTTGCTGTGCTGGGATTGTCTAGTCTAGTCTAGCTGGCAGTGCAGGGGTCTGCCAAGATTTCTTGCTAACCTATGCTTGGAGCTGAAGACCTCGCAGTTGGCCCTCTGTGCCACTGCTCTGTTGAGTTGGGACTTCAGGGCTTCAGTTGCTGATCTGTGCTTAGGCTAGGAGCCTTCCACATGGGCTCTCCTCCCCTTCTCTTTTATTCAAACAATACAGACACATGTAGCAGTCTTTCAAATTCATTTTGGGCTGGAAAATTATTTCAATCCATCTTTTGCTAGATTCTATCACTCAAGAATTTGTTTTGAGATGGTTTAAAGGTTTTTGAGGGAAACTGGGAAGGCAACTTTCTGCCTTTCTTTGTCGAGTTGACTCTACCTCCCTTGTAAGTATTTTTCAAATCCAAATCAAGTAGATTGCTTGTTTCCCAGTTCTAACCATAATTACAATTAAAAATATAAATATAAAAAAGTCCTAGGCTCAAAAGAATTAGAGATTCTGCAAGGTACCTTTATTTATTTGAGATTGTTTGAGATTGAGATTTGTTTGAGATTGAGCTACCTTTATTTGTTTGAGATTGATTATTTCTGCCAATTGAGGACCTTTGATCCTACCACTTCGTCATTCTGGTCATATAAAGGGAAGCACGATTTCTAAAACTGTGTAATTTTAATGAAATTCCTTTTTAAAAAAAATTTAGTTCTATAACTATCTATAGAAAGAAGTTCGGCATTCTTATATGGAAAGAAGTATTGTTGCTTTTATCAGCTAATGATAATAACTATTATTATTACTAATAATAGTAATAATTTATTATACATGGTATTTTAAGGCTTATACATTTCTTTACAAATATTATTTCATTCTTACATCAGTTGTGCATGGTAGATTATCAATATTCCCATTTTACAGATAAGAAAATTGAGGCAGATAGAGGTTAAGAGGCAGACTGTTACAAAGAGAAATTCCATTCAAAATAACTGTTGATAGCATAAAATATTTGGGAATCTACCTACCAAAGGAAAGTCAGGAATTATATGAGCAAAATTACAAAAAAGTTTTCACACAAATAAAGTCAGACTTAAATAATTGGAAAAATATTAAGTGTTCTTGGATAGGCCGAGCAAATATAATAAAGATGACAATACTCCCTAAACTAATCTATTTATTTAGTGCTATACCAATCAGACTTCCAAGAAAATATTTTAATGATTTAGAAAAAATAACAACAAAATTCATATGGAACAATAAAAAGTCGAGAATCTCAAGGGAATTAATGAAAAAAAAATCAAATGAAGGTGGTCTAGCTGTACCTGATCTAAAATTATATTATAAAGCAGCAGTCACCAAAACCATCTGGTATTGGCTTAGAAATAGATTAGTTGATCAGTGGAAAAGGTTAGGTTCACAAGACAGAATAGTCAACTATAGCAATCTAGTGTTTGACAAACCCAAAGATTCTAAATTTTGGGATAAGATTTCATTATTTGATAAAAACTGCTGGGATAACTGGAAATTAGTATGGCAGAAATTAGGCAAGGACCCACACTTAACACCACATACCAAGATAAGATCAAAATGGGTCCATGACCTAGGCATAAAGAACGAGATTATAAATAAATTAGAGGAACATAGGATAGTTTATCTCTCAGACTTGTGGAGGAGAAAGAAATTTGTGACCAAAGATGAACTAGAGACCATTACCAATCACAAAATAGAAAATTTTGATTATATCAAATTAAAAAGCCTTTGTACAAACAGAACGAATGCAAACAAGATTAGTAGGGAAGTAACAAATTGGGAAAACATCTTTACAATTAAAGGTTCTGATAAAGGCCTCATTTCCAAAATATATAGAGAACTGACTCAAATTTATAAAAAATCAAGCCATTCTCCAATTGATAAATGGTCAAAGGATATGAACAGACAATTTTCAGATGAAGAAATTGAAACTATTACCACTCACATGAAAGAGTGTTCCAAATCACTATTGATTAGAGAAATGCAAATTAAGACAACTCTGAGATATCACTACACTCCTGTCAGATTGGCTAAGATGACAGGAGGAGACAATGATGAATGTTGGAGGGGATGCGGGAAAACGGGGACATTGATGCATTGTTGGTGGAGTTGTGAACGAATCCAGCCATTCTGGAGAGCGATCTGGAATTATGCCCAAAAAGTTATCAAACTGTGCATACCCTTTGATCCAGCAGTGTTTCTATTGGGCTTATACCCCAAAGAGATACTAAAAAAGGGAAGGGGACCTGTATGTGCCAAAATGTTTGTAGCAGCCCTGTTTGTAGTGGCTAGAAACTGGAAAATGAAGGGATGCCCATCAATTGGAGAATGGCTGGGTAAATTGTGGTATATGAATGTTATGGAATATTATTGCTCTGTAAGGAATGACCAGCAGGATGAATACAGAGAGGCTTGGAGAGACCTACATGGACTGATGCTAAGTGAGATGAGCAGAACCAGGAGATCATTATACACTTCGACAACGATATTGTATGAGGATGTATTCTGATGGAAGTGGATTTCTCTGACAAAGAGACTTAACTGAGTTTCATTGGAGAAATGATGGACAGAAACAGCTACACCCAAAGAAGGAATACTGGGAAATGAATGTGAACTATTTGCATTTTTGATTTTCTTCCTGAGTTATTTTTACCTTCTGAATCCAATTCTCCCTGTGCAACAAGAGAACTGTTTGGTTCTGCAAATATGTATTGTATCTAGGATATACTGCAACATGTTTAGCATATATAGGACTGCTTGCCATCCTGGGGGGGGGGGAGGAGGGAGGGAGGGGAAAAAACGAAACATAAGTGATTGCAAGGGATAATGTCGTGTAGAAATTATCCTGGCATGGATTCTGTCAATGCGAAGTTATTATTAAATAAAATAAAATTTATTATAAAAAAAAAAAAAAAAAAAAAAAGAGGCAGACTGTTTCCCAGAGAAACATGGGTACTAAGTGTTGTGCCACAGTTCTCTTAATGTCCTGAACCAGTTTCCCTAATTGTCCTATTCAGTTACTCTGCCTCAGGTTATAACAATTCCCTCTTAATGTTTGATAGGATAAAGGTTTTATATCTTAGACTTTAGGCTATACTTATTCCCTCTTACTGTTTAATGGGATAAAGGTCTTTATCCATTTTAGACATGATTAGCATATCAGGAGTCTCTCTAGAACCTCCCTTCATTATGTCATCCTAGGTGCCTGCCTCCATTATGTTATCTTCATCCTAGGTTCCTCCCCCCATTAGGTCATCCACATGCAAGTACCTCCCCCATTATGTCGTTAGTCTTGTAACCCTATAAAAGAATCTTGTATCCTATATTCAGGGCTGGATTCTTTGAGACGATAATCTCATTCAGCCCTGGGACCAAACATGGATCCATTTGGTCCCAGTAAATCTCTCCATTTAATAAATTATTGAATACACTCTAATTTCTATCTTGTTCAGTTTCTCTGGCATTACATAAGTAGCTCAGTTTGAATTTAAATATAAGTCTTTCTAATAGTAACCTCTTATACTTAGTACTTACTTGGTCATTAGAAGAGAAAAAACAGGTTGTTGAGCCAATGTTCAGTTGCCTGTTTTCTTAGTATCTTGGCTTAGATTTCCACATTGACTAATTTTAAACTTTAAAATATAAAATTATTAAAATGTAAAACATCATAAATTTGTAATGTTGCTCATATTTGACCAATTTCTTATTAAGATCTTATCTCCTTTTTATTTTTTGTGATGGAAAAAGGAAAGCACTCAAAGTTTAGAATATACTTGCTAAATGAAATAAAAATGAAAAATATATTTCGTATTAAAATTAGAAAAATTGGCAGCTGGTCACTTCTGAATGTCCAACTTTAGAACTTCACTTTTTGATAGGGGAATGGCTGTTTATTGAAGCCATTAATAAAGGAGGATTGCTAGGTATTACTCCTAAAATCATGGTCATAAAGTAGGGAAAATATAGAGCCAATCCTATGAGCATGTGATGACCACTCTAACTGTGACTCTTGTAGAATTTGTTTTGGATTTCCAAATAATCACCAGGTGAATTCTGGACTCTAAGACTCATGAGGTATATATTTACATCCTTAATAGTCTGATACTCTCCTATATTAGCCTCTTAAATCAGTGTCCCTCAAAATGAAGCTGTGGGACTATGGTCTGCCTTTTAACCATGAATTTTTGGGCATCTCTTAGGAAGCCACATTAGGCATGTGAAGGAGTCAGCTTATATGGCTTCAAAAAGCCGGTGATTAAATTTTCAGTAAGCAAATCTGGAATATTGTAATATTGAATATTGGAAAATGATACATGTCAAGGCAAGACTGATATTGTTTGGATGATTCTTAAGAAAGTGATGGGGGAGAAGAGGCAACTAGGTGATACAGTGGATAGAGCACCAGCCTTCAAGTCAGGAGTACATGACTTCAAATCTGGCTTCAGACACTTAACATTTCTTAGCTATATGACCTAGGCAAGTCACTTAACCCCAGTTGCCTCAGCAAAAAAAAAAAAAAAAAAAAAAAAAAAAAAAAAAGTGATGGGGAAAAATGTTAATAATGGGTATTGAATTTAAAACATGTCACCAGTAGATTTTTGTTGGAGGCATTTATTACATAATTACCATCATATTTCTGGAGTTGTGGTTCTGGCCTTGAGTTTGAGAGATTGTAATTTAGAACCACAGACAGCCTTTAGGAGGAAGACAATATAAGAAGGAGAGGAAGAAAGGAAAAAAAAAAAAGAGAGAGAAAGGAATCAGAAGAGAACTCTGAGGCTAAGTAGTCCAAAGCCCTCATCATATGAATGACAAAACTAAATTTGTGACCTGGTGTCATGACTTTATTCAGGAGTCAAATACAATTTTTTTGACCTCAGACTTTGTACTCTTTTTATTTACTATCTACCATTGTGAGCACCAAGTAATTCTTATTAATGTTTTTGTTTGGAGTAGTTTATAAGAAGGTAAAATTCTGAAAATCTAGAAAGAAATTTTAAAAGAATACTCAGGAAAGGCATTGAAAGGTTGAGTGGCTAGGGAACTGTTCTCAAAGATAGGAAGTCTGGTTTCAAGTGTTGCTTCAAAGTTTTGTTCTTAGTAGACTGGAAGCTGTAGAAAAGATGTTAGTTTATATATTAGTACAGGGAGTTTCCTATATAATACACCTTCTCTGTTCCCACTACCTGAAGGCAACATAGGTTAGATTTCATATGGTATTAGATTTATATCCTGGCTTGTCTTCTGTAGGGCACAGTTCCAGTTCCAAATCCCAATCCCTCATTCCCACTCCCAAGTGTGAATCCTGGGAACCTTAGTTTTCAGGACTTCCATGCTGGGCTGACTGACTGCATCATTCCTGTTACAGTTCTAGCTCCAAAGTTGCCATAGCTCAAGGTGCCATGAAGATCCCCACAGGTACCTGAGTAGGACAAATAACTGAGAAAAGAAACAAATAATCTCAGTCCCATATCTCAGATTTCAGGATTAAAAAAGGGAGCAGGGGAAGGAAAAGTCCTTTCTCACCAGTTCCATTTGCAATACCCATGCTATGAAATTAGCTGGGATCTCTACACTATGGACAAAATTGAGAGCAAAAGAGAGAGTAAAAGAAAAATAGAGCTAATGGTTTAGTCTTACCAGTTTTAAAGACATGGTCAACCAATCAAAGGAAACTAACTACACCTATTAGGGGATGTAAGCCTCACATAAACTGGACAATGCCCCCAAGGTTGACTTTAAAATTAGGAGAATGGAGGATGTCCAAGCTAACATAAAGTTACAACTCTCCTAATGAAATCACAGGATTAATCCTAGCCCTCTATCTCTGTTCAACGAAGTATTAGGTAAAGAATAGAGAAGTAGGAGCAGAGCCAAGATAGTGGAGAAGGCACACTCAACTTTCCCCTCACAACCATTAAATTCAGCCTCAAAAATAGCGCTTGAACTGGTAAAACCCACAAAGTTTAGAAGCACAACAATTTACTAGCTGAAGATAATCTGGAAGGTTGCCAGGAAAGATTTGTCCTGAGGGACTAGGAACAGACCAGCACAGGCAGGGAGAGACTAGCACCTGGAGCAGACCAGGGGGAGGGGTGATCTCTGTGGCTAGAGATGACTCTCCCATAGGCTAACTGCTCTGCCTTAATTATAAAGCAGTAAACTGGCAGAGAAATTAAAGCTAAAGACAAAGGGTACTCTCTAAAAAACTCCAGAACCTAACAAGATCTGGCTATAAACACCTAAAACTGGAAGTGACTCAGACCATAACACAGTCCTGCAACCACATCCTACAGTAGGGCCACATTCTGCAGTAGGGGCTTTTGCAGGGGGGAGAAGGGGCAGTTACAAATCTACATGGCAGGGGGGCACATCCTGGAGCAGCCTCTAATTTGCACAGTCAGGGGCTCGGTCTGGGGCAATAGAACTTTTGCAGTGTGACTCTGCTTCCCTGGGCAGGGACAATTTTGGTCCGTGTGGGACTATTCATTGGTCAGCTGCTAATACCCACAGCCCCACAACAGGCTTTGGTCTGGGGTAGAGACACTTTCACTGTTCAACTTCTAGCCCCAGGGCAGTCTTTAACTCACACAGCAGGGTTCTTTGCAGGGTACTTCTGCAGCTCCTCAGTGCAGGCCTGAGTTACTTCCAAGGGAACTCTTTCCCAGAACACTTCAGTACCTCCCTGCTCTTTGTAGCCGGACAGCTTTGGCAGGACAGCTACCCATCCATACACGTATCCTTGCTCTGCAGAGGAAGCTGGTAACCTCCTGGTCCGGAAGCAGACCCTACCGGCTTTAAAAAAAAATGAGTAAAAAAATCAAAAGGACGATCAATAGCTTCTATACAGAAAGAGAGCAGGTTTTTAACCCTGAGGAGGCTAATAGCAGACAGTCTCCAGACAATTGTTGGTCCCCAACACAAAAGACTCTCCTAGAAGAGACTATTAAAAACCTTAAAAGAGAACTAGAAGAAAAATGGGGAAAGGAAAGAGAAGCTATGCAAGAGAGCAACAACTTCCTGAAATGTAAATTGGAAAAGGTAAAAAAACTCCCAAGAAGCACAGGGAAACCAAATTTATGATTTGGAAAAGGTAAAGAATTCCCAAGAAAGTAGGACTTGTGAATTGGAAAAAGAAAATAACTCACTAAAAAAAAAAAAAAAAAAAGTGAAATGGAAAAAAATTCCATAGAGCAAAATAACTCATTTAAAAACTCAATTGGACATATACAAAAAGAAGTACAAAAAGCTAATGAAGAAAATAACTCACTAAAAATTAGAACTGAACAAATAGAAATGACTGATTCATTGAGACATCAAGAATCAGTCAAGCAAAACCAAAAAAATGAAAGATTAGAAAAAAACATCAAATATGTACTTGGAAAAACAACAGACCTGGAAAATAGATCTAGGAGAGATAACCTGAGGATCATTGGACTTCCTGAAAATTATGATGAAAAAAAGAGCCTAGATACTATTTTACAGAAAATCATCAAAGAGAACTGCCCAGAAGTAATAGAACTAGAAGGTAAAATAGGCATTGAAAGAATTCATTGAATACCTTCTGAAAAAGACCCTAAAATAAAAACTCCGAGGAATATTATGGCCAAATTTTAGAACTATTGGACTAAAGAAAAAATATTACAAGCAGCCATGAAAAAACAATTCAAATATCTAGGTGACACAATAAGGGTCACTGAAGATCTGGTTGCCTCAGCATTACATTGAAGGGTCTGGAATCTGATATTCCAAAAGGCAAAAGAACTTGTAATGCAGCCAAGAATAAACTACCCAGCTAAGCTGAGCATTTTTTTCATGGAAGAAGATGGACATTTAATGAAACAGAGGAATTCCATTTGTTTGTAAGGAAAAAAACAAAATTTAAACAAAAAATTTGATCTCCATTCATAGGACTCAAGAGATGCAGAAAAAGGTAAAAGGAACTCTTGAGAACTGTATTTCTGTTGTAGATATATATAAAAACCACATGTATAATTTTATTTTACTGACATAACATAAAAAAGGGAAGTAGAAATGGAAAGGGGATAGTGTCAGAAAAAGGGAAAAGGGGAGATAAAAGGAGTGAAACTAAATCCCATGATGAGGCAAAGGAAAACTATCATATCTGAGGGAACTTAGGAGGGGGGGAACATTGTGTGAATCTTACTCTCATCGGAGTTGGCTCAAAGAGAAAATAATTGATATATTTCTTTTACAGAGAGTTTTCTCTCACCTCATTAAAAAGTGGGAGAGGAAAAGGGAAAAGGAAAAAGAGTAGTAAGGGAAGGGTACAAGAAAGAGGAAAAGATTCAAAGGGAAATTTTATGTCTTTAGAGGCTTACTTGAATAAAATAGAGAAAGAGAAGATCAATAAATTGGGCTTGCAACTTAAAAAGCTAGAACAAGACCAAATTAAAAACCTCTAATCAATTACTAAACTTGAAATTCTAAAATTAAAAATAGAAATTAATAATATCCCTAAAAAGGGAGAGCTGTGTGACGCAAGTGGGACCCATCAGTTTAATACTAGGGAAGGGGGTAAGGGATGAAAGAAAAAGAAAAGCACAATCTGGGGATATAATGATGGCAGGAAATACAGAATTAGTAATTTTAACCATAAATGTGAATGGGATGAACTCACCCATAAAGTGGAGGTGGATAGCAGACTGGATCAAAAGTCAGAACCCTACAATATGTTTTTTTTTACAGGAAACACATTTAAAGCAGGGAGATACATACAGAGTAAAGATAAAAGGCTGCAGCAGGATCTATTATGCTTCAGGTGAAGTCAAAAAAAGCAGGGGTAGCCTATGGGAGAGTCATCTCTAGCCGCAGAGGTCACCCCTGCCCCTGCTCTGCTCCAGATGCTAGTCTCTCCCTGCCCCTCAGGATAAATCTTTCCTGGCAATCTTCCAGATTATCTTCAGCTAGTAAATTGTTGTGCTTCTTAACTTTGTGGGTTTTACCAGTCAAGTGCTATTTTTGAGGCAGATCAAGCAAAAGCAAAAATTGATCTAATTAAAAGATAAGGAAGTAAACTATATCTTGCTAAAGGGTACTATAGACAATGAAGCAATATCAATATTAAACATATATGCACCAAATGGTATAGCATTTAACTTCCTAAAGGAGAAGTTAAGAGAGTTGAGAGAAGAAATAAACAGCAAAACTATAATAGTGGGAGATCTCAATCTTGCATTCTCAGAATTAGATAAATCAAACCACAAAACAAATAAGAAGAAGTTAAAGAGGTAAATAGAATATTATAAAAATTAGATATGACATCTTTGGCGAAAACTGAATGGGGACAGAAAGGAGTATACTTTCTTCTCAGCAGTTCATGGAACCTACACAAAAATTGATCATATATTAGGACATAAAGACCTCAAAATTAAATGCAGGAAGACAGAAATAGTAAATGCTTTCTTTTCAGATCATAATGAAATAAAAACTACATTCAACAAAAAGTTAGGGGTAAATAGACCAAAACGTAATTGGAAACTAAATAATCTCATTTTAAAGAATGATTGAGTGAAACAGCAAATTATAGACACAATTAATAATTTCACTTAAGATAATGGCAATGATGAGACATCATACCAAAATTTGTGGGATGCAGCCAAAGCAGCAATAAGGGGAAATTTTATGTCTTTAGAGGCTTACTTGAATAAAATAGAGAAAGAGAAGATCAATAAATTGGGCTTGCAACTTAAAAGCTAGAACAAGATCAAATTAAAAACCCCTACTAAACTTGAAATTCTAAAATTAAAAGAAGAAATTAATAATATTGAAATTAAAAAAAAACTATTGCATTAATAAAACTAAGAGGAAAAACAATAAAATAGATAAACTTTTGGTAAATCTAATTAGAAAAAGGAGAGAGGAAAATAAAATTAGTAGTCTTAAAAATGAAAAAGAGGAACTTTCCACCGATGATAGAGCAATAATAAGGAGTTATTTTGCCCAACTTTATGCCACTAAATTTGATAACTTAAGTGAAATGGATGGCTACTTCCAAAAATATAGGCTTCTCAGATTAACAGAGGAGGAAGTAAATTGCTTAAATAGGCCCATCTCATAAAAAGAAATAGAACAAGAAATAAAACAAGCTATTAATCAACTCCCTAAGAAAAAATCCCCAGAACCAGATGGATTTACATGTGAATTCTACCAAATAGTTAAATAATAATTAGCCCCAATGCTATATAAACTATTTGAAAAAAATAGGGAATGAAGAAGTCCTAACAAATTTCTTTTATGACACAGACATGGTACTGATACCTAAACCAGGTAGGCTGAAAAAAGAGAAAGAAAATTATAGACCAATCTCCCTAATGAATATTGATGCTAAAATCTTAAACAAGATATTAGTAAAAAGACTACAGAAAATCATCCCCAGGATAATATATCATGATCAAGTAGGATTTATACCAGGAATGCAGGGCTGGTTCAATATTAGGAAAACTATTAGTTTAA